>NC_141141.1:57390251-57710850 GCF_053477565.2 Lygodium microphyllum | reverse complement strand
TGAGCTTGCAATTGCTCGAGCAACATCTAACTCCTTACAATGAGATTGAGATTTTTCGAGGACTTAATCAATTGTGTATACAAACATTGGCTTGTTACAAGGATCTGAATCACTATTAAGCTCAAAATCAATTACCTCAACTTGTGAAGAAGAGGATAATGTGAATGAGGTCAAAGCTAAACTGGTAGGTGTGAACATGGCTTTATTATAAATTAGTTTAAGCCTTAATAATTCAGCTCATAATAAGAAAAATAAACGAAGATTCCAGAGTTGATTGCATCGATGATTGACTGTATCCAATCTGGGAGCTCCTTTGAACTGCAAAGTTTCTGCCTTCGTTCAAGTTGGTGGGCAACATCTTGGCCATCGTCCTATGTCGCAGTGATGCCTTCTTGAGGATAGTGTTTATGCTAGCTATGGCTCAGGTTGAAGGTGTGGGTGACGGCCTTCCTTCAGAGCCTGGGTGCCATCCACAATGGATGTGGGGTTTCTTCCATAGGCTGGCTTGTCTTTGCCCTTGTTCTCATGAGGAGGCATGACACCGCTGCTCCATTGTCCATCTAGCTAGATCAACTACTGTGGATGCAAGTCAAACACACGATACATTGTCAGAATGAGGAATTCTAACTCAAGTGAATTAGGTTCCAAGATAGATTAGCTTGGACTCATAAACGCAGTCTTGAGTGACTCAAACTGATAGTACCATTACCCTTGTTTTTAGTGTCAACCAAGTACATGCCTTTATAGCTTTTTGGATAGTACCATTGTACTCACTGTGCATATGGGATTTTGGACATCTCTTCCTAGAGCTTCTAGAGCATACATCTTTGTCATATCTCTTATACAAAGCCACTTTATGGGCAAGCCTCTTTTGGGCACACATCCAGCCTCTATGGGCATACATCATTTGATTTCTCAACACCCCCCCTCAAATGATGAGTCTCTACCCTTGCTGGCTTTTGCCCCCCCCCCCCTGCATGTAAACATGGACTAGGAGACTAGCTCTTTGGTAGCCTAGTCAAGTTAAGGCTTGAAAATTTACATCTTGGTAGGGTTTTTACATCCACTATGGGGAACAAGATCCTCTATGGGAAATTTTTGCAAAACATTTTGTTGGTTTGTAGCAACGGAAAATATTTTCTTCATCGCTTTTGTTTTGTTGATCCTTTGGCAACCTTTGATCTTCTTCTTGGTCTTCTGCTCCAATCTTTGATCTTCTTCGTCTTCTTGGACTTCTTTATCTTCATGCTTCTTGGCTTCTGTTGTGCTCCTTATCCCTTTTGTTGATGTGTGATACGTGCCTTTACTTTACAGATTCTCTTTGGATAACTCTTGATTAGCATGACTTGATAGCTCATTACATTTTCCTTGGATATATAGGATTTGCAACTTGGGTTGAATTTCATGATTTTCTTTTAAGAGTTTCAATCATGGATTTCATGGAGAGGTCTTACAATGAGCTTGCAATTGCTCGAGCAACATCTAACTCCTTACAATGAGATTGAGATTTTTCGAGGACTTAATCAATTGTGTATACAAACATTGGCTTGTTACAAGGATCTGAATCACTATTAAGCTCAAAATCAATTACCTCAACTTGTGAAGAAGAGGATAATGTGAATGAGGTCAAAGCTAAACTGGTAGGTGTGAACATGGCTTTATTATAAATTAGTTTAAGCCTTAATAATTCAGCTCATAATAAGAAAAATAAACGAAGATTCCAGAGTTGATTGCATCGATGATTGACTGTATCCAATCTGGGAGCTCCTTTGAACTGCAAAGTTTCTGCCTTCGTTCAAGTTGGTGGGCAACATCTTGGCCATCGTCCTATGTCGCAGTGATGCCTTCTTGAGGATAGTGTTTATGCTAGCTATGGCTCAGGTTGAAGGTGTGGGTGACGGCCTTCCTTCAGAGCCTGGGTGCCATCCACAATGGATGTGGGGTTTCTTCCATAGGCTGGCTTGTCTTTGCCCTTGTTCTCATGAGGAGGCATGACACCGCTGCTCCATTGTCCATCTAGCTAGATCAACTACTGTGGATGCAAGTCAAACACACGATACATTGTCAGAATGAGGAATTCTAACTCAAGTGAATTAGGTTCCAAGATAGATTAGCTTGGACTCATAAACGCAGTCTTGAGTGACTCAAACTGATAGTACCATTACCCTTGTTTTTAGTGTCAACCAAGTACATGCCTTTATAGCTTTTTGGATAGTACCATTGTACTCACTGTGCATATGGGATTTTGGACATCTCTTCCTAGAGCTTCTAGAGCATACATCTTTGTCATATCTCTTATACAAAGCCACTTTATGGGCAAGCCTCTTTTGGGCACACATCCAGCCTCTATGGGCATACATCATTTGATTTCTCAACACCCCCCCTCAAATGATGAGTCTCTACCCTTGCTGGCTTTTGCCCCCCCCCCCCTGCATGTAAACATGGACTAGGAGACTAGCTCTTTGGTAGCCTAGTCAAGTTAAGGCTTGAAAATTTACATCTTGGTAGGGTTTTTACATCCACTATGGGGAACAAGATCCTCTATGGGAAATTTTTGCAAAACATTTTGTTGGTTTGTAGCAACGGAAAATATTTTCTTCATCGCTTTTGTTTTGTTGATCCTTTGGCAACCTTTGATCTTCTTCTTGGTCTTCTGCTCCAATCTTTGATCTTCTTCGTCTTCTTGGACTTCTTTATCTTCATGCTTCTTGGCTTCTGTTGTGCTCCTTATCCCTTTTGTTGATGTGTGATACGTGCCTTTACTTTACAGATTCTCTTTGGATAACTCTTGATTAGCATGACTTGATAGCTCATTACATTTTCCTTGGATATATAGGATTTGCAACTTGGGTTGAATTTCATGATTTTCTTTTAAGAGTTTCAATCATGGATTTCATGGAGAGGTCTTACAATGAGCTTGCAATTGCTCGAGCAACATCTAACTCCTTACAATGAGATTGAGATTTTTCGAGGACTTAATCAATTGTGTATACAAACATTGGCTTGTTACAAGGATCTGAATCACTATTAAGCTCAAAATCAATTACCTCAACTTGTGAAGAAGAAAATAATGTGAATGAGGTCAAAGCTAAACTGGTAGGTGTGAACATGGCTTTATTATAAATTAGTTTAAGCCTTAATAATTCAGCTCATAATAAGAAAAATAAACGAAGATTCCAGAGTTGATTGCATCGATGATTGACTGTATCCAATCTGGGAGCTCCTTTGAACTGCAAAGTTTCTGCCTTCGTTCAAGTTGGTGGGCAACATCTTGGCCATCGTCCTATGTCGCAGTGATGCCTTCTTGAGGATAGTGTTTATGCTAGCTATGGCTCAGGTTGAAGGTGTGGGTGACGGCCTTCCTTCAGAGCCTGGGTGCCATCCACAATGGATGTGGGGTTTCTTCCATAGGCTGGCTTGTCTTTGCCCTTGTTCTCATGAGGAGGCATGACACCGCTGCTCCATTGTCCATCTAGCTAGATCAACTACTGTGGATGCAAGTCAAACACACGATACATTGTCAGAATGAGGAATTCTAACTCAAGTGAATTAGGTTCCAAGATAGATTAGCTTGGACTCATAAACACAGTCTTGAGTGACTCAAACTGATAGTACCATTACCCTTGTTTTTAGTGTCAACCAAGTACATGCCTTTATAGCTTTTTGGATAGTACCATTGTACTCACTGTGCATATGGGATTTTGGACATCTCTTCCTAGAGCTTCTAGAGCATACATCTTTGTCATATCTCTTATACAAAGCCACTTTATGGGCAAGCCTCTTTTGGGCACACATCCAGCCTCTATGGGCATACATCATTTGATTTCTCAACACCCCCCCTCAAATGATGAGTCTCTACCCTTGCTGGCTTTTGCCCCCCCCCCCCTGCATGTAAACATGGACTAGGAGACTAGCTCTTTGGTAGCCTAGTCAAGTTAAGGCTTGAAAATTTACATCTTGGTAGGGTTTTTACATCCACTATGGGGAACAAGATCCTCTATGGGAAATTTTTGCAAAACATTTTGTTGGTTTGTAGCAACGGAAAATATTTTCTTCATCGCTTTTGTTTTGTTGATCCTTTGGCAACCTTTGATCTTCTTCTTGGTCTTCTGCTCCAATCTTTGATCTTCTTCGTCTTCTTGGACTTCTTTATCTTCATGCTTCTTGGCTTCTGTTGTGCTCCTTATCCCTTTTGTTGATGTGTGATACGTGCCTTTACTTTACAGATTCTCTTTGGATAACTCTTGATTAGCATGACTTGATAGCTCATTACATTTTCCTTGGATATATAGGATTTGCAACTTGGGTTGAATTTCATGATTTTCTTTTAAGAGTTTCAATCATGGATTTCATGGAGAGGTCTTACAATGAGCTTGCAATTGCTCGAGCAACATCTAACTCCTTACAATGAGATTGAGATTTTTCGAGGACTTAATCAATTGTGTATACAAACATTGGCTTGTTACAAGGATCTGAATCACTATTAAGCTCAAAATCAATTACCTCAACTTGTGAAGAAGAGGATAATGTGAATGAGGTCAAAGCTAAACTGGTAGGTGTGAACATGGCTTTATTATAAATTAGTTTAAGCCTTAATAATTCAGCTCATAATAAGAAAAATAAACGAAGATTCCAGAGTTGATTGCATCGATGATTGACTGTATCCAATCTGGGAGCTCCTTTGAACTGCAAAGTTTCTGCCTTCGTTCAAGTTGGTGGGCAACATCTTGGCCATCGTCCTATGTCGCAGTGATGCCTTCTTGAGGATAGTGTTTATGCTAGCTATGGCTCAGGTTGAAGGTGTGGGTGACGGCCTTCCTTCAGAGCCTGGGTGCCATCCACAATGGATGTGGGGTTTCTTCCATAGGCTGGCTTGTCTTTGCCCTTGTTCTCATGAGGAGGCATGACACCGCTGCTCCATTGTCCATCTAGCTAGATCAACTACTGTGGATGCAAGTCAAACACACGATACATTGTCAGAATGAGGAATTCTAACTCAAGTGAATTAGGTTCCAAGATAGATTAGCTTGGACTCATAAACACAGTCTTGAGTGACTCAAACTGATAGTACCATTACCCTTGTTTTTAGTGTCAACCAAGTACATGCCTTTATAGCTTTTTGGATAGTACCATTGTACTCACTGTGCATATGGGATTTTGGACATCTCTTCCTAGAGCTTCTAGAGCATACATCTTTGTCATATCTCTTATACAAAGCCACTTTATGGGCAAGCCTCTTTTGGGCACACATCCAGCCTCTATGGGCATACATCATTTGATTTCTCAACACCCCCCCTCAAATGATGAGTCTCTACCCTTGCTGGCTTTTGCCCCCCCCCCCCCTGCATGTAAACATGGACTAGGAGACTAGCTCTTTGGTAGCCTAGTCAAGTTAAGGCTTGAAAATTTACATCTTGGTAGGGTTTTTACATCCACTATGGGGAACAAGATCCTCTATGGGAAATTTTTGCAAAACATTTTGTTGGTTTGTAGCAACGGAAAATATTTTCTTCATCGCTTTTGTTTTGTTGATCCTTTGGCAACCTTTGATCTTCTTCTTGGTCTTCTGCTCCAATCTTTGATCTTCTTCGTCTTCTTGGACTTCTTTATCTTCATGCTTCTTGGCTTATGTTGTGCTCCTTATCCCTTTTGTTGATGTGTGATACGTGCCTTTACTTTACAGATTCTCTTTGGATAACTCTTGATTAGCATGACTTGATAGCTCATTACATTTTCCTTGGATATATAGGATTTGCAACTTGGGTTGAATTTCATGATTTTCTTTTAAGAGTTTCAATCATGGATTTCATGGAGAGGTCTTACAATGAGCTTGCAATTGCTCGAGCAACATCTAACTCCTTACAATGAGATTGAGATTTTTCGAGGACTTAATCAATTGTGTATACAAACATTGGCTTGTTACAAGGATCTGAATCACTATTAAGCTCAAAATCAATTACCTCAACTTGTGAAGAAGAGGATAATGTGAATGAGGTCAAAGCTAAACTGGTAGGTGTGAACATGGCTTTATTATAAATTAGTTTAAGCCTTAATAATTCAGCTCATAATAAGAAAAATAAACGAAGATTCCAGAGTTGATTGCATCGATGATTGACTGTATCCAATCTGGGAGCTCCTTTGAACTGCAAAGTTTCTGCCTTCGTTCAAGTTGGTGGGCAACATCTTGGCCATCGTCCTATGTCGCAGTGATGCCTTCTTGAGGATAGTGTTTATGCTAGCTATGGCTCAGGTTGAAGGTGTGGGTGACGGCCTTCCTTCAGAGCCTGGGTGCCATCCACAATGGATGTGGGGTTTCTTCCATAGGCTGGCTTGTCTTTGCCCTTGTTCTCATGAGGAGGCATGACACCGCTGCTCCATTGTCCATCTAGCTAGATCAACTACTGTGGATGCAAGTCAAACACACGATACATTGTCAGAATGAGGAATTCTAACTCAAGTGAATTAGGTTCCAAGATAGATTAGCTTGGACTCATAAACACAGTCTTGAGTGACTCAAACTGATAGTACCATTACCCTTGTTTTTAGTGTCAACCAAGTACATGCCTTTATAGCTTTTTGGATAGTACCATTGTACTCACTGTGCATATGGGATTTTGGACATCTCTTCCTAGAGCTTCTAGAGCATACATCTTTGTCATATCTCTTATACAAAGCCACTTTATGGGCAAGCCTCTTTTGGGCACACATCCAGCCTCTATGGGCATACATCATTTGATTTCTCAACACCCCCCCTCAAATGATGAGTCTCTACCCTTGCTGGCTTTTGCCCCCCCCCCCCCCCTGCATGTAAACATGGACTAGGAGACTAGCTCTTTGGTAGCCTAGTCAAGTTAAGGCTTGAAAATTTACATCTTGGTAGGGTTTTTACATCCACTATGGGGAACAAGATCCTCTATGGGAAATTTTTGCAAAACATTTTGTTGGTTTGTAGCAACGGAAAATATTTTCTTCATCGCTTTTGTTTTGTTGATCCTTTGGCAACCTTTGATCTTCTTCTTGGTCTTCTGCTCCAATCTTTGATCTTCTTCGTCTTCTTGGACTTCTTTATCTTCATGCTTCTTGGCTTCTGTTGTGCTCCTTATCCCTTTTGTTGATGTGTGATACGTGCCTTTACTTTACAGATTCTCTTTGGATAACTCTTGATTAGCATGACTTGATAGCTCATTACATTTTCCTTGGATATATAGGATTTGCAACTTGGGTTGAATTTCATGATTTTCTTTTAAGAGTTTCAATCATGGATTTCATGGAGAGGTCTTACAATGAGCTTGCAATTGCTCGAGCAACATCTAACTCCTTACAATGAGATTGAGATTTTTCGAGGACTTAATCAATTGTGTATACAAACATTGGCTTGTTACAAGGATCTGAATCACTATTAAGCTCAAAATCAATTACCTCAACTTATGAAGAAGAGGATAATGTGAATGAGGTCAAAGCTAAACTGGTAGGTGTGAACATGGCTTTATTATAAATTAGTTTAAGCCTTAATAATTCAGCTCATAATAAGAAAAATAAACAAAGATTCCAGAGTTGATTGCATCGATGATTGACTGTATCCAATCTGGGAGCTCCTTTGAACTGCAAAGTTTCTGCCTTCGTTCAAGTTGGTGGGCAACATCTTGGCCATCGTCCTATGTCGCAGTGATGCCTTCTTGAGGATAGTGTTTATGCTAGCTATGGCTCAGGTTGAAGGTGTGGGTGACGGCCTTCCTTCAGAGCCTGGGTGCCATCCACAATGGATGTGGGGTTTCTTCCATAGGCTGGCTTGTCTTTGCCCTTGTTCTCATGAGGAGGCATGACACCGCTGCTCCATTGTCCATCTAGCTAGATCAACTACTGTGGATGCAAGTCAAACACACGATACATTGTCAGAATGAGGAATTCTAACTCAAGTGAATTAGGTTCCAAGATAGATTAGCTTGGACTCATAAACACAGTCTTGAGTGACTCAAACTGATAGTACCATTACCCTTGTTTTTAGTGTCAACCAAGTACATGCCTTTATAGCTTTTTGGATAGTACCATTGTACTCACTGTGCATATGGGATTTTGGACATCTCTTCCTAGAGCTTCTAGAGCATACATCTTTGTCATATCTCTTATACAAAGCCACTTTATGGGCAAGCCTCTTTTGGGCACACATCCAGCCTCTATGGGCATACATCATTTGATTTCTCAACACCCCCCCTCAAATGATGAGTCTCTACCCTTGCTGGCTTTTGCCCCCCCCCCCCCCTGCATGTAAACATGGACTAGGAGACTAGCTCTTTGGTAGCCTAGTCAAGTTAAGGCTTGAAAATTTACATCTTGGTAGGGTTTTTACATCCACTATGGGGAACAAGATCCTCTATGGGAAATTTTTGCAAAACATTTTGTTGGTTTGTAGCAACGGAAAATATTTTCTTCATCGCTTTTGTTTTGTTGATCCTTTGGCAACCTTTGATCTTCTTCTTGGTCTTCTGCTCCAATCTTTGATCTTCTTCGTCTTCTTGGACTTCTTTATCTTCATGCTTCTTGGCTTCTGTTGTGCTCCTTATCCCTTTTGTTGATGTGTGATACGTGCCTTTACTTTACAGATTCTCTTTGGATAACTCTTGATTAGCATGACTTGATAGCTCATTACATTTTCCTTGGATATATAGGATTTGCAACTTGGGTTGAATTTCATGATTTTCTTTTAAGAGTTTCAATCATGGATTTCATGGAGAGGTCTTACAATGAGCTTGCAATTGCTCGAGCAACATCTAACTCCTTACAATGAGATTGAGATTTTTCGAGGACTTAATCAATTGTGTATACAAACATTGGCTTGTTACAAGGATCTGAATCACTATTAAGCTCAAAATCAATTACCTCAACTTATGAAGAAGAGGATAATGTGAATGAGGTCAAAGCTAAACTGGTAGGTGTGAACATGGCTTTATTATAAATTAGTTTAAGCCTTAATAATTCAGCTCATAATAAGAAAAATAAACGAAGATTCCAGAGTTGATTGCATCGATGATTGACTGTATCCAATCTGGGAGCTCCTTTGAACTGCAAAGTTTCTGCCTTCGTTCAAGTTGGTGGGCAACATCTTGGCCATCGTCCTATGTCGCAGTGATGCCTTCTTGAGGATAGTGTTTATGCTAGCTATGGCTCAGGTTGAAGGTGTGGGTGACGGCCTTCCTTCAGAGCCTGGGTGCCATCCACAATGGATGTGGGGTTTCTTCCATAGGCTGGCTTGTCTTTGCCCTTGTTCTCATGAGGAGGCATGACACCGCTGCTCCATTGTCCATCTAGCTAGATCAACTACTGTGGATGCAAGTCAAACACACGATACATTGTCAGAATGAGGAATTCTAACTCAAGTGAATTAGGTTCCAAGATAGATTAGCTTGGACTCATAAACACAGTCTTGAGTGACTCAAACTGATAGTACCATTACCCTTGTTTTTAGTGTCAACCAAGTACATGCCTTTATAGCTTTTTGGATAGTACCATTGTACTCACTGTGCATATGGGATTTTGGACATCTCTTCCTAGAGCTTCTAGAGCATACATCTTTGTCATATCTCTTATACAAAGCCACTTTATGGGCAAGCCTCTTTTGGGCACACATCCAGCCTCTATGGGCATACATCATTTGATTTCTCAACACCCCCCCTCAAATGATGAGTCTCTACCCTTGCTGGCTTTTGCCCCCCCCCCCCCCTGCATGTAAACATGGACTAGGAGACTAGCTCTTTGGTAGCCTAGTCAAGTTAAGGCTTGAAAATTTACATCTTGGTAGGGTTTTTACATCCACTATGGGGAACAAGATCCTCTATGGGAAATTTTTGCAAAACATTTTGTTGGTTTGTAGCAACGGAAAATATTTTCTTCATCGCTTTTGTTTTGTTGATCCTTTGGCAACCTTTGATCTTCTTCTTGGTCTTCTGCTCCAATCTTTGATCTTCTTCGTCTTCTTGGACTTCTTTATCTTCATGCTTCTTGGCTTCTGTTGTGCTCCTTATCCCTTTTGTTGATGTGTGATACGTGCCTTTACTTTACAGATTCTCTTTGGATAACTCTTGATTAGCATGACTTGATAGCTCATTACATTTTCCTTGGATATATAGGATTTGCAACTTGGGTTGAATTTCATGATTTTCTTTTAAGAGTTTCAATCATGGATTTCATGGAGAGGTCTTACAATGAGCTTGCAATTGCTCGAGCAACATCTAACTCCTTACAATGAGATTGAGATTTTTCGAGGACTTAATCAATTGTGTATACAAACATTGGCTTGTTACAAGGATCTGAATCACTATTAAGCTCAAAATCAATTACCTCAACTTATGAAGAAGAGGATAATGTGAATGAGGTCAAAGCTAAACTGGTAGGTGTGAACATGGCTTTATTATAAATTAGTTTAAGCCTTAATAATTCAGCTCATAATAAGAAAAATAAACGAAGATTCCAGAGTTGATTGCATCGATGATTGACTGTATCCAATCTGGGAGCTCCTTTGAACTGCAAAGTTTCTGCCTTCGTTCAAGTTGGTGGGCAACATCTTGGCCATCGTCCTATGTCGCAGTGATGCCTTCTTGAGGATAGTGTTTATGCTAGCTATGGCTCAGGTTGAAGGTGTGGGTGACGGCCTTCCTTCAGAGCCTGGGTGCCATCCACAATGGATGTGGGGTTTCTTCCATAGGCTGGCTTGTCTTTGCCCTTGTTCTCATGAGGAGGCATGACACCGCTGCTCCATTGTCCATCTAGCTAGATCAACTACTGTGGATGCAAGTCAAACACACGATACATTGTCAGAATGAGGAATTCTAACTCAAGTGAATTAGGTTCCAAGATAGATTAGCTTGGACTCATAAACACAGTCTTGAGTGACTCAAACTGATAGTACCATTACCCTTGTTTTTAGTGTCAACCAAGTACATGCCTTTATAGCTTTTTGGATAGTACCATTGTACTCACTGTGCATATGGGATTTTGGACATCTCTTCCTAGAGCTTCTAGAGCATACATCTTTGTCATATCTCTTATACAAAGCCACTTTATGGGCAAGCCTCTTTTGGGCACACATCCAGCCTCTATGGGCATACATCATTTGATTTCTCAACACCCCCCCTCAAATGATGAGTCTCTACCCTTGCTGGCTTTTGCCCCCCCCCCCCCCTGCATGTAAACATGGACTAGGAGACTAGCTCTTTGGTAGCCTAGTCAAGTTAAGGCTTGAAAATTTACATCTTGGTAGGGTTTTTACATCCACTATGGGGAACAAGATCCTCTATGGGAAATTTTTGCAAAACATTTTGTTGGTTTGTAGCAACGGAAAATATTTTCTTCATCGCTTTTGTTTTGTTGATCCTTTGGCAACCTTTGATCTTCTTCTTGGTCTTCTGCTCCAATCTTTGATCTTCTTCGTCTTCTTGGACTTCTTTATCTTCATGCTTCTTGGCTTCTGTTGTGCTCCTTATCCCTTTTGTTGATGTGTGATACGTGCCTTTACTTTACAGATTCTCTTTGGATAACTCTTGATTAGCATGACTTGATAGCTCATTACATTTTCCTTGGATATATAGGATTTGCAACTTGGGTTGAATTTCATGATTTTCTTTTAAGAGTTTCAATCATGGATTTCATGGAGAGGTCTTACAATGAGCTTGCAATTGCTCGAGCAACATCTAACTCCTTACAATGAGATTGAGATTTTTCGAGGACTTAATCAATTGTGTATACAAACATTGGCTTGTTACAAGGATCTGAATCACTATTAAGCTCAAAATCAATTACCTCAACTTATGAAGAAGAGGATAATGTGAATGAGGTCAAAGCTAAACTGGTAGGTGTGAACATGGCTTTATTATAAATTAGTTTAAGCCTTAATAATTCAGCTCATAATAAGAAAAATAAACGAAGATTCCAGAGTTGATTGCATCGATGATTGACTGTATCCAATCTGGGAGCTCCTTTGAACTGCAAAGTTTCTGCCTTCGTTCAAGTTGGTGGGCAACATCTTGGCCATCGTCCTATGTCGCAGTGATGCCTTCTTGAGGATAGTGTTTATGCTAGCTATGGCTCAGGTTGAAGGTGTGGGTGACGGCCTTCCTTCAGAGCCTGGGTGCCATCCACAATGGATGTGGGGTTTCTTCCATAGGCTGGCTTGTCTTTGCCCTTGTTCTCATGAGGAGGCATGACACCGCTGCTCCATTGTCCATCTAGCTAGATCAACTACTGTGGATGCAAGTCAAACACACGATACATTGTCAGAATGAGGAATTCTAACTCAAGTGAATTAGGTTCCAAGATAGATTAGCTTGGACTCATAAACACAGTCTTGAGTGACTCAAACTGATAGTACCATTACCCTTGTTTTTAGTGTCAACCAAGTACATGCCTTTATAGCTTTTTGGATAGTACCATTGTACTCACTGTGCATATGGGATTTTGGACATCTCTTCCTAGAGCTTCTAGAGCATACATCTTTGTCATATCTCTTATACAAAGCCACTTTATGGGCAAGCCTCTTTTGGGCACACATCCAGCCTCTATGGGCATACATCATTTGATTTCTCAACACCCCCCCTCAAATGATGAGTCTCTACCCTTGCTGGCTTTTGCCCCCCCCCCCCCCTGCATGTAAACATGGACTAGGAGACTAGCTCTTTGGTAGCCTAGTCAAGTTAAGGCTTGAAAATTTACATCTTGGTAGGGTTTTTACATCCACTATGGGGAACAAGATCCTCTATGGGAAATTTTTGCAAAACATTTTGTTGGTTTGTAGCAACGGAAAATATTTTCTTCATCGCTTTTGTTTTGTTGATCCTTTGGCAACCTTTGATCTTCTTCTTGGTCTTCTGCTCCAATCTTTGATCTTCTTCGTCTTCTTGGACTTCTTTATCTTCATGCTTCTTGGCTTCTGTTGTGCTCCTTATCCCTTTTGTTGATGTGTGATACGTGCCTTTACTTTACAGATTCTCTTTGGATAACTCTTGATTAGCATGACTTGATAGCTCATTACATTTTCCTTGGATATATAGGATTTGCAACTTGGGTTGAATTTCATGATTTTCTTTTAAGAGTTTCAATCATGGATTTCATGGAGAGGTCTTACAATGAGCTTGCAATTGCTCGAGCAACATCTAACTCCTTACAATGAGATTGAGATTTTTCGAGGACTTAATCAATTGTGTATACAAACATTGGCTTGTTACAAGGATCTGAATCACTATTAAGCTCAAAATCAATTACCTCAACTTATGAAGAAGAGGATAATGTGAATGAGGTCAAAGCTAAACTGGTAGGTGTGAACATGGCTTTATTATAAATTAGTTTAAGCCTTAATAATTCAGCTCATAATAAGAAAAATAAACGAAGATTCCAGAGTTGATTGCATCGATGATTGACTGTATCCAATCTGGGAGCTCCTTTGAACTGCAAAGTTTCTGCCTTCGTTCAAGTTGGTGGGCAACATCTTGGCCATCGTCCTATGTCGCAGTGATGCCTTCTTGAGGATAGTGTTTATGCTAGCTATGGCTCAGGTTGAAGGTGTGGGTGACGGCCTTCCTTCAGAGCCTGGGTGCCATCCACAATGGATGTGGGGTTTCTTCCATAGGCTGGCTTGTCTTTGCCCTTGTTCTCATGAGGAGGCATGACACCGCTGCTCCATTGTCCATCTAGCTAGATCAACTACTGTGGATGCAAGTCAAACACACGATACATTGTCAGAATGAGGAATTCTAACTCAAGTGAATTAGGTTCCAAGATAGATTAGCTTGGACTCATAAACACAGTCTTGAGTGACTCAAACTGATAGTACCATTACCCTTGTTTTTAGTGTCAACCAAGTACATGCCTTTATAGCTTTTTGGATAGTACCATTGTACTCACTGTGCATATGGGATTTTGGACATCTCTTCCTAGAGCTTCTAGAGCATACATCTTTGTCATATCTCTTATACAAAGCCACTTTATGGGCAAGCCTCTTTTGGGCACACATCCAGCCTCTATGGGCATACATCATTTGATTTCTCAACACCCCCCCTCAAATGATGAGTCTCTACCCTTGCTGGCTTTTGCCCCCCCCCCCCCCCTGCATGTAAACATGGACTAGGAGACTAGCTCTTTGGTAGCCTAGTCAAGTTAAGGCTTGAAAATTTACATCTTGGTAGGGTTTTTACATCCACTATGGGGAACAAGATCCTCTATGGGAAATTTTTGCAAAACATTTTGTTGGTTTGTAGCAACGGAAAATATTTTCTTCATCGCTTTTGTTTTGTTGATCCTTTGGCAACCTTTGATCTTCTTCTTGGTCTTCTGCTCCAATCTTTGATCTTCTTCGTCTTCTTGGACTTCTTTATCTTCATGCTTCTTGGCTTCTGTTGTGCTCCTTATCCCTTTTGTTGATGTGTGATACGTGCCTTTACTTTACAGATTCTCTTTGGATAACTCTTGATTAGCATGACTTGATAGCTCATTACATTTTCCTTGGATATATAGGATTTGCAACTTGGGTTGAATTTCATGATTTTCTTTTAAGAGTTTCAATCATGGATTTCATGGAGAGGTCTTACAATGAGCTTGCAATTGCTCGAGCAACATCTAACTCCTTACAATGAGATTGAGATTTTTCGAGGACTTAATCAATTGTGTATACAAACATTGGCTTGTTACAAGGATCTGAATCACTATTAAGCTCAAAATCAATTACCTCAACTTATGAAGAAGAGGATAATGTGAATGAGGTCAAAGCTAAACTGGTAGGTGTGAACATGGCTTTATTATAAATTAGTTTAAGCCTTAATAATTCAGCTCATAATAAGAAAAATAAACGAAGATTCCAGAGTTGATTGCATCGATGATTGACTGTATCCAATCTGGGAGCTCCTTTGAACTGCAAAGTTTCTGCCTTCGTTCAAGTTGGTGGGCAACATCTTGGCCATCGTCCTATGTCGCAGTGATGCCTTCTTGAGGATAGTGTTTATGCTAGCTATGGCTCAGGTTGAAGGTGTGGGTGACGGCCTTCCTTCAGAGCCTGGGTGCCATCCACAATGGATGTGGGGTTTCTTCCATAGGCTGGCTTGTCTTTGCCCTTGTTCTCATGAGGAGGCATGACACCGCTGCTCCATTGTCCATCTAGCTAGATCAACTACTGTGGATGCAAGTCAAACACACGATACATTGTCAGAATGAGGAATTCTAACTCAAGTGAATTAGGTTCCAAGATAGATTAGCTTGGACTCATAAACACAGTCTTGAGTGACTCAAACTGATAGTACCATTACCCTTGTTTTTAGTGTCAACCAAGTACATGCCTTTATAGCTTTTTGGATAGTACCATTGTACTCACTGTGCATATGGGATTTTGGACATCTCTTCCTAGAGCTTCTAGAGCATACATCTTTGTCATATCTCTTATACAAAGCCACTTTATGGGCAAGCCTCTTTTGGGCACACATCCAGCCTCTATGGGCATACATCATTTGATTTCTCAACACCCCCCCTCAAATGATGAGTCTCTACCCTTGCTGGCTTTTGCCCCCCCCCCCCCCTGCATGTAAACATGGACTAGGAGACTAGCTCTTTGGTAGCCTAGTCAAGTTAAGGCTTGAAAATTTACATCTTGGTAGGGTTTTTACATCCACTATGGGGAACAAGATCCTCTATGGGAAATTTTTGCAAAACATTTTGTTGGTTTGTAGCAACGGAAAATATTTTCTTCATCGCTTTTGTTTTGTTGATCCTTTGGCAACCTTTGATCTTCTTCTTGGTCTTCTGCTCCAATCTTTGATCTTCTTCGTCTTCTTGGACTTCTTTATCTTCATGCTTCTTGGCTTCTGTTGTGCTCCTTATCCCTTTTGTTGATGTGTGATACGTGCCTTTACTTTACAGATTCTCTTTGGATAACTCTTGATTAGCATGACTTGATAGCTCATTACATTTTCCTTGGATATATAGGATTTGCAACTTGGGTTGAATTTCATGATTTTCTTTTAAGAGTTTCAATCATGGATTTCATGGAGAGGTCTTACAATGAGCTTGCAATTGCTCGAGCAACATCTAACTCCTTACAATGAGATTGAGATTTTTCGAGGACTTAATCAATTGTGTATACAAACATTGGCTTGTTACAAGGATCTGAATCACTATTAAGCTCAAAATCAATTACCTCAACTTATGAAGAAGAGGATAATGTGAATGAGGTCAAAGCTAAACTGGTAGGTGTGAACATGGCTTTATTATAAATTAGTTTAAGCCTTAATAATTCAGCTCATAATAAGAAAAATAAACGAAGATTCCAGAGTTGATTGCATCGATGATTGACTGTATCCAATCTGGGAGCTCCTTTGAACTGCAAAGTTTCTGCCTTCGTTCAAGTTGGTGGGCAACATCTTGGCCATCGTCCTATGTCGCAGTGATGCCTTCTTGAGGATAGTGTTTATGCTAGCTATGGCTCAGGTTGAAGGTGTGGGTGACGGCCTTCCTTCAGAGCCTGGGTGCCATCCACAATGGATGTGGGGTTTCTTCCATAGGCTGGCTTGTCTTTGCCCTTGTTCTCATGAGGAGGCATGACACCGCTGCTCCATTGTCCATCTAGCTAGATCAACTACTGTGGATGCAAGTCAAACACACGATACATTGTCAGAATGAGGAATTCTAACTCAAGTGAATTAGGTTCCAAGATAGATTAGCTTGGACTCATAAACACAGTCTTGAGTGACTCAAACTGATAGTACCATTACCCTTGTTTTTAGTGTCAACCAAGTACATGCCTTTATAGCTTTTTGGATAGTACCATTGTACTCACTGTGCATATGGGATTTTGGACATCTCTTCCTAGAGCTTCTAGAGCATACATCTTTGTCATATCTCTTATACAAAGCCACTTTATGGGCAAGCCTCTTTTGGGCACACATCCAGCCTCTATGGGCATACATCATTTGATTTCTCAACACCCCCCCTCAAATGATGAGTCTCTACCCTTGCTGGCTTTTGCCCCCCCCCCCCCCTGCATGTAAACATGGACTAGGAGACTAGCTCTTTGGTAGCCTAGTCAAGTTAAGGCTTGAAAATTTACATCTTGGTAGGGTTTTTACATCCACTATGGGGAACAAGATCCTCTATGGGAAATTTTTGCAAAACATTTTGTTGGTTTGTAGCAACGGAAAATATTTTCTTCATCGCTTTTGTTTTGTTGATCCTTTGGCAACCTTTGATCTTCTTCTTGGTCTTCTGCTCCAATCTTTGATCTTCTTCGTCTTCTTGGACTTCTTTATCTTCATGCTTCTTGGCTTCTGTTGTGCTCCTTATCCCTTTTGTTGATGTGTGATACGTGCCTTTACTTTACAGATTCTCTTTGGATAACTCTTGATTAGCATGACTTGATAGCTCATTACATTTTCCTTGGATATATAGGATTTGCAACTTGGGTTGAATTTCATGATTTTCTTTTAAGAGTTTCAATCATGGATTTCATGGAGAGGTCTTACAATGAGCTTGCAATTGCTCGAGCAACATCTAACTCCTTACAATGAGATTGAGATTTTTCGAGGACTTAATCAATTGTGTATACAAACATTGGCTTGTTACAAGGATCTGAATCACTATTAAGCTCAAAATCAATTACCTCAACTTATGAAGAAGAGGATAATGTGAATGAGGTCAAAGCTAAACTGGTAGGTGTGAACATGGCTTTATTATAAATTAGTTTAAGCCTTAATAATTCAGCTCATAATAAGAAAAATAAACGAAGATTCCAGAGTTGATTGCATCGATGATTGACTGTATCCAATCTGGGAGCTCCTTTGAACTGCAAAGTTTCTGCCTTCGTTCAAGTTGGTGGGCAACATCTTGGCCATCGTCCTATGTCGCAGTGATGCCTTCTTGAGGATAGTGTTTATGCTAGCTATGGCTCAGGTTGAAGGTGTGGGTGACGGCCTTCCTTCAGAGCCTGGGTGCCATCCACAATGGATGTGGGGTTTCTTCCATAGGCTGGCTTGTCTTTGCCCTTGTTCTCATGAGGAGGCATGACACCGCTGCTCCATTGTCCATCTAGCTAGATCAACTACTGTGGATGCAAGTCAAACACACGATACATTGTCAGAATGAGGAATTCTAACTCAAGTGAATTAGGTTCCAAGATAGATTAGCTTGGACTCATAAACACAGTCTTGAGTGACTCAAACTGATAGTACCATTACCCTTGTTTTTAGTGTCAACCAAGTACATGCCTTTATAGCTTTTTGGATAGTACCATTGTACTCACTGTGCATATGGGATTTTGGACATCTCTTCCTAGAGCTTCTAGAGCATACATCTTTGTCATATCTCTTATACAAAGCCACTTTATGGGCAAGCCTCTTTTGGGCACACATCCAGCCTCTATGGGCATACATCATTTGATTTCTCAACACCCCCCCTCAAATGATGAGTCTCTACCCTTGCTGGCTTTTGCCCCCCCCCCCCCCTGCATGTAAACATGGACTAGGAGACTAGCTCTTTGGTAGCCTAGTCAAGTTAAGGCTTGAAAATTTACATCTTGGTAGGGTTTTTACATCCACTATGGGGAACAAGATCCTCTATGGGAAATTTTTGCAAAACATTTTGTTGGTTTGTAGCAACGGAAAATATTTTCTTCATCGCTTTTGTTTTGTTGATCCTTTGGCAACCTTTGATCTTCTTCTTGGTCTTCTGCTCCAATCTTTGATCTTCTTCGTCTTCTTGGACTTCTTTATCTTCATGCTTCTTGGCTTCTGTTGTGCTCCTTATCCCTTTTGTTGATGTGTGATACGTGCCTTTACTTTACAGATTCTCTTTGGATAACTCTTGATTAGCATGACTTGATAGCTCATTACATTTTCCTTGGATATATAGGATTTGCAACTTGGGTTGAATTTCATGATTTTCTTTTAAGAGTTTCAATCATGGATTTCATGGAGAGGTCTTACAATGAGCTTGCAATTGCTCGAGCAACATCTAACTCCTTACAATGAGATTGAGATTTTTCGAGGACTTAATCAATTGTGTATACAAACATTGGCTTGTTACAAGGATCTGAATCACTATTAAGCTCAAAATCAATTACCTCAACTTATGAAGAAGAGGATAATGTGAATGAGGTCAAAGCTAAACTGGTAGGTGTGAACATGGCTTTATTATAAATTAGTTTAAGCCTTAATAATTCAGCTCATAATAAGAAAAATAAACGAAGATTCCAGAGTTGATTGCATCGATGATTGACTGTATCCAATCTGGGAGCTCCTTTGAACTGCAAAGTTTCTGCCTTCGTTCAAGTTGGTGGGCAACATCTTGGCCATCGTCCTATGTCGCAGTGATGCCTTCTTGAGGATAGTGTTTATGCTAGCTATGGCTCAGGTTGAAGGTGTGGGTGACGGCCTTCCTTCAGAGCCTGGGTGCCATCCACAATGGATGTGGGGTTTCTTCCATAGGCTGGCTTGTCTTTGCCCTTGTTCTCATGAGGAGGCATGACACCGCTGCTCCATTGTCCATCTAGCTAGATCAACTACTGTGGATGCAAGTCAAACACACGATACATTGTCAGAATGAGGAATTCTAACTCAAGTGAATTAGGTTCCAAGATAGATTAGCTTGGACTCATAAACACAGTCTTGAGTGACTCAAACTGATAGTACCATTACCCTTGTTTTTAGTGTCAACCAAGTACATGCCTTTATAGCTTTTTGGATAGTACCATTGTACTCACTGTGCATATGGGATTTTGGACATCTCTTCCTAGAGCTTCTAGAGCATACATCTTTGTCATATCTCTTATACAAAGCCACTTTATGGGCAAGCCTCTTTTGGGCACACATCCAGCCTCTATGGGCATACATCATTTGATTTCTCAACACCCCCCCTCAAATGATGAGTCTCTACCCTTGCTGGCTTTTGCCCCCCCCCCCCCCCTGCATGTAAACATGGACTAGGAGACTAGCTCTTTGGTAGCCTAGTCAAGTTAAGGCTTGAAAATTTACATCTTGGTAGGGTTTTTACATCCACTATGGGGAACAAGATCCTCTATGGGAAATTTTTGCAAAACATTTTGTTGGTTTGTAGCAACGGAAAATATTTTCTTCATCGCTTTTGTTTTGTTGATCCTTTGGCAACCTTTGATCTTCTTCTTGGTCTTCTGCTCCAATCTTTGATCTTCTTCGTCTTCTTGGACTTCTTTATCTTCATGCTTCTTGGCTTCTGTTGTGCTCCTTATCCCTTTTGTTGATGTGTGATACGTGCCTTTACTTTACAGATTCTCTTTGGATAACTCTTGATTAGCATGACTTGATAGCTCATTACATTTTCCTTGGATATATAGGATTTGCAACTTGGGTTGAATTTCATGATTTTCTTTTAAGAGTTTCAATCATGGATTTCATGGAGAGGTCTTACAATGAGCTTGCAATTGCTCGAGCAACATCTAACTCCTTACAATGAGATTGAGATTTTTCGAGGACTTAATCAATTGTGTATACAAACATTGGCTTGTTACAAGGATCTGAATCACTATTAAGCTCAAAATCAATTACCTCAACTTATGAAGAAGAGGATAATGTGAATGAGGTCAAAGCTAAACTGGTAGGTGTGAACATGGCTTTATTATAAATTAGTTTAAGCCTTAATAATTCAGCTCATAATAAGAAAAATAAACGAAGATTCCAGAGTTGATTGCATCGATGATTGACTGTATCCAATCTGGGAGCTCCTTTGAACTGCAAAGTTTCTGCCTTCGTTCAAGTTGGTGGGCAACATCTTGGCCATCGTCCTATGTCGCAGTGATGCCTTCTTGAGGATAGTGTTTATGCTAGCTATGGCTCAGGTTGAAGGTGTGGGTGACGGCCTTCCTTCAGAGCCTGGGTGCCATCCACAATGGATGTGGGGTTTCTTCCATAGGCTGGCTTGTCTTTGCCCTTGTTCTCATGAGGAGGCATGACACCGCTGCTCCATTGTCCATCTAGCTAGATCAACTACTGTGGATGCAAGTCAAACACACGATACATTGTCAGAATGAGGAATTCTAACTCAAGTGAATTAGGTTCCAAGATAGATTAGCTTGGACTCATAAACACAGTCTTGAGTGACTCAAACTGATAGTACCATTACCCTTGTTTTTAGTGTCAACCAAGTACATGCCTTTATAGCTTTTTGGATAGTACCATTGTACTCACTGTGCATATGGGATTTTGGACATCTCTTCCTAGAGCTTCTAGAGCATACATCTTTGTCATATCTCTTATACAAAGCCACTTTATGGGCAAGCCTCTTTTGGGCACACATCCAGCCTCTATGGGCATACATCATTTGATTTCTCAACACCCCCCCTCAAATGATGAGTCTCTACCCTTGCTGGCTTTTGCCCCCCCCCCCCCCTGCATGTAAACATGGACTAGGAGACTAGCTCTTTGGTAGCCTAGTCAAGTTAAGGCTTGAAAATTTACATCTTGGTAGGGTTTTTACATCCACTATGGGGAACAAGATCCTCTATGGGAAATTTTTGCAAAACATTTTGTTGGTTTGTAGCAACGGAAAATATTTTCTTCATCGCTTTTGTTTTGTTGATCCTTTGGCAACCTTTGATCTTCTTCTTGGTCTTCTGCTCCAATCTTTGATCTTCTTCGTCTTCTTGGACTTCTTTATCTTCATGCTTCTTGGCTTCTGTTGTGCTCCTTATCCCTTTTGTTGATGTGTGATACGTGCCTTTACTTTACAGATTCTCTTTGGATAACTCTTGATTAGCATGACTTGATAGCTCATTACATTTTCCTTGGATATATAGGATTTGCAACTTGGGTTGAATTTCATGATTTTCTTTTAAGAGTTTCAATCATGGATTTCATGGAGAGGTCTTACAATGAGCTTGCAATTGCTCGAGCAACATCTAACTCCTTACAATGAGATTGAGATTTTTCGAGGACTTAATCAATTGTGTATACAAACATTGGCTTGTTACAAGGATCTGAATCACTATTAAGCTCAAAATCAATTACCTCAACTTATGAAGAAGAGGATAATGTGAATGAGGTCAAAGCTAAACTGGTAGGTGTGAACATGGCTTTATTATAAATTAGTTTAAGCCTTAATAATTCAGCTCATAATAAGAAAAATAAACGAAGATTCCAGAGTTGATTGCATCGATGATTGACTGTATCCAATCTGGGAGCTCCTTTGAACTGCAAAGTTTCTGCCTTCGTTCAAGTTGGTGGGCAACATCTTGGCCATCGTCCTATGTCGCAGTGATGCCTTCTTGAGGATAGTGTTTATGCTAGCTATGGCTCAGGTTGAAGGTGTGGGTGACGGCCTTCCTTCAGAGCCTGGGTGCCATCCACAATGGATGTGGGGTTTCTTCCATAGGCTGGCTTGTCTTTGCCCTTGTTCTCATGAGGAGGCATGACACCGCTGCTCCATTGTCCATCTAGCTAGATCAACTACTGTGGATGCAAGTCAAACACACGATACATTGTCAGAATGAGGAATTCTAACTCAAGTGAATTAGGTTCCAAGATAGATTAGCTTGGACTCATAAACACAGTCTTGAGTGACTCAAACTGATAGTACCATTACCCTTGTTTTTAGTGTCAACCAAGTACATGCCTTTATAGCTTTTTGGATAGTACCATTGTACTCACTGTGCATATGGGATTTTGGACATCTCTTCCTAGAGCTTCTAGAGCATACATCTTTGTCATATCTCTTATACAAAGCCACTTTATGGGCAAGCCTCTTTTGGGCACACATCCAGCCTCTATGGGCATACATCATTTGATTTCTCAACACCCCCCCTCAAATGATGAGTCTCTACCCTTGCTGGCTTTTGCCCCCCCCCCCCCCCTGCATGTAAACATGGACTAGGAGACTAGCTCTTTGGTAGCCTAGTCAAGTTAAGGCTTGAAAATTTACATCTTGGTAGGGTTTTTACATCCACTATGGGGAACAAGATCCTCTATGGGAAATTTTTGCAAAACATTTTGTTGGTTTGTAGCAACGGAAAATATTTTCTTCATCGCTTTTGTTTTGTTGATCCTTTGGCAACCTTTGATCTTCTTCTTGGTCTTCTGCTCCAATCTTTGATCTTCTTCGTCTTCTTGGACTTCTTTATCTTCATGCTTCTTGGCTTCTGTTGTGCTCCTTATCCCTTTTGTTGATGTGTGATACGTGCCTTTACTTTACAGATTCTCTTTGGATAACTCTTGATTAGCATGACTTGATAGCTCATTACATTTTCCTTGGATATATAGGATTTGCAACTTGGGTTGAATTTCATGATTTTCTTTTAAGAGTTTCAATCATGGATTTCATGGAGAGGTCTTACAATGAGCTTGCAATTGCTCGAGCAACATCTAACTCCTTACAATGAGATTGAGATTTTTCGAGGACTTAATCAATTGTGTATACAAACATTGGCTTGTTACAAGGATCTGAATCACTATTAAGCTCAAAATCAATTACCTCAACTTATGAAGAAGAGGATAATGTGAATGAGGTCAAAGCTAAACTGGTAGGTGTGAACATGGCTTTATTATAAATTAGTTTAAGCCTTAATAATTCAGCTCATAATAAGAAAAATAAACGAAGATTCCAGAGTTGATTGCATCGATGATTGACTGTATCCAATCTGGGAGCTCCTTTGAACTGCAAAGTTTCTGCCTTCGTTCAAGTTGGTGGGCAACATCTTGGCCATCGTCCTATGTCGCAGTGATGCCTTCTTGAGGATAGTGTTTATGCTAGCTATGGCTCAGGTTGAAGGTGTGGGTGACGGCCTTCCTTCAGAGCCTGGGTGCCATCCACAATGGATGTGGGGTTTCTTCCATAGGCTGGCTTGTCTTTGCCCTTGTTCTCATGAGGAGGCATGACACCGCTGCTCCATTGTCCATCTAGCTAGATCAACTACTGTGGATGCAAGTCAAACACACGATACATTGTCAGAATGAGGAATTCTAACTCAAGTGAATTAGGTTCCAAGATAGATTAGCTTGGACTCATAAACACAGTCTTGAGTGACTCAAACTGATAGTACCATTACCCTTGTTTTTAGTGTCAACCAAGTACATGCCTTTATAGCTTTTTGGATAGTACCATTGTACTCACTGTGCATATGGGATTTTGGACATCTCTTCCTAGAGCTTCTAGAGCATACATCTTTGTCATATCTCTTATACAAAGCCACTTTATGGGCAAGCCTCTTTTGGGCACACATCCAGCCTCTATGGGCATACATCATTTGATTTCTCAACACCCCCCCTCAAATGATGAGTCTCTACCCTTGCTGGCTTTTGCCCCCCCCCCCCCCCTGCATGTAAACATGGACTAGGAGACTAGCTCTTTGGTAGCCTAGTCAAGTTAAGGCTTGAAAATTTACATCTTGGTAGGGTTTTTACATCCACTATGGGGAACAAGATCCTCTATGGGAAATTTTTGCAAAACATTTTGTTGGTTTGTAGCAACGGAAAATATTTTCTTCATCGCTTTTGTTTTGTTGATCCTTTGGCAACCTTTGATCTTCTTCTTGGTCTTCTGCTCCAATCTTTGATCTTCTTCGTCTTCTTGGACTTCTTTATCTTCATGCTTCTTGGCTTCTGTTGTGCTCCTTATCCCTTTTGTTGATGTGTGATACGTGCCTTTACTTTACAGATTCTCTTTGGATAACTCTTGATTAGCATGACTTGATAGCTCATTACATTTTCCTTGGATATATAGGATTTGCAACTTGGGTTGAATTTCATGATTTTCTTTTAAGAGTTTCAATCATGGATTTCATGGAGAGGTCTTACAATGAGCTTGCAATTGCTCGAGCAACATCTAACTCCTTACAATGAGATTGAGATTTTTCGAGGACTTAATCAATTGTGTATACAAACATTGGCTTGTTACAAGGATCTGAATCACTATTAAGCTCAAAATCAATTACCTCAACTTATGAAGAAGAGGATAATGTGAATGAGGTCAAAGCTAAACTGGTAGGTGTGAACATGGCTTTATTATAAATTAGTTTAAGCCTTAATAATTCAGCTCATAATAAGAAAAATAAACGAAGATTCCAGAGTTGATTGCATCGATGATTGACTGTATCCAATCTGGGAGCTCCTTTGAACTGCAAAGTTTCTGCCTTCGTTCAAGTTGGTGGGCAACATCTTGGCCATCGTCCTATGTCGCAGTGATGCCTTCTTGAGGATAGTGTTTATGCTAGCTATGGCTCAGGTTGAAGGTGTGGGTGACGGCCTTCCTTCAGAGCCTGGGTGCCATCCACAATGGATGTGGGGTTTCTTCCATAGGCTGGCTTGTCTTTGCCCTTGTTCTCATGAGGAGGCATGACACCGCTGCTCCATTGTCCATCTAGCTAGATCAACTACTGTGGATGCAAGTCAAACACACGATACATTGTCAGAATGAGGAATTCTAACTCAAGTGAATTAGGTTCCAAGATAGATTAGCTTGGACTCATAAACACAGTCTTGAGTGACTCAAACTGATAGTACCATTACCCTTGTTTTTAGTGTCAACCAAGTACATGCCTTTATAGCTTTTTGGATAGTACCATTGTACTCACTGTGCATATGGGATTTTGGACATCTCTTCCTAGAGCTTCTAGAGCATACATCTTTGTCATATCTCTTATACAAAGCCACTTTATGGGCAAGCCTCTTTTGGGCACACATCCAGCCTCTATGGGCATACATCATTTGATTTCTCAACACCCCCCCTCAAATGATGAGTCTCTACCCTTGCTGGCTTTTGCCCCCCCCCCCCCCCTGCATGTAAACATGGACTAGGAGACTAGCTCTTTGGTAGCCTAGTCAAGTTAAGGCTTGAAAATTTACATCTTGGTAGGGTTTTTACATCCACTATGGGGAACAAGATCCTCTATGGGAAATTTTTGCAAAACATTTTGTTGGTTTGTAGCAACGGAAAATATTTTCTTCATCGCTTTTGTTTTGTTGATCCTTTGGCAACCTTTGATCTTCTTCTTGGTCTTCTGCTCCAATCTTTGATCTTCTTCGTCTTCTTGGACTTCTTTATCTTCATGCTTCTTGGCTTCTGTTGTGCTCCTTATCCCTTTTGTTGATGTGTGATACGTGCCTTTACTTTACAGATTCTCTTTGGATAACTCTTGATTAGCATGACTTGATAGCTCATTACATTTTCCTTGGATATATAGGATTTGCAACTTGGGTTGAATTTCATGATTTTCTTTTAAGAGTTTCAATCATGGATTTCATGGAGAGGTCTTACAATGAGCTTGCAATTGCTCGAGCAACATCTAACTCCTTACAATGAGATTGAGATTTTTCGAGGACTTAATCAATTGTGTATACAAACATTGGCTTGTTACAAGGATCTGAATCACTATTAAGCTCAAAATCAATTACCTCAACTTATGAAGAAGAGGATAATGTGAATGAGGTCAAAGCTAAACTGGTAGGTGTGAACATGGCTTTATTATAAATTAGTTTAAGCCTTAATAATTCAGCTCATAATAAGAAAAATAAACGAAGATTCCAGAGTTGATTGCATCGATGATTGACTGTATCCAATCTGGGAGCTCCTTTGAACTGCAAAGTTTCTGCCTTCGTTCAAGTTGGTGGGCAACATCTTGGCCATCGTCCTATGTCGCAGTGATGCCTTCTTGAGGATAGTGTTTATGCTAGCTATGGCTCAGGTTGAAGGTGTGGGTGACGGCCTTCCTTCAGAGCCTGGGTGCCATCCACAATGGATGTGGGGTTTCTTCCATAGGCTGGCTTGTCTTTGCCCTTGTTCTCATGAGGAGGCATGACACCGCTGCTCCATTGTCCATCTAGCTAGATCAACTACTGTGGATGCAAGTCAAACACACGATACATTGTCAGAATGAGGAATTCTAACTCAAGTGAATTAGGTTCCAAGATAGATTAGCTTGGACTCATAAACACAGTCTTGAGTGACTCAAACTGATAGTACCATTACCCTTGTTTTTAGTGTCAACCAAGTACATGCCTTTATAGCTTTTTGGATAGTACCATTGTACTCACTGTGCATATGGGATTTTGGACATCTCTTCCTAGAGCTTCTAGAGCATACATCTTTGTCATATCTCTTATACAAAGCCACTTTATGGGCAAGCCTCTTTTGGGCACACATCCAGCCTCTATGGGCATACATCATTTGATTTCTCAACACCCCCCCTCAAATGATGAGTCTCTACCCTTGCTGGCTTTTGCCCCCCCCCCCCCCCTGCATGTAAACATGGACTAGGAGACTAGCTCTTTGGTAGCCTAGTCAAGTTAAGGCTTGAAAATTTACATCTTGGTAGGGTTTTTACATCCACTATGGGGAACAAGATCCTCTATGGGAAATTTTTGCAAAACATTTTGTTGGTTTGTAGCAACGGAAAATATTTTCTTCATCGCTTTTGTTTTGTTGATCCTTTGGCAACCTTTGATCTTCTTCTTGGTCTTCTGCTCCAATCTTTGATCTTCTTCGTCTTCTTGGACTTCTTTATCTTCATGCTTCTTGGCTTCTGTTGTGCTCCTTATCCCTTTTGTTGATGTGTGATACGTGCCTTTACTTTACAGATTCTCTTTGGATAACTCTTGATTAGCATGACTTGATAGCTCATTACATTTTCCTTGGATATATAGGATTTGCAACTTGGGTTGAATTTCATGATTTTCTTTTAAGAGTTTCAATCATGGATTTCATGGAGAGGTCTTACAATGAGCTTGCAATTGCTCGAGCAACATCTAACTCCTTACAATGAGATTGAGATTTTTCGAGGACTTAATCAATTGTGTATACAAACATTGGCTTGTTACAAGGATCTGAATCACTATTAAGCTCAAAATCAATTACCTCAACTTATGAAGAAGAGGATAATGTGAATGAGGTCAAAGCTAAACTGGTAGGTGTGAACATGGCTTTATTATAAATTAGTTTAAGCCTTAATAATTCAGCTCATAATAAGAAAAATAAACGAAGATTCCAGAGTTGATTGCATCGATGATTGACTGTATCCAATCTGGGAGCTCCTTTGAACTGCAAAGTTTCTGCCTTCGTTCAAGTTGGTGGGCAACATCTTGGCCATCGTCCTATGTCGCAGTGATGCCTTCTTGAGGATAGTGTTTATGCTAGCTATGGCTCAGGTTGAAGGTGTGGGTGACGGCCTTCCTTCAGAGCCTGGGTGCCATCCACAATGGATGTGGGGTTTCTTCCATAGGCTGGCTTGTCTTTGCCCTTGTTCTCATGAGGAGGCATGACACCGCTGCTCCATTGTCCATCTAGCTAGATCAACTACTGTGGATGCAAGTCAAACACACGATACATTGTCAGAATGAGGAATTCTAACTCAAGTGAATTAGGTTCCAAGATAGATTAGCTTGGACTCATAAACACAGTCTTGAGTGACTCAAACTGATAGTACCATTACCCTTGTTTTTAGTGTCAACCAACTACATGCCTTTATAGCTTTTTGGATAGTACCATTGTACTCACTGTGCATATGGGATTTTGGACATCTCTTCCTAGAGCTTCTAGAGCATACATCTTTGTCATATCTCTTATACAAAGCCACTTTATGGGCAAGCCTCTTTTGGGCACACATCCAGCCTCTATGGGCATACATCATTTGATTTCTCAACACCCCCCCTCAAATGATGAGTCTCTACCCTTGCTGGCTTTTGCCCCCCCCCCCCCCCTGCATGTAAACATGGACTAGGAGACTAGCTCTTTGGTAGCCTAGTCAAGTTAAGGCTTGAAAATTTACATCTTGGTAGGGTTTTTACATCCACTATGGGGAACAAGATCCTCTATGGGAAATTTTTGCAAAACATTTTGTTGGTTTGTAGCAACGGAAAATATTTTCTTCATCGCTTTTGTTTTGTTGATCCTTTGGCAACCTTTGATCTTCTTCTTGGTCTTCTGCTCCAATCTTTGATCTTCTTCGTCTTCTTGGACTTCTTTATCTTCATGCTTCTTGGCTTCTGTTGTGCTCCTTATCCCTTTTGTTGATGTGTGATACGTGCCTTTACTTTACAGATTCTCTTTGGATAACTCTTGATTAGCATGACTTGATAGCTCATTACATTTTCCTTGGATATATAGGATTTGCAACTTGGGTTGAATTTCATGATTTTCTTTTAAGAGTTTCAATCATGGATTTCATGGAGAGGTCTTACAATGAGCTTGCAATTGCTCGAGCAACATCTAACTCCTTACAATGAGATTGAGATTTTTCGAGGACTTAATCAATTGTGTATACAAACATTGGCTTGTTACAAGGATCTGAATCACTATTAAGCTCAAAATCAATTACCTCAACTTATGAAGAAGAGGATAATGTGAATGAGGTCAAAGCTAAACTGGTAGGTGTGAACATGGCTTTATTATAAATTAGTTTAAGCCTTAATAATTCAGCTCATAATAAGAAAAATAAACGAAGATTCCAGAGTTGATTGCATCGATGATTGACTGTATCCAATCTGGGAGCTCCTTTGAACTGCAAAGTTTCTGCCTTCGTTCAAGTTGGTGGGCAACATCTTGGCCATCGTCCTATGTCGCAGTGATGCCTTCTTGAGGATAGTGTTTATGCTAGCTATGGCTCAGGTTGAAGGTGTGGGTGACGGCCTTCCTTCAGAGCCTGGGTGCCATCCACAATGGATGTGGGGTTTCTTCCATAGGCTGGCTTGTCTTTGCCCTTGTTCTCATGAGGAGGCATGACACCGCTGCTCCATTGTCCATCTAGCTAGATCAACTACTGTGGATGCAAGTCAAACACACGATACATTGTCAGAATGAGGAATTCTAACTCAAGTGAATTAGGTTCCAAGATAGATTAGCTTGGACTCATAAACACAGTCTTGAGTGACTCAAACTGATAGTACCATTACCCTTGTTTTTAGTGTCAACCAAGTACATGCCTTTATAGCTTTTTGGATAGTACCATTGTACTCACTGTGCATATGGGATTTTGGACATCTCTTCCTAGAGCTTCTAGAGCATACATCTTTGTCATATCTCTTATACAAAGCCACTTTATGGGCAAGCCTCTTTTGGGCACACATCCAGCCTCTATGGGCATACATCATTTGATTTCTCAACACCCCCCCTCAAATGATGAGTCTCTACCCTTGCTGGCTTTTGCCCCCCCCCCCCCCTGCATGTAAACATGGACTAGGAGACTAGCTCTTTGGTAGCCTAGTCAAGTTAAGGCTTGAAAATTTACATCTTGGTAGGGTTTTTACATCCACTATGGGGAACAAGATCCTCTATGGGAAATTTTTGCAAAACATTTTGTTGGTTTGTAGCAACGGAAAATATTTTCTTCATCGCTTTTGTTTTGTTGATCCTTTGGCAACCTTTGATCTTCTTCTTGGTCTTCTGCTCCAATCTTTGATCTTCTTCGTCTTCTTGGACTTCTTTATCTTCATGCTTCTTGGCTTCTGTTGTGCTCCTTATCCCTTTTGTTGATGTGTGATACGTGCCTTTACTTTACAGATTCTCTTTGGATAACTCTTGATTAGCATGACTTGATAGCTCATTACATTTTCCTTGGATATATAGGATTTGCAACTTGGGTTGAATTTCATGATTTTCTTTTAAGAGTTTCAATCATGGATTTCATGGAGAGGTCTTACAATGAGCTTGCAATTGCTCGAGCAACATCTAACTCCTTACAATGAGATTGAGATTTTTCGAGGACTTAATCAATTGTGTATACAAACATTGGCTTGTTACAAGGATCTGAATCACTATTAAGCTCAAAATCAATTACCTCAACTTATGAAGAAGAGGATAATGTGAATGAGGTCAAAGCTAAACTGGTAGGTGTGAACATGGCTTTATTATAAATTAGTTTAAGCCTTAATAATTCAGCTCATAATAAGAAAAATAAACGAAGATTCCAGAGTTGATTGCATCGATGATTGACTGTATCCAATCTGGGAGCTCCTTTGAACTGCAAAGTTTCTGCCTTCGTTCAAGTTGGTGGGCAACATCTTGGCCATCGTCCTATGTCGCAGTGATGCCTTCTTGAGGATAGTGTTTATGCTAGCTATGGCTCAGGTTGAAGGTGTGGGTGACGGCCTTCCTTCAGAGCCTGGGTGCCATCCACAATGGATGTGGGGTTTCTTCCATAGGCTGGCTTGTCTTTGCCCTTGTTCTCATGAGGAGGCATGACACCGCTGCTCCATTGTCCATCTAGCTAGATCAACTACTGTGGATGCAAGTCAAACACACGATACATTGTCAGAATGAGGAATTCTAACTCAAGTGAATTAGGTTCCAAGATAGATTAGCTTGGACTCATAAACACAGTCTTGAGTGACTCAAACTGATAGTACCATTACCCTTGTTTTTAGTGTCAACCAACTACATGCCTTTATAGCTTTTTGGATAGTACCATTGTACTCACTGTGCATATGGGATTTTGGACATCTCTTCCTAGAGCTTCTAGAGCATACATCTTTGTCATATCTCTTATACAAAGCCACTTTATGGGCAAGCCTCTTTTGGGCACACATCCAGCCTCTATGGGCATACATCATTTGATTTCTCAACACCCCCCCTCAAATGATGAGTCTCTACCCTTGCTGGCTTTTGCCCCCCCCCCCCCCCTGCATGTAAACATGGACTAGGAGACTAGCTCTTTGGTAGCCTAGTCAAGTTAAGGCTTGAAAATTTACATCTTGGTAGGGTTTTTACATCCACTATGGGGAACAAGATCCTCTATGGGAAATTTTTGCAAAACATTTTGTTGGTTTGTAGCAACGGAAAATATTTTCTTCATCGCTTTTGTTTTGTTGATCCTTTGGCAACCTTTGATCTTCTTCTTGGTCTTCTGCTCCAATCTTTGATCTTCTTCGTCTTCTTGGACTTCTTTATCTTCATGCTTCTTGGCTTCTGTTGTGCTCCTTATCCCTTTTGTTGATGTGTGATACGTGCCTTTACTTTACAGATTCTCTTTGGATAACTCTTGATTAGCATGACTTGATAGCTCATTACATTTTCCTTGGATATATAGGATTTGCAACTTGGGTTGAATTTCATGATTTTCTTTTAAGAGTTTCAATCATGGATTTCATGGAGAGGTCTTACAATGAGCTTGCAATTGCTCGAGCAACATCTAACTCCTTACAATGAGATTGAGATTTTTCGAGGACTTAATCAATTGTGTATACAAACATTGGCTTGTTACAAGGATCTGAATCACTATTAAGCTCAAAATCAATTACCTCAACTTATGAAGAAGAGGATAATGTGAATGAGGTCAAAGCTAAACTGGTAGGTGTGAACATGGCTTTATTATAAATTAGTTTAAGCCTTAATAATTCAGCTCATAATAAGAAAAATAAACGAAGATTCCAGAGTTGATTGCATCGATGATTGACTGTATCCAATCTGGGAGCTCCTTTGAACTGCAAAGTTTCTGCCTTCGTTCAAGTTGGTGGGCAACATCTTGGCCATCGTCCTATGTCGCAGTGATGCCTTCTTGAGGATAGTGTTTATGCTAGCTATGGCTCAGGTTGAAGGTGTGGGTGACGGCCTTCCTTCAGAGCCTGGGTGCCATCCACAATGGATGTGGGGTTTCTTCCATAGGCTGGCTTGTCTTTGCCCTTGTTCTCATGAGGAGGCATGACACCGCTGCTCCATTGTCCATCTAGCTAGATCAACTACTGTGGATGCAAGTCAAACACACGATACATTGTCAGAATGAGGAATTCTAACTCAAGTGAATTAGGTTCCAAGATAGATTAGCTTGGACTCATAAACACAGTCTTGAGTGACTCAAACTGATAGTACCATTACCCTTGTTTTTAGTGTCAACCAACTACATGCCTTTATAGCTTTTTGGATAGTACCATTGTACTCACTGTGCATATGGGATTTTGGACATCTCTTCCTAGAGCTTCTAGAGCATACATCTTTGTCATATCTCTTATACAAAGCCACTTTATGGGCAAGCCTCTTTTGGGCACACATCCAGCCTCTATGGGCATACATCATTTGATTTCTCAACACCCCCCCTCAAATGATGAGTCTCTACCCTTGCTGGCTTTTGCCCCCCCCCCCCCCCTGCATGTAAACATGGACTAGGAGACTAGCTCTTTGGTAGCCTAGTCAAGTTAAGGCTTGAAAATTTACATCTTGGTAGGGTTTTTACATCCACTATGGGGAACAAGATCCTCTATGGGAAATTTTTGCAAAACATTTTGTTGGTTTGTAGCAACGGAAAATATTTTCTTCATCGCTTTTGTTTTGTTGATCCTTTGGCAACCTTTGATCTTCTTCTTGGTCTTCTGCTCCAATCTTTGATCTTCTTCGTCTTCTTGGACTTCTTTATCTTCATGCTTCTTGGCTTCTGTTGTGCTCCTTATCCCTTTTGTTGATGTGTGATACGTGCCTTTACTTTACAGATTCTCTTTGGATAACTCTTGATTAGCATGACTTGATAGCTCATTACATTTTCCTTGGATATATAGGATTTGCAACTTGGGTTGAATTTCATGATTTTCTTTTAAGAGTTTCAATCATGGATTTCATGGAGAGGTCTTACAATGAGCTTGCAATTGCTCGAGCAACATCTAACTCCTTACAATGAGATTGAGATTTTTCGAGGACTTAATCAATTGTGTATACAAACATTGGCTTGTTACAAGGATCTGAATCACTATTAAGCTCAAAATCAATTACCTCAACTTATGAAGAAGAGGATAATGTGAATGAGGTCAAAGCTAAACTGGTAGGTGTGAACATGGCTTTATTATAAATTAGTTTAAGCCTTAATAATTCAGCTCATAATAAGAAAAATAAACGAAGATTCCAGAGTTGATTGCATCGATGATTGACTGTATCCAATCTGGGAGCTCCTTTGAACTGCAAAGTTTCTGCCTTCGTTCAAGTTGGTGGGCAACATCTTGGCCATCGTCCTATGTCGCAGTGATGCCTTCTTGAGGATAGTGTTTATGCTAGCTATGGCTCAGGTTGAAGGTGTGGGTGACGGCCTTCCTTCAGAGCCTGGGTGCCATCCACAATGGATGTGGGGTTTCTTCCATAGGCTGGCTTGTCTTTGCCCTTGTTCTCATGAGGAGGCATGACACCGCTGCTCCATTGTCCATCTAGCTAGATCAACTACTGTGGATGCAAGTCAAACACACGATACATTGTCAGAATGAGGAATTCTAACTCAAGTGAATTAGGTTCCAAGATAGATTAGCTTGGACTCATAAACACAGTCTTGAGTGACTCAAACTGATAGTACCATTACCCTTGTTTTTAGTGTCAACCAACTACATGCCTTTATAGCTTTTTGGATAGTACCATTGTACTCACTGTGCATATGGGATTTTGGACATCTCTTCCTAGAGCTTCTAGAGCATACATCTTTGTCATATCTCTTATACAAAGCCACTTTATGGGCAAGCCTCTTTTGGGCACACATCCAGCCTCTATGGGCATACATCATTTGATTTCTCAACACCCCCCCTCAAATGATGAGTCTCTACCCTTGCTGGCTTTTGCCCCCCCCCCCCCCCTGCATGTAAACATGGACTAGGAGACTAGCTCTTTGGTAGCCTAGTCAAGTTAAGGCTTGAAAATTTACATCTTGGTAGGGTTTTTACATCCACTATGGGGAACAAGATCCTCTATGGGAAATTTTTGCAAAACATTTTGTTGGTTTGTAGCAACGGAAAATATTTTCTTCATCGCTTTTGTTTTGTTGATCCTTTGGCAACCTTTGATCTTCTTCTTGGTCTTCTGCTCCAATCTTTGATCTTCTTCGTCTTCTTGGACTTCTTTATCTTCATGCTTCTTGGCTTCTGTTGTGCTCCTTATCCCTTTTGTTGATGTGTGATACGTGCCTTTACTTTACAGATTCTCTTTGGATAACTCTTGATTAGCATGACTTGATAGCTCATTACATTTTCCTTGGATATATAGGATTTGCAACTTGGGTTGAATTTCATGATTTTCTTTTAAGAGTTTCAATCATGGATTTCATGGAGAGGTCTTACAATGAGCTTGCAATTGCTCGAGCAACATCTAACTCCTTACAATGAGATTGAGATTTTTCGAGGACTTAATCAATTGTGTATACAAACATTGGCTTGTTACAAGGATCTGAATCACTATTAAGCTCAAAATCAATTACCTCAACTTATGAAGAAGAGGATAATGTGAATGAGGTCAAAGCTAAACTGGTAGGTGTGAACATGGCTTTATTATAAATTAGTTTAAGCCTTAATAATTCAGCTCATAATAAGAAAAATAAACGAAGATTCCAGAGTTGATTGCATCGATGATTGACTGTATCCAATCTGGGAGCTCCTTTGAACTGCAAAGTTTCTGCCTTCGTTCAAGTTGGTGGGCAACATCTTGGCCATCGTCCTATGTCGCAGTGATGCCTTCTTGAGGATAGTGTTTATGCTAGCTATGGCTCAGGTTGAAGGTGTGGGTGACGGCCTTCCTTCAGAGCCTGGGTGCCATCCACAATGGATGTGGGGTTTCTTCCATAGGCTGGCTTGTCTTTGCCCTTGTTCTCATGAGGAGGCATGACACCGCTGCTCCATTGTCCATCTAGCTAGATCAACTACTGTGGATGCAAGTCAAACACACGATACATTGTCAGAATGAGGAATTCTAACTCAAGTGAATTAGGTTCCAAGATAGATTAGCTTGGACTCATAAACACAGTCTTGAGTGACTCAAACTGATAGTACCATTACCCTTGTTTTTAGTGTCAACCAACTACATGCCTTTATAGCTTTTTGGATAGTACCATTGTACTCACTGTGCATATGGGATTTTGGACATCTCTTCCTAGAGCTTCTAGAGCATACATCTTTGTCATATCTCTTATACAAAGCCACTTTATGGGCAAGCCTCTTTTGGGCACACATCCAGCCTCTATGGGCATACATCATTTGATTTCTCAACACCCCCCCTCAAATGATGAGTCTCTACCCTTGCTGGCTTTTGCCCCCCCCCCCCCCCTGCATGTAAACATGGACTAGGAGACTAGCTCTTTGGTAGCCTAGTCAAGTTAAGGCTTGAAAATTTACATCTTGGTAGGGTTTTTACATCCACTATGGGGAACAAGATCCTCTATGGGAAATTTTTGCAAAACATTTTGTTGGTTTGTAGCAACGGAAAATATTTTCTTCATCGCTTTTGTTTTGTTGATCCTTTGGCAACCTTTGATCTTCTTCTTGGTCTTCTGCTCCAATCTTTGATCTTCTTCGTCTTCTTGGACTTCTTTATCTTCATGCTTCTTGGCTTCTGTTGTGCTCCTTATCCCTTTTGTTGATGTGTGATACGTGCCTTTACTTTACAGATTCTCTTTGGATAACTCTTGATTAGCATGACTTGATAGCTCATTACATTTTCCTTGGATATATAGGATTTGCAACTTGGGTTGAATTTCATGATTTTCTTTTAAGAGTTTCAATCATGGATTTCATGGAGAGGTCTTACAATGAGCTTGCAATTGCTCGAGCAACATCTAACTCCTTACAATGAGATTGAGATTTTTCGAGGACTTAATCAATTGTGTATACAAACATTGGCTTGTTACAAGGATCTGAATCACTATTAAGCTCAAAATCAATTACCTCAACTTATGAAGAAGAGGATAATGTGAATGAGGTCAAAGCTAAACTGGTAGGTGTGAACATGGCTTTATTATAAATTAGTTTAAGCCTTAATAATTCAGCTCATAATAAGAAAAATAAACGAAGATTCCAGAGTTGATTGCATCGATGATTGACTGTATCCAATCTGGGAGCTCCTTTGAACTGCAAAGTTTCTGCCTTCGTTCAAGTTGGTGGGCAACATCTTGGCCATCGTCCTATGTCGCAGTGATGCCTTCTTGAGGATAGTGTTTATGCTAGCTATGGCTCAGGTTGAAGGTGTGGGTGACGGCCTTCCTTCAGAGCCTGGGTGCCATCCACAATGGATGTGGGGTTTCTTCCATAGGCTGGCTTGTCTTTGCCCTTGTTCTCATGAGGAGGCATGACACCGCTGCTCCATTGTCCATCTAGCTAGATCAACTACTGTGGATGCAAGTCAAACACACGATACATTGTCAGAATGAGGAATTCTAACTCAAGTGAATTAGGTTCCAAGATAGATTAGCTTGGACTCATAAACACAGTCTTGAGTGACTCAAACTGATAGTACCATTACCCTTGTTTTTAGTGTCAACCAAGTACATGCCTTTATAGCTTTTTGGATAGTACCATTGTACTCACTGTGCATATGGGATTTTGGACATCTCTTCCTAGAGCTTCTAGAGCATACATCTTTGTCATATCTCTTATACAAAGCCACTTTATGGGCAAGCCTCTTTTGGGCACACATCCAGCCTCTATGGGCATACATCATTTGATTTCTCAACACCCCCCCTCAAATGATGAGTCTCTACCCTTGCTGGCTTTTGCCCCCCCCCCCCCCCTGCATGTAAACATGGACTAGGAGACTAGCTCTTTGGTAGCCTAGTCAAGTTAAGGCTTGAAAATTTACATCTTGGTAGGGTTTTTACATCCACTATGGGGAACAAGATCCTCTATGGGAAATTTTTGCAAAACATTTTGTTGGTTTGTAGCAACGGAAAATATTTTCTTCATCGCTTTTGTTTTGTTGATCCTTTGGCAACCTTTGATCTTCTTCTTGGTCTTCTGCTCCAATCTTTGATCTTCTTCGTCTTCTTGGACTTCTTTATCTTCATGCTTCTTGGCTTCTGTTGTGCTCCTTATCCCTTTTGTTGATGTGTGATACGTGCCTTTACTTTACAGATTCTCTTTGGATAACTCTTGATTAGCATGACTTGATAGCTCATTACATTTTCCTTGGATATATAGGATTTGCAACTTGGGTTGAATTTCATGATTTTCTTTTAAGAGTTTCAATCATGGATTTCATGGAGAGGTCTTACAATGAGCTTGCAATTGCTCGAGCAACATCTAACTCCTTACAATGAGATTGAGATTTTTCGAGGACTTAATCAATTGTGTATACAAACATTGGCTTGTTACAAGGATCTGAATCACTATTAAGCTCAAAATCAATTACCTCAACTTATGAAGAAGAGGATAATGTGAATGAGGTCAAAGCTAAACTGGTAGGTGTGAACATGGCTTTATTATAAATTAGTTTAAGCCTTAATAATTCAGCTCATAATAAGAAAAATAAACGAAGATTCCAGAGTTGATTGCATCGATGATTGACTGTATCCAATCTGGGAGCTCCTTTGAACTGCAAAGTTTCTGCCTTCGTTCAAGTTGGTGGGCAACATCTTGGCCATCGTCCTATGTCGCAGTGATGCCTTCTTGAGGATAGTGTTTATGCTAGCTATGGCTCAGGTTGAAGGTGTGGGTGACGGCCTTCCTTCAGAGCCTGGGTGCCATCCACAATGGATGTGGGGTTTCTTCCATAGGCTGGCTTGTCTTTGCCCTTGTTCTCATGAGGAGGCATGACACCGCTGCTCCATTGTCCATCTAGCTAGATCAACTACTGTGGATGCAAGTCAAACACACGATACATTGTCAGAATGAGGAATTCTAACTCAAGTGAATTAGGTTCCAAGATAGATTAGCTTGGACTCATAAACACAGTCTTGAGTGACTCAAACTGATAGTACCATTACCCTTGTTTTTAGTGTCAACCAAGTACATGCCTTTATAGCTTTTTGGATAGTACCATTGTACTCACTGTGCATATGGGATTTTGGACATCTCTTCCTAGAGCTTCTAGAGCATACATCTTTGTCATATCTCTTATACAAAGCCACTTTATGGGCAAGCCTCTTTTGGGCACACATCCAGCCTCTATGGGCATACATCATTTGATTTCTCAACACCCCCCCTCAAATGATGAGTCTCTACCCTTGCTGGCTTTTGCCCCCCCCCCCCCCTGCATGTAAACATGGACTAGGAGACTAGCTCTTTGGTAGCCTAGTCAAGTTAAGGCTTGAAAATTTACATCTTGGTAGGGTTTTTACATCCACTATGGGGAACAAGATCCTCTATGGGAAATTTTTGCAAAACATTTTGTTGGTTTGTAGCAACGGAAAATATTTTCTTCATCGCTTTTGTTTTGTTGATCCTTTGGCAACCTTTGATCTTCTTCTTGGTCTTCTGCTCCAATCTTTGATCTTCTTCGTCTTCTTGGACTTCTTTATCTTCATGCTTCTTGGCTTCTGTTGTGCTCCTTATCCCTTTTGTTGATGTGTGATACGTGCCTTTACTTTACAGATTCTCTTTGGATAACTCTTGATTAGCATGACTTGATAGCTCATTACATTTTCCTTGGATATATAGGATTTGCAACTTGGGTTGAATTTCATGATTTTCTTTTAAGAGTTTCAATCATGGATTTCATGGAGAGGTCTTACAATGAGCTTGCAATTGCTCGAGCAACATCTAACTCCTTACAATGAGATTGAGATTTTTCGAGGACTTAATCAATTGTGTATACAAACATTGGCTTGTTACAAGGATCTGAATCACTATTAAGCTCAAAATCAATTACCTCAACTTATGAAGAAGAGGATAATGTGAATGAGGTCAAAGCTAAACTGGTAGGTGTGAACATGGCTTTATTATAAATTAGTTTAAGCCTTAATAATTCAGCTCATAATAAGAAAAATAAACGAAGATTCCAGAGTTGATTGCATCGATGATTGACTGTATCCAATCTGGGAGCTCCTTTGAACTGCAAAGTTTCTGCCTTCGTTCAAGTTGGTGGGCAACATCTTGGCCATCGTCCTATGTCGCAGTGATGCCTTCTTGAGGATAGTGTTTATGCTAGCTATGGCTCAGGTTGAAGGTGTGGGTGACGGCCTTCCTTCAGAGCCTGGGTGCCATCCACAATGGATGTGGGGTTTCTTCCATAGGCTGGCTTGTCTTTGCCCTTGTTCTCATGAGGAGGCATGACACCGCTGCTCCATTGTCCATCTAGCTAGATCAACTACTGTGGATGCAAGTCAAACACACGATACATTGTCAGAATGAGGAATTCTAACTCAAGTGAATTAGGTTCCAAGATAGATTAGCTTGGACTCATAAACACAGTCTTGAGTGACTCAAACTGATAGTACCATTACCCTTGTTTTTAGTGTCAACCAACTACATGCCTTTATAGCTTTTTGGATAGTACCATTGTACTCACTGTGCATATGGGATTTTGGACATCTCTTCCTAGAGCTTCTAGAGCATACATCTTTGTCATATCTCTTATACAAAGCCACTTTATGGGCAAGCCTCTTTTGGGCACACATCCAGCCTCTATGGGCATACATCATTTGATTTCTCAACACCCCCCCTCAAATGATGAGTCTCTACCCTTGCTGGCTTTTGCCCCCCCCCCCCCCCTGCATGTAAACATGGACTAGGAGACTAGCTCTTTGGTAGCCTAGTCAAGTTAAGGCTTGAAAATTTACATCTTGGTAGGGTTTTTACATCCACTATGGGGAACAAGATCCTCTATGGGAAATTTTTGCAAAACATTTTGTTGGTTTGTAGCAACGGAAAATATTTTCTTCATCGCTTTTGTTTTGTTGATCCTTTGGCAACCTTTGATCTTCTTCTTGGTCTTCTGCTCCAATCTTTGATCTTCTTCGTCTTCTTGGACTTCTTTATCTTCATGCTTCTTGGCTTCTGTTGTGCTCCTTATCCCTTTTGTTGATGTGTGATACGTGCCTTTACTTTACAGATTCTCTTTGGATAACTCTTGATTAGCATGACTTGATAGCTCATTACATTTTCCTTGGATATATAGGATTTGCAACTTGGGTTGAATTTCATGATTTTCTTTTAAGAGTTTCAATCATGGATTTCATGGAGAGGTCTTACAATGAGCTTGCAATTGCTCGAGCAACATCTAACTCCTTACAATGAGATTGAGATTTTTCGAGGACTTAATCAATTGTGTATACAAACATTGGCTTGTTACAAGGATCTGAATCACTATTAAGCTCAAAATCAATTACCTCAACTTATGAAGAAGAGGATAATGTGAATGAGGTCAAAGCTAAACTGGTAGGTGTGAACATGGCTTTATTATAAATTAGTTTAAGCCTTAATAATTCAGCTCATAATAAGAAAAATAAACGAAGATTCCAGAGTTGATTGCATCGATGATTGACTGTATCCAATCTGGGAGCTCCTTTGAACTGCAAAGTTTCTGCCTTCGTTCAAGTTGGTGGGCAACATCTTGGCCATCGTCCTATGTCGCAGTGATGCCTTCTTGAGGATAGTGTTTATGCTAGCTATGGCTCAGGTTGAAGGTGTGGGTGACGGCCTTCCTTCAGAGCCTGGGTGCCATCCACAATGGATGTGGGGTTTCTTCCATAGGCTGGCTTGTCTTTGCCCTTGTTCTCATGAGGAGGCATGACACCGCTGCTCCATTGTCCATCTAGCTAGATCAACTACTGTGGATGCAAGTCAAACACACGATACATTGTCAGAATGAGGAATTCTAACTCAAGTGAATTAGGTTCCAAGATAGATTAGCTTGGACTCATAAACACAGTCTTGAGTGACTCAAACTGATAGTACCATTACCCTTGTTTTTAGTGTCAACCAACTACATGCCTTTATAGCTTTTTGGATAGTACCATTGTACTCACTGTGCATATGGGATTTTGGACATCTCTTCCTAGAGCTTCTAGAGCATACATCTTTGTCATATCTCTTATACAAAGCCACTTTATGGGCAAGCCTCTTTTGGGCACACATCCAGCCTCTATGGGCATACATCATTTGATTTCTCAACACCCCCCCTCAAATGATGAGTCTCTACCCTTGCTGGCTTTTGCCCCCCCCCCCCCCCTGCATGTAAACATGGACTAGGAGACTAGCTCTTTGGTAGCCTAGTCAAGTTAAGGCTTGAAAATTTACATCTTGGTAGGGTTTTTACATCCACTATGGGGAACAAGATCCTCTATGGGAAATTTTTGCAAAACATTTTGTTGGTTTGTAGCAACGGAAAATATTTTCTTCATCGCTTTTGTTTTGTTGATCCTTTGGCAACCTTTGATCTTCTTCTTGGTCTTCTGCTCCAATCTTTGATCTTCTTCGTCTTCTTGGACTTCTTTATCTTCATGCTTCTTGGCTTCTGTTGTGCTCCTTATCCCTTTTGTTGATGTGTGATACGTGCCTTTACTTTACAGATTCTCTTTGGATAACTCTTGATTAGCATGACTTGATAGCTCATTACATTTTCCTTGGATATATAGGATTTGCAACTTGGGTTGAATTTCATGATTTTCTTTTAAGAGTTTCAATCATGGATTTCATGGAGAGGTCTTACAATGAGCTTGCAATTGCTCGAGCAACATCTAACTCCTTACAATGAGATTGAGATTTTTCGAGGACTTAATCAATTGTGTATACAAACATTGGCTTGTTACAAGGATCTGAATCACTATTAAGCTCAAAATCAATTACCTCAACTTATGAAGAAGAGGATAATGTGAATGAGGTCAAAGCTAAACTGGTAGGTGTGAACATGGCTTTATTATAAATTAGTTTAAGCCTTAATAATTCAGCTCATAATAAGAAAAATAAACGAAGATTCCAGAGTTGATTGCATCGATGATTGACTGTATCCAATCTGGGAGCTCCTTTGAACTGCAAAGTTTCTGCCTTCGTTCAAGTTGGTGGGCAACATCTTGGCCATCGTCCTATGTCGCAGTGATGCCTTCTTGAGGATAGTGTTTATGCTAGCTATGGCTCAGGTTGAAGGTGTGGGTGACGGCCTTCCTTCAGAGCCTGGGTGCCATCCACAATGGATGTGGGGTTTCTTCCATAGGCTGGCTTGTCTTTGCCCTTGTTCTCATGAGGAGGCATGACACCGCTGCTCCATTGTCCATCTAGCTAGATCAACTACTGTGGATGCAAGTCAAACACACGATACATTGTCAGAATGAGGAATTCTAACTCAAGTGAATTAGGTTCCAAGATAGATTAGCTTGGACTCATAAACACAGTCTTGAGTGACTCAAACTGATAGTACCATTACCCTTGTTTTTAGTGTCAACCAACTACATGCCTTTATAGCTTTTTGGATAGTACCATTGTACTCACTGTGCATATGGGATTTTGGACATCTCTTCCTAGAGCTTCTAGAGCATACATCTTTGTCATATCTCTTATACAAAGCCACTTTATGGGCAAGCCTCTTTTGGGCACACATCCAGCCTCTATGGGCATACATCATTTGATTTCTCAACACCCCCCCTCAAATGATGAGTCTCTACCCTTGCTGGCTTTTGCCCCCCCCCCCCCCCTGCATGTAAACATGGACTAGGAGACTAGCTCTTTGGTAGCCTAGTCAAGTTAAGGCTTGAAAATTTACATCTTGGTAGGGTTTTTACATCCACTATGGGGAACAAGATCCTCTATGGGAAATTTTTGCAAAACATTTTGTTGGTTTGTAGCAACGGAAAATATTTTCTTCATCGCTTTTGTTTTGTTGATCCTTTGGCAACCTTTGATCTTCTTCTTGGTCTTCTGCTCCAATCTTTGATCTTCTTCGTCTTCTTGGACTTCTTTATCTTCATGCTTCTTGGCTTCTGTTGTGCTCCTTATCCCTTTTGTTGATGTGTGATACGTGCCTTTACTTTACAGATTCTCTTTGGATAACTCTTGATTAGCATGACTTGATAGCTCATTACATTTTCCTTGGATATATAGGATTTGCAACTTGGGTTGAATTTCATGATTTTCTTTTAAGAGTTTCAATCATGGATTTCATGGAGAGGTCTTACAATGAGCTTGCAATTGCTCGAGCAACATCTAACTCCTTACAATGAGATTGAGATTTTTCGAGGACTTAATCAATTGTGTATACAAACATTGGCTTGTTACAAGGATCTGAATCACTATTAAGCTCAAAATCAATTACCTCAACTTATGAAGAAGAGGATAATGTGAATGAGGTCAAAGCTAAACTGGTAGGTGTGAACATGGCTTTATTATAAATTAGTTTAAGCCTTAATAATTCAGCTCATAATAAGAAAAATAAACGAAGATTCCAGAGTTGATTGCATCGATGATTGACTGTATCCAATCTGGGAGCTCCTTTGAACTGCAAAGTTTCTGCCTTCGTTCAAGTTGGTGGGCAACATCTTGGCCATCGTCCTATGTCGCAGTGATGCCTTCTTGAGGATAGTGTTTATGCTAGCTATGGCTCAGGTTGAAGGTGTGGGTGACGGCCTTCCTTCAGAGCCTGGGTGCCATCCACAATGGATGTGGGGTTTCTTCCATAGGCTGGCTTGTCTTTGCCCTTGTTCTCATGAGGAGGCATGACACCGCTGCTCCATTGTCCATCTAGCTAGATCAACTACTGTGGATGCAAGTCAAACACACGATACATTGTCAGAATGAGGAATTCTAACTCAAGTGAATTAGGTTCCAAGATAGATTAGCTTGGACTCATAAACACAGTCTTGAGTGACTCAAACTGATAGTACCATTACCCTTGTTTTTAGTGTCAACCAACTACATGCCTTTATAGCTTTTTGGATAGTACCATTGTACTCACTGTGCATATGGGATTTTGGACATCTCTTCCTAGAGCTTCTAGAGCATACATCTTTGTCATATCTCTTATACAAAGCCACTTTATGGGCAAGCCTCTTTTGGGCACACATCCAGCCTCTATGGGCATACATCATTTGATTTCTCAACACCCCCCCTCAAATGATGAGTCTCTACCCTTGCTGGCTTTTGCCCCCCCCCCCCCCTGCATGTAAACATGGACTAGGAGACTAGCTCTTTGGTAGCCTAGTCAAGTTAAGGCTTGAAAATTTACATCTTGGTAGGGTTTTTACATCCACTATGGGGAACAAGATCCTCTATGGGAAATTTTTGCAAAACATTTTGTTGGTTTGTAGCAACGGAAAATATTTTCTTCATCGCTTTTGTTTTGTTGATCCTTTGGCAACCTTTGATCTTCTTCTTGGTCTTCTGCTCCAATCTTTGATCTTCTTCGTCTTCTTGGACTTCTTTATCTTCATGCTTCTTGGCTTCTGTTGTGCTCCTTATCCCTTTTGTTGATGTGTGATACGTGCCTTTACTTTACAGATTCTCTTTGGATAACTCTTGATTAGCATGACTTGATAGCTCATTACATTTTCCTTGGATATATAGGATTTGCAACTTGGGTTGAATTTCATGATTTTCTTTTAAGAGTTTCAATCATGGATTTCATGGAGAGGTCTTACAATGAGCTTGCAATTGCTCGAGCAACATCTAACTCCTTACAATGAGATTGAGATTTTTCGAGGACTTAATCAATTGTGTATACAAACATTGGCTTGTTACAAGGATCTGAATCACTATTAAGCTCAAAATCAATTACCTCAACTTATGAAGAAGAGGATAATGTGAATGAGGTCAAAGCTAAACTGGTAGGTGTGAACATGGCTTTATTATAAATTAGTTTAAGCCTTAATAATTCAGCTCATAATAAGAAAAATAAACGAAGATTCCAGAGTTGATTGCATCGATGATTGACTGTATCCAATCTGGGAGCTCCTTTGAACTGCAAAGTTTCTGCCTTCGTTCAAGTTGGTGGGCAACATCTTGGCCATCGTCCTATGTCGCAGTGATGCCTTCTTGAGGATAGTGTTTATGCTAGCTATGGCTCAGGTTGAAGGTGTGGGTGACGGCCTTCCTTCAGAGCCTGGGTGCCATCCACAATGGATGTGGGGTTTCTTCCATAGGCTGGCTTGTCTTTGCCCTTGTTCTCATGAGGAGGCATGACACCGCTGCTCCATTGTCCATCTAGCTAGATCAACTACTGTGGATGCAAGTCAAACACACGATACATTGTCAGAATGAGGAATTCTAACTCAAGTGAATTAGGTTCCAAGATAGATTAGCTTGGACTCATAAACACAGTCTTGAGTGACTCAAACTGATAGTACCATTACCCTTGTTTTTAGTGTCAACCAACTACATGCCTTTATAGCTTTTTGGATAGTACCATTGTACTCACTGTGCATATGGGATTTTGGACATCTCTTCCTAGAGCTTCTAGAGCATACATCTTTGTCATATCTCTTATACAAAGCCACTTTATGGGCAAGCCTCTTTTGGGCACACATCCAGCCTCTATGGGCATACATCATTTGATTTCTCAACACCCCCCCTCAAATGATGAGTCTCTACCCTTGCTGGCTTTTGCCCCCCCCCCCCCCCCTGCATGTAAACATGGACTAGGAGACTAGCTCTTTGGTAGCCTAGTCAAGTTAAGGCTTGAAAATTTACATCTTGGTAGGGTTTTTACATCCACTATGGGGAACAAGATCCTCTATGGGAAATTTTTGCAAAACATTTTGTTGGTTTGTAGCAACGGAAAATATTTTCTTCATCGCTTTTGTTTTGTTGATCCTTTGGCAACCTTTGATCTTCTTCTTGGTCTTCTGCTCCAATCTTTGATCTTCTTCGTCTTCTTGGACTTCTTTATCTTCATGCTTCTTGGCTTCTGTTGTGCTCCTTATCCCTTTTGTTGATGTGTGATACGTGCCTTTACTTTACAGATTCTCTTTGGATAACTCTTGATTAGCATGACTTGATAGCTCATTACATTTTCCTTGGATATATAGGATTTGCAACTTGGGTTGAATTTCATGATTTTCTTTTAAGAGTTTCAATCATGGATTTCATGGAGAGGTCTTACAATGAGCTTGCAATTGCTCGAGCAACATCTAACTCCTTACAATGAGATTGAGATTTTTCGAGGACTTAATCAATTGTGTATACAAACATTGGCTTGTTACAAGGATCTGAATCACTATTAAGCTCAAAATCAATTACCTCAACTTATGAAGAAGAGGATAATGTGAATGAGGTCAAAGCTAAACTGGTAGGTGTGAACATGGCTTTATTATAAATTAGTTTAAGCCTTAATAATTCAGCTCATAATAAGAAAAATAAACGAAGATTCCAGAGTTGATTGCATCGATGATTGACTGTATCCAATCTGGGAGCTCCTTTGAACTGCAAAGTTTCTGCCTTCGTTCAAGTTGGTGGGCAACATCTTGGCCATCGTCCTATGTCGCAGTGATGCCTTCTTGAGGATAGTGTTTATGCTAGCTATGGCTCAGGTTGAAGGTGTGGGTGACGGCCTTCCTTCAGAGCCTGGGTGCCATCCACAATGGATGTGGGGTTTCTTCCATAGGCTGGCTTGTCTTTGCCCTTGTTCTCATGAGGAGGCATGACACCGCTGCTCCATTGTCCATCTAGCTAGATCAACTACTGTGGATGCAAGTCAAACACACGATACATTGTCAGAATGAGGAATTCTAACTCAAGTGAATTAGGTTCCAAGATAGATTAGCTTGGACTCATAAACACAGTCTTGAGTGACTCAAACTGATAGTACCATTACCCTTGTTTTTAGTGTCAACCAACTACATGCCTTTATAGCTTTTTGGATAGTACCATTGTACTCACTGTGCATATGGGATTTTGGACATCTCTTCCTAGAGCTTCTAGAGCATACATCTTTGTCATATCTCTTATACAAAGCCACTTTATGGGCAAGCCTCTTTTGGGCACACATCCAGCCTCTATGGGCATACATCATTTGATTTCTCAACACCCCCCCTCAAATGATGAGTCTCTACCCTTGCTGGCTTTTGCCCCCCCCCCCCCCCCTGCATGTAAACATGGACTAGGAGACTAGCTCTTTGGTAGCCTAGTCAAGTTAAGGCTTGAAAATTTACATCTTGGTAGGGTTTTTACATCCACTATGGGGAACAAGATCCTCTATGGGAAATTTTTGCAAAACATTTTGTTGGTTTGTAGCAACGGAAAATATTTTCTTCATCGCTTTTGTTTTGTTGATCCTTTGGCAACCTTTGATCTTCTTCTTGGTCTTCTGCTCCAATCTTTGATCTTCTTCGTCTTCTTGGACTTCTTTATCTTCATGCTTCTTGGCTTCTGTTGTGCTCCTTATCCCTTTTGTTGATGTGTGATACGTGCCTTTACTTTACAGATTCTCTTTGGATAACTCTTGATTAGCATGACTTGATAGCTCATTACATTTTCCTTGGATATATAGGATTTGCAACTTGGGTTGAATTTCATGATTTTCTTTTAAGAGTTTCAATCATGGATTTCATGGAGAGGTCTTACAATGAGCTTGCAATTGCTCGAGCAACATCTAACTCCTTACAATGAGATTGAGATTTTTCGAGGACTTAATCAATTGTGTATACAAACATTGGCTTGTTACAAGGATCTGAATCACTATTAAGCTCAAAATCAATTACCTCAACTTATGAAGAAGAGGATAATGTGAATGAGGTCAAAGCTAAACTGGTAGGTGTGAACATGGCTTTATTATAAATTAGTTTAAGCCTTAATAATTCAGCTCATAATAAGAAAAATAAACGAAGATTCCAGAGTTGATTGCATCGATGATTGACTGTATCCAATCTGGGAGCTCCTTTGAACTGCAAAGTTTCTGCCTTCGTTCAAGTTGGTGGGCAACATCTTGGCCATCGTCCTATGTCGCAGTGATGCCTTCTTGAGGATAGTGTTTATGCTAGCTATGGCTCAGGTTGAAGGTGTGGGTGACGGCCTTCCTTCAGAGCCTGGGTGCCATCCACAATGGATGTGGGGTTTCTTCCATAGGCTGGCTTGTCTTTGCCCTTGTTCTCATGAGGAGGCATGACACCGCTGCTCCATTGTCCATCTAGCTAGATCAACTACTGTGGATGCAAGTCAAACACACGATACATTGTCAGAATGAGGAATTCTAACTCAAGTGAATTAGGTTCCAAGATAGATTAGCTTGGACTCATAAACACAGTCTTGAGTGACTCAAACTGATAGTACCATTACCCTTGTTTTTAGTGTCAACCAACTACATGCCTTTATAGCTTTTTGGATAGTACCATTGTACTCACTGTGCATATGGGATTTTGGACATCTCTTCCTAGAGCTTCTAGAGCATACATCTTTGTCATATCTCTTATACAAAGCCACTTTATGGGCAAGCCTCTTTTGGGCACACATCCAGCCTCTATGGGCATACATCATTTGATTTCTCAACACCCCCCCTCAAATGATGAGTCTCTACCCTTGCTGGCTTTTGCCCCCCCCCCCCCCTGCATGTAAACATGGACTAGGAGACTAGCTCTTTGGTAGCCTAGTCAAGTTAAGGCTTGAAAATTTACATCTTGGTAGGGTTTTTACATCCACTATGGGGAACAAGATCCTCTATGGGAAATTTTTGCAAAACATTTTGTTGGTTTGTAGCAACGGAAAATATTTTCTTCATCGCTTTTGTTTTGTTGATCCTTTGGCAACCTTTGATCTTCTTCTTGGTCTTCTGCTCCAATCTTTGATCTTCTTCGTCTTCTTGGACTTCTTTATCTTCATGCTTCTTGGCTTCTGTTGTGCTCCTTATCCCTTTTGTTGATGTGTGATACGTGCCTTTACTTTACAGATTCTCTTTGGATAACTCTTGATTAGCATGACTTGATAGCTCATTACATTTTCCTTGGATATATAGGATTTGCAACTTGGGTTGAATTTCATGATTTTCTTTTAAGAGTTTCAATCATGGATTTCATGGAGAGGTCTTACAATGAGCTTGCAATTGCTCGAGCAACATCTAACTCCTTACAATGAGATTGAGATTTTTCGAGTACTTAATCAATTGTGTATACAAACATTGGCTTGTTACAAGGATCTGAATCACTATTAAGCTCAAAATCAATTACCTCAACTTATGAAGAAGAGGATAATGTGAATGAGGTCAAAGCTAAACTGGTAGGTGTGAACATGGCTTTATTATAAATTAGTTTAAGCCTTAATAATTCAGCTCATAATAAGAAAAATAAACGAAGATTCCAGAGTTGATTGCATCGATGATTGACTGTATCCAATCTGGGAGCTCCTTTGAACTGCAAAGTTTCTGCCTTCGTTCAAGTTGGTGGGCAACATCTTGGCCATCGTCCTATGTCGCAGTGATGCCTTCTTGAGGATAGTGTTTATGCTAGCTATGGCTCAGGTTGAAGGTGTGGGTGACGGCCTTCCTTCAGAGCCTGGGTGCCATCCACAATGGATGTGGGGTTTCTTCCATAGGCTGGCTTGTCTTTGCCCTTGTTCTCATGAGGAGGCATGACACCGCTGCTCCATTGTCCATCTAGCTAGATCAACTACTGTGGATGCAAGTCAAACACACGATACATTGTCAGAATGAGGAATTCTAACTCAAGTGAATTAGGTTCCAAGATAGATTAGCTTGGACTCATAAACACAGTCTTGAGTGACTCAAACTGATAGTACCATTACCCTTGTTTTTAGTGTCAACCAACTACATGCCTTTATAGCTTTTTGGATAGTACCATTGTACTCACTGTGCATATGGGATTTTGGACATCTCTTCCTAGAGCTTCTAGAGCATACATCTTTGTCATATCTCTTATACAAAGCCACTTTATGGGCAAGCCTCTTTTGGGCACACATCCAGCCTCTATGGGCATACATCATTTGATTTCTCAACACCCCCCCTCAAATGATGAGTCTCTACCCTTGCTGGCTTTTGCCCCCCCCCCCCCCTGCATGTAAACATGGACTAGGAGACTAGCTCTTTGGTAGCCTAGTCAAGTTAAGGCTTGAAAATTTACATCTTGGTAGGGTTTTTACATCCACTATGGGGAACAAGATCCTCTATGGGAAATTTTTGCAAAACATTTTGTTGGTTTGTAGCAACGGAAAATATTTTCTTCATCGCTTTTGTTTTGTTGATCCTTTGGCAACCTTTGATCTTCTTCTTGGTCTTCTGCTCCAATCTTTGATCTTCTTCGTCTTCTTGGACTTCTTTATCTTCATGCTTCTTGGCTTCTGTTGTGCTCCTTATCCCTTTTGTTGATGTGTGATACGTGCCTTTACTTTACAGATTCTCTTTGGATAACTCTTGATTAGCATGACTTGATAGCTCATTACATTTTCCTTGGATATATAGGATTTGCAACTTGGGTTGAATTTCATGATTTTCTTTTAAGAGTTTCAATCATGGATTTCATGGAGAGGTCTTACAATGAGCTTGCAATTGCTCGAGCAACATCTAACTCCTTACAATGAGATTGAGATTTTTCGAGGACTTAATCAATTGTGTATACAAACATTGGCTTGTTACAAGGATCTGAATCACTATTAAGCTCAAAATCAATTACCTCAACTTATGAAGAAGAGGATAATGTGAATGAGGTCAAAGCTAAACTGGTAGGTGTGAACATGGCTTTATTATAAATTAGTTTAAGCCTTAATAATTCAGCTCATAATAAGAAAAATAAACGAAGATTCCAGAGTTGATTGCATCGATGATTGACTGTATCCAATCTGGGAGCTCCTTTGAACTGCAAAGTTTCTGCCTTCGTTCAAGTTGGTGGGCAACATCTTGGCCATCGTCCTATGTCGCAGTGATGCCTTCTTGAGGATAGTGTTTATGCTAGCTATGGCTCAGGTTGAAGGTGTGGGTGACGGCCTTCCTTCAGAGCCTGGGTGCCATCCACAATGGATGTGGGGTTTCTTCCATAGGCTGGCTTGTCTTTGCCCTTGTTCTCATGAGGAGGCATGACACCGCTGCTCCATTGTCCATCTAGCTAGATCAACTACTGTGGATGCAAGTCAAACACACGATACATTGTCAGAATGAGGAATTCTAACTCAAGTGAATTAGGTTCCAAGATAGATTAGCTTGGACTCATAAACACAGTCTTGAGTGACTCAAACTGATAGTACCATTACCCTTGTTTTTAGTGTCAACCAACTACATGCCTTTATAGCTTTTTGGATAGTACCATTGTACTCACTGTGCATATGGGATTTTGGACATCTCTTCCTAGAGCTTCTAGAGCATACATCTTTGTCATATCTCTTATACAAAGCCACTTTATGGGCAAGCCTCTTTTGGGCACACATCCAGCCTCTATGGGCATACATCATTTGATTTCTCAACACCCCCCCTCAAATGATGAGTCTCTACCCTTGCTGGCTTTTGCCCCCCCCCCCCCTGCATGTAAACATGGACTAGGAGACTAGCTCTTTGGTAGCCTAGTCAAGTTAAGGCTTGAAAATTTACATCTTGGTAGGGTTTTTACATCCACTATGGGGAACAAGATCCTCTATGGGAAATTTTTGCAAAACATTTTGTTGGTTTGTAGCAACGGAAAATATTTTCTTCATCGCTTTTGTTTTGTTGATCCTTTGGCAACCTTTGATCTTCTTCTTGGTCTTCTGCTCCAATCTTTGATCTTCTTCGTCTTCTTGGACTTCTTTATCTTCATGCTTCTTGGCTTCTGTTGTGCTCCTTATCCCTTTTGTTGATGTGTGATACGTGCCTTTACTTTACAGATTCTCTTTGGATAACTCTTGATTAGCATGACTTGATAGCTCATTACATTTTCCTTGGATATATAGGATTTGCAACTTGGGTTGAATTTCATGATTTTCTTTTAAGAGTTTCAATCATGGATTTCATGGAGAGGTCTTACAATGAGCTTGCAATTGCTCGAGCAACATCTAACTCCTTACAATGAGATTGAGATTTTTCGAGGACTTAATCAATTGTGTATACAAACATTGGCTTGTTACAAGGATCTGAATCACTATTAAGCTCAAAATCAATTACCTCAACTTATGAAGAAGAGGATAATGTGAATGAGGTCAAAGCTAAACTGGTAGGTGTGAACATGGCTTTATTATAAATTAGTTTAAGCCTTAATAATTCAGCTCATAATAAGAAAAATAAACGAAGATTCCAGAGTTGATTGCATCGATGATTGACTGTATCCAATCTGGGAGCTCCTTTGAACTGCAAAGTTTCTGCCTTCGTTCAAGTTGGTGGGCAACATCTTGGCCATCGTCCTATGTCGCAGTGATGCCTTCTTGAGGATAGTGTTTATGCTAGCTATGGCTCAGGTTGAAGGTGTGGGTGACGGCCTTCCTTCAGAGCCTGGGTGCCATCCACAATGGATGTGGGGTTTCTTCCATAGGCTGGCTTGTCTTTGCCCTTGTTCTCATGAGGAGGCATGACACCGCTGCTCCATTGTCCATCTAGCTAGATCAACTACTGTGGATGCAAGTCAAACACACGATACATTGTCAGAATGAGGAATTCTAACTCAAGTGAATTAGGTTCCAAGATAGATTAGCTTGGACTCATAAACACAGTCTTGAGTGACTCAAACTGATAGTACCATTACCCTTGTTTTTAGTGTCAACCAACTACATGCCTTTATAGCTTTTTGGATAGTACCATTGTACTCACTGTGCATATGGGATTTTGGACATCTCTTCCTAGAGCTTCTAGAGCATACATCTTTGTCATATCTCTTATACAAAGCCACTTTATGGGCAAGCCTCTTTTGGGCACACATCCAGCCTCTATGGGCATACATCATTTGATTTCTCAACACCCCCCCTCAAATGATGAGTCTCTACCCTTGCTGGCTTTTGCCCCCCCCCCCCCCTGCATGTAAACATGGACTAGGAGACTAGCTCTTTGGTAGCCTAGTCAAGTTAAGGCTTGAAAATTTACATCTTGGTAGGGTTTTTACATCCACTATGGGGAACAAGATCCTCTATGGGAAATTTTTGCAAAACATTTTGTTGGTTTGTAGCAACGGAAAATATTTTCTTCATCGCTTTTGTTTTGTTGATCCTTTGGCAACCTTTGATCTTCTTCTTGGTCTTCTGCTCCAATCTTTGATCTTCTTCGTCTTCTTGGACTTCTTTATCTTCATGCTTCTTGGCTTCTGTTGTGCTCCTTATCCCTTTTGTTGATGTGTGATACGTGCCTTTACTTTACAGATTCTCTTTGGATAACTCTTGATTAGCATGACTTGATAGCTCATTACATTTTCCTTGGATATATAGGATTTGCAACTTGGGTTGAATTTCATGATTTTCTTTTAAGAGTTTCAATCATGGATTTCATGGAGAGGTCTTACAATGAGCTTGCAATTGCTCGAGCAACATCTAACTCCTTACAATGAGATTGAGATTTTTCGAGGACTTAATCAATTGTGTATACAAACATTGGCTTGTTACAAGGATCTGAATCACTATTAAGCTCAAAATCAATTACCTCAACTTATGAAGAAGAGGATAATGTGAATGAGGTCAAAGCTAAACTGGTAGGTGTGAACATGGCTTTATTATAAATTAGTTTAAGCCTTAATAATTCAGCTCATAATAAGAAAAATAAACGAAGATTCCAGAGTTGATTGCATCGATGATTGACTGTATCCAATCTGGGAGCTCCTTTGAACTGCAAAGTTTCTGCCTTCGTTCAAGTTGGTGGGCAACATCTTGGCCATCGTCCTATGTCGCAGTGATGCCTTCTTGAGGATAGTGTTTATGCTAGCTATGGCTCAGGTTGAAGGTGTGGGTGACGGCCTTCCTTCAGAGCCTGGGTGCCATCCACAATGGATGTGGGGTTTCTTCCATAGGCTGGCTTGTCTTTGCCCTTGTTCTCATGAGGAGGCATGACACCGCTGCTCCATTGTCCATCTAGCTAGATCAACTACTGTGGATGCAAGTCAAACACACGATACATTGTCAGAATGAGGAATTCTAACTCAAGTGAATTAGGTTCCAAGATAGATTAGCTTGGACTCATAAACACAGTCTTGAGTGACTCAAACTGATAGTACCATTACCCTTGTTTTTAGTGTCAACCAACTACATGCCTTTATAGCTTTTTGGATAGTACCATTGTACTCACTGTGCATATGGGATTTTGGACATCTCTTCCTAGAGCTTCTAGAGCATACATCTTTGTCATATCTCTTATACAAAGCCACTTTATGGGCAAGCCTCTTTTGGGCACACATCCAGCCTCTATGGGCATACATCATTTGATTTCTCAACACCCCCCCTCAAATGATGAGTCTCTACCCTTGCTGGCTTTTGCCCCCCCCCCCCCCCCTGCATGTAAACATGGACTAGGAGACTAGCTCTTTGGTAGCCTAGTCAAGTTAAGGCTTGAAAATTTACATCTTGGTAGGGTTTTTACATCCACTATGGGGAACAAGATCCTCTATGGGAAATTTTTGCAAAACATTTTGTTGGTTTGTAGCAACGGAAAATATTTTCTTCATCGCTTTTGTTTTGTTGATCCTTTGGCAACCTTTGATCTTCTTCTTGGTCTTCTGCTCCAATCTTTGATCTTCTTCGTCTTCTTGGACTTCTTTATCTTCATGCTTCTTGGCTTCTGTTGTGCTCCTTATCCCTTTTGTTGATGTGTGATACGTGCCTTTACTTTACAGATTCTCTTTGGATAACTCTTGATTAGCATGACTTGATAGCTCATTACATTTTCCTTGGATATATAGGATTTGCAACTTGGGTTGAATTTCATGATTTTCTTTTAAGAGTTTCAATCATGGATTTCATGGAGAGGTCTTACAATGAGCTTGCAATTGCTCGAGCAACATCTAACTCCTTACAATGAGATTGAGATTTTTCGAGGACTTAATCAATTGTGTATACAAACATTGGCTTGTTACAAGGATCTGAATCACTATTAAGCTCAAAATCAATTACCTCAACTTATGAAGAAGAGGATAATGTGAATGAGGTCAAAGCTAAACTGGTAGGTGTGAACATGGCTTTATTATAAATTAGTTTAAGCCTTAATAATTCAGCTCATAATAAGAAAAATAAACGAAGATTCCAGAGTTGATTGCATCGATGATTGACTGTATCCAATCTGGGAGCTCCTTTGAACTGCAAAGTTTCTGCCTTCGTTCAAGTTGGTGGGCAACATCTTGGCCATCGTCCTATGTCGCAGTGATGCCTTCTTGAGGATAGTGTTTATGCTAGCTATGGCTCAGGTTGAAGGTGTGGGTGACGGCCTTCCTTCAGAGCCTGGGTGCCATCCACAATGGATGTGGGGTTTCTTCCATAGGCTGGCTTGTCTTTGCCCTTGTTCTCATGAGGAGGCATGACACCGCTGCTCCATTGTCCATCTAGCTAGATCAACTACTGTGGATGCAAGTCAAACACACGATACATTGTCAGAATGAGGAATTCTAACTCAAGTGAATTAGGTTCCAAGATAGATTAGCTTGGACTCATAAACACAGTCTTGAGTGACTCAAACTGATAGTACCATTACCCTTGTTTTTAGTGTCAACCAACTACATGCCTTTATAGCTTTTTGGATAGTACCATTGTACTCACTGTGCATATGGGATTTTGGACATCTCTTCCTAGAGCTTCTAGAGCATACATCTTTGTCATATCTCTTATACAAAGCCACTTTATGGGCAAGCCTCTTTTGGGCACACATCCAGCCTCTATGGGCATACATCATTTGATTTCTCAACACCCCCCCTCAAATGATGAGTCTCTACCCTTGCTGGCTTTTGCCCCCCCCCCCCCCCCTGCATGTAAACATGGACTAGGAGACTAGCTCTTTGGTAGCCTAGTCAAGTTAAGGCTTGAAAATTTACATCTTGGTAGGGTTTTTACATCCACTATGGGGAACAAGATCCTCTATGGGAAATTTTTGCAAAACATTTTGTTGGTTTGTAGCAACGGAAAATATTTTCTTCATCGCTTTTGTTTTGTTGATCCTTTGGCAACCTTTGATCTTCTTCTTGGTCTTCTGCTCCAATCTTTGATCTTCTTCGTCTTCTTGGACTTCTTTATCTTCATGCTTCTTGGCTTCTGTTGTGCTCCTTATCCCTTTTGTTGATGTGTGATACGTGCCTTTACTTTACAGATTCTCTTTGGATAACTCTTGATTAGCATGACTTGATAGCTCATTACATTTTCCTTGGATATATAGGATTTGCAACTTGGGTTGAATTTCATGATTTTCTTTTAAGAGTTTCAATCATGGATTTCATGGAGAGGTCTTACAATGAGCTTGCAATTGCTCGAGCAACATCTAACTCCTTACAATGAGATTGAGATTTTTCGAGGACTTAATCAATTGTGTATACAAACATTGGCTTGTTACAAGGATCTGAATCACTATTAAGCTCAAAATCAATTACCTCAACTTATGAAGAAGAGGATAATGTGAATGAGGTCAAAGCTAAACTGGTAGGTGTGAACATGGCTTTATTATAAATTAGTTTAAGCCTTAATAATTCAGCTCATAATAAGAAAAATAAACGAAGATTCCAGAGTTGATTGCATCGATGATTGACTGTATCCAATCTGGGAGCTCCTTTGAACTGCAAAGTTTCTGCCTTCGTTCAAGTTGGTGGGCAACATCTTGGCCATCGTCCTATGTCGCAGTGATGCCTTCTTGAGGATAGTGTTTATGCTAGCTATGGCTCAGGTTGAAGGTGTGGGTGACGGCCTTCCTTCAGAGCCTGGGTGCCATCCACAATGGATGTGGGGTTTCTTCCATAGGCTGGCTTGTCTTTGCCCTTGTTCTCATGAGGAGGCATGACACCGCTGCTCCATTGTCCATCTAGCTAGATCAACTACTGTGGATGCAAGTCAAACACACGATACATTGTCAGAATGAGGAATTCTAACTCAAGTGAATTAGGTTCCAAGATAGATTAGCTTGGACTCATAAACACAGTCTTGAGTGACTCAAACTGATAGTACCATTACCCTTGTTTTTAGTGTCAACCAACTACATGCCTTTATAGCTTTTTGGATAGTACCATTGTACTCACTGTGCATATGGGATTTTGGACATCTCTTCCTAGAGCTTCTAGAGCATACATCTTTGTCATATCTCTTATACAAAGCCACTTTATGGGCAAGCCTCTTTTGGGCACACATCCAGCCTCTATGGGCATACATCATTTGATTTCTCAACACCCCCCCTCAAATGATGAGTCTCTACCCTTGCTGGCTTTTGCCCCCCCCCCCTGCATGTAAACATGGACTAGGAGACTAGCTCTTTGGTAGCCTAGTCAAGTTAAGGCTTGAAAATTTACATCTTGGTAGGGTTTTTACATCCACTATGGGGAACAAGATCCTCTATGGGAAATTTTTGCAAAACATTTTGTTGGTTTGTAGCAACGGAAAATATTTTCTTCATCGCTTTTGTTTTGTTGATCCTTTGGCAACCTTTGATCTTCTTCTTGGTCTTCTGCTCCAATCTTTGATCTTCTTCGTCTTCTTGGACTTCTTTATCTTCATGCTTCTTGGCTTCTGTTGTGCTCCTTATCCCTTTTGTTGATGTGTGATACGTGCCTTTACTTTACAGATTCTCTTTGGATAACTCTTGATTAGCATGACTTGATAGCTCATTACATTTTCCTTGGATATATAGGATTTGCAACTTGGGTTGAATTTCATGATTTTCTTTTAAGAGTTTCAATCATGGATTTCATGGAGAGGTCTTACAATGAGCTTGCAATTGCTCGAGCAACATCTAACTCCTTACAATGAGATTGAGATTTTTCGAGGACTTAATCAATTGTGTATACAAACATTGGCTTGTTACAAGGATCTGAATCACTATTAAGCTCAAAATCAATTACCTCAACTTATGAAGAAGAGGATAATGTGAATGAGGTCAAAGCTAAACTGGTAGGTGTGAACATGGCTTTATTATAAATTAGTTTAAGCCTTAATAATTCAGCTCATAATAAGAAAAATAAACGAAGATTCCAGAGTTGATTGCATCGATGATTGACTGTATCCAATCTGGGAGCTCCTTTGAACTGCAAAGTTTCTGCCTTCGTTCAAGTTGGTGGGCAACATCTTGGCCATCGTCCTATGTCGCAGTGATGCCTTCTTGAGGATAGTGTTTATGCTAGCTATGGCTCAGGTTGAAGGTGTGGGTGACGGCCTTCCTTCAGAGCCTGGGTGCCATCCACAATGGATGTGGGGTTTCTTCCATAGGCTGGCTTGTCTTTGCCCTTGTTCTCATGAGGAGGCATGACACCGCTGCTCCATTGTCCATCTAGCTAGATCAACTACTGTGGATGCAAGTCAAACACACGATACATTGTCAGAATGAGGAATTCTAACTCAAGTGAATTAGGTTCCAAGATAGATTAGCTTGGACTCATAAACACAGTCTTGAGTGACTCAAACTGATAGTACCATTACCCTTGTTTTTAGTGTCAACCAACTACATGCCTTTATAGCTTTTTGGATAGTACCATTGTACTCACTGTGCATATGGGATTTTGGACATCTCTTCCTAGAGCTTCTAGAGCATACATCTTTGTCATATCTCTTATACAAAGCCACTTTATGGGCAAGCCTCTTTTGGGCACACATCCAGCCTCTATGGGCATACATCATTTGATTTCTCAACATATGCTAGTTGCCATAGCATATGCACATATCTGCAGTGCTCTTTAGGTACCTCATGATACCCTTCATGGCATCCCAATGCTTCTTGCCAGGTGTATCCATATAGTGTGCCACAACACCAACAACAAAGGCAATATTTGGATGAGTGGCTATCATGGCATATATAAGACTGCCCACTGCAAATGCATAGGGAATCTTGGCCATCTTGGCCTTTTACTCATTTGTTTACAAACAATTGGCTTGTGACACCTTCACATAAGAAGGCAATGGCAGCCAATAGGTTTCACGTCCTACATGCAGAAGTGCTCAAGGACTTTATGAATGTACTCCTTCTATGATAAGTAGAGGAGTCCCTAATGCCTATCGCGTATAATGCGCATACCAAGTATGTGAGAGGCGTGTCCCAGATTCTTCATCTTAAAGCTCTTCTTGAGCTAAGCCTTAAAGTGCATTTAGCTCATCATGAGCTTTCTCTGCTAATATCATGTCATTCACATAGAGTACCAAAATAAGCAAAGATCCATCATGGCTTTTCTTTCTGTACAATCATGGATCCATAGCACTACAAATGTAGCCTTGTGACTGCATAAAAGCATCAAACTTATGGTACCATTCCCTAGGTGCCTGCTTCAAGCCATAAAGACTTTTCTTCAACCTGCACACTAGGTGCTCCCTGCCAGGCTCTGCAAAGCCCTTAGGCTCTGCTCCATGTAAATCTCGTCATGCGAATTCCCATGTAAAAATGTCATATTAACATCCATCTAATATAAGTCCAAGTCAAGCTGTGCAACTAAGGCCAAAACCAAGCGGAGGGTAATCATCTTAACCACAGGAGAAAAGACTTCATCAAAGTTAACTCCATGCTCTTGTTTAAAACTCCAACAACCAAGGGTACTCTTCAACTTGTACACCCATTTGCATGGCAGAGCCTTCTTGCCACTAGGTAAGGAAACCGAATCCCAAGTCTCATTCTTATGCACAGAGTTTATCTCAGACTGCATAGCCCTCTCCCATGAGTGACTGTCACCCCCTGCGCATAGCCTCATCATAAGTGAAAGGCTTTCCTACATCTGTAACCGAGACACAATGCATCGATGATTGAAATCTGTCAAGGGGGCATTTATCTCTAGTAGAATGTCGCACTACAGGCTCTACTGCTTGCTGAACATTCTGTCCAACACCCTGGCCATGAGTACTTGCTATTGTTGCAGGCTGTTCAACTGGCTGTACGGGAGCTCATGGCTCCTCCTGAAATATAACTTTGTGTATCTCCACTATCTTCTCAGGCTGCCATGCATATTGTCTTCATGGAAGACTACATCATAGATGCGGATGACTTTCCACACCTGTGGATCCCATAGACGACAACCCATGTCTCCTGCATCTCCATAGCCAAGGAATATGCATTTAACACTCTTAGGATCCATCTTGTTATGCTCGTCCTTGGGCACATGGCAAAATGCCTCACATCCAAAGACATGTAAATGCTCATAAGAGGGAGGCTTTCTTGTCCATACTTCCTTTACAACCTGGAAATCAATGGCACTATAGGGCAATCTATTAATGATATACACGACAATTGTAACTACCTCAGCCCAAAAGTGATGGGGTAGGCCTGTATGTCTAAGTATATTGCGAACCCTCTCCTGGATGGTCCTATTCATTAGCTCAACTCTACCATTCTGGGGAGGGGTGTAGGGGGCGGTCAACTGACGCTTGATACCCCTCTCATCACATAACTACTCAAAAGTACGTGAGACATGCTCACCCCCATTATCTATCCTTAGGCATTTCACCCTATACCCAGATTGGTTTTCTGCTAAAGCAAGCCATCTTTGAAAAATTGCCAACACATCGGACTTTTGCTTTATGGGATAAGCCCATACTTTACATGAAAAATCATCTATGAAAGTAACAAAATACTTTGCAACATTCATAGATTGACAGGGTATGGGCCCACAGACATCAGAATGAACCAAAGCCAAGAATCAAAGCTAAGGGCTCACTCATGGGTGACATACTAGACTTCTTATGCGTAGACCTAGTCTACCTGCCATAAAGACAATGATCACAAGAATCAAAATGAGAATAGTCAAGGAGTGGTAAGTACTGCAAACCAGAAAACATTTTCATTCCCTTAATAGACATGTGCCCCAAATGGGCATGCCAAAGAGATATATGAGGTAAAGACCCCATAGACAAAGCATGATCAACTGTAGATCCAAAAACAACTAAGGGGTAGAGGATGCCAGCCTTGGCACCTCTTGCAAGCACAAGCCTGCCACAAGTAATCTTCCATGTAGAGTCCCCAAACGATACATGATATCTTGCATCATCAAGCTGTCCAACGGACATGAGACTACATGTCAATGCAGGTACATGACATACATCATGCATAACAAAACTGCTACCAGAAGGAAACTGCAGCCTAACATCACCAAAAGATACATGATATCCTCCATCATCAAGCTGTCCAACGGACATGAGACTGCGTGTTAATGCACGTACATGACGTACATCATGCATAACAAAACTGCTACCAGAAAGAAACTACATCCTAACATCACTAATGCCAACAATATCAAGAGACCTGTCATTACCCAAGCGCACAGAACTCAAAACAGAATGGTATAAATGGAATCACTCTCGGCAAGGTGTCACATGAAATGATGCACCGGAGTCCAAGAGCCAACACTGTGCATACATAGAGTGTATCTCTGTCATCTACAAAGCACTAGATGAAGCTGTTGCAAGCATATAATCCCCATCGCTACCCTCAAGCTGCATAACATTGATCTCTTCAATTTTAACACTTGACTTAGCAAGTACTATGCTGTGATCAGAAGACTTTTCATGCACTTTCTCTTTCCCCTTGTCTTTGCGCCGTTCATTGTGTAATTCATGACACTGTGGCCTTTCTTCCCACAATGATAATAAGTCAGATTGGCATTTCTTCGAGAAACTTACTGCAAGACTTACCATGCGACTTGGACCAAGATTTTCTGCGAATCCTGTCCATGGCCATTACCACAGTCATTCTTTGCATTTCCATCATATCGGCCTCTAACTGTCAAAGCATGAGACACGCAAGAGGCATCCAAACTCTTACAATTTATCTCTTCTCGAGAAGAGAGCCCTCAACGTCATATAGCTTCGGAGTAGTGGCAGAAGCACATAAGGAAGTGCGGAATACATACAAGACTCATTAAGAGTTCAAAGCAAGAACAACGGAGTGACATCCTCTTTGAAATCAATGCCCTGTGAAACCAAGTTCTTAAGAACAGCATGAAAGTAGCTCGGATGAGTTGAATGGTCACATTCTCTTTTATGCGGAGATCCATAAGCTGTTTCAGCCAATACATTTGACTTGCAGGACTTTGCTTGTCATAGAGGTTCTTGATCTTATCCCAAAGTTGCCAAGCACTCTATGCTTCCTCAACCACATTGTAATGTCACTCTAAACTTCTAGGACTCTTGAGATCTATTATTGCTTCACCCTTTATCACGAAAGTTTCTTGGAGATCTATTACTGCCTCACTCTTTATCATGAAAGTTTCTTGGAATTTTAGGCTTTACTATTCTTGGTGAAATTTTATCACTAAATGCAACACTATCCAACCATACAAAAGTGAAAATATAGGAAGTTTGTTACCAAGCATTTAGTATGGAATTAACCAATAACCAATGAATCCAATTGACATCTCTCTAATATCTATTATGAATTAAAGCCTCTCTAATCTAAAACTTAAGAAGAAAAGCCAAAATCATCTTAATTAGTTAGACACAAACGTGTAGAATTCTCTCATGTAGATCAATATTATTCATAGTCCCCACATGCTTGAGATGAAGTAATCGATATTTGGCTTATTGCATGCTAACTATCAAAATGCCTTTGAGATCCCAAAGAAAACCATTGAACAAATTTCTCCACTTCTTGCCAAAGAGTCTAATCAAATTTCTTGCTAATGATCAAATAGGTCATCTACAACACTATACTTATGACAACAATAACAACAAACGCCATAGATAAACAAAATAGTGCAAACACTTCAACATAATCACTTTTTCAAATTTATTTATATGGAAGTTGAGTGTTCCTATTGGGGGGGGGGGGGCGGAGCAACTATGGAATTTCTAACTCAAAAAAAGAGAAAAAAAACACCAACTCATCATGATGCTTCAATGCTAACCAAAAAACAAGCCCAAGCCAAATTAAATCCACCAAAAGGGCAATGATCACATACCCTTGGTATTCAACATTCACCCTCATCACTATGACATCAAGGTGACATTTTTTCATTATTTCTTGAGAATATGGTTGATTTTGGGTTATCATAAATGTGCCATGTAAGTTCTAAATCCTCCTCCTTACTTTGGGGATTTCGAACCTATCTCATAAATCTAATTAAAGCATAAACATGCATAAGGCCAACAACTTGTGAGGATTACCATGGTTATGAGCTGAACTTCCATCCATGCACAAGTAAAGTCATCATTGGATCCCATAGTAAGCTTTACAAGTTTGCAAACTATGTAGTACATGATTAACGAGCTCGACAAGTGCTAGGTAGTAGTTGTTAGGTGGTAAAAAGCGAGAGAAAGCATATTGGTGGAATAATGTTTAACGTCCAATGCAAGCATGTCTTGAGGGGGGGGGGGGGATGAAATCAAATCCATGCAGTTGATGAAGTATCTGTTGGGTAGAGGGGCTGATAGAGCGACACTTATGAAGAGATCAACTGCTCTTCCTCCATGGAAGCTTAGATATTGATTTCTTATACTCAACCAAAGTGCATAGTCCCCCTTGACATGCAAACAAAAATTGGCGACATTCGATCCCTTTGGGTGAGATACAGAAGCAAAAATAAGCAAATATGTGGTGAAAAAAGCCGTCTGAAGCGTGATGAAGAGGAGCTTTAAAATAATTACGGAGAGAGGTTGGAAGAGTGGGGGATTTTGAATCAAATCGAAGTTAGACAATGTGAATGCCTCTCCACTACCCATTAACCCACACCTAGCTATCACATTATTGACCCGCGGATGCCACTTTAAATTGTCACTCTTTAATAATTAATAATTAATGTCACTTTATACGCCCCCATACCCTACCCCCTTTTTGGGAGATTGATTTGGCCCGGAGAAAAGGAGTGGATGCGCTAGTTCAGCATCTCCACATTAGTTGCGTGTGTCGCGGCTCTAATAAATAAGAGAAGAAGTGGGGTCCACAGTGACCAATGCATCATCGGTTGACTTTCTCAAATCGTTTTAGGAAGCGACGTTGTAAAACACTTTCAAGGCTGCAGGATTTCACAGCTTGGCTTGCCAGGGAGACTAATCTTGAGGAAACCATAGGCAGCATGGCTTGACCCACAGGGCCCCGCACAGCTATGGCGTTGCATCGTATTTCTCTGCAGCACAGCCAGGCCCTTCTATTGCCGCCTCCTCCTATTGCTCCGTCTTCTTCCTCGTCCTCCTGCAAGACCCCCTCCCTCAGCGTGCGCATCATGCAGCCCGGCTCCTCCCAGGCAGAGACCATGGACGCCCGTATGCAGCTCAAGAGTTCCAACGGCAACGAGTCTGGCTATATCGCCTTGCCCCGTAGGTGCCCGCAACACTTCCTTGTCGGCAGGGTTTTCTTTGCAACGCCAGAATAATGGCAAGTGCATTTTCGGTTTTGGAAAGCTTTTGGGGCACCTGGAAATTCTTTCATGGCACACATTCAAGCGTTTTCCTGCGCTTGCAATATTCTTTAAACGTCCAATCCATTGTGTCTGATACCGTCGCTGTTGTGAAATGGTCAATTTTCTTTCAGTGTAACGTCTGCTGTGCGCTGTCCTTTGTCTCGAGCTCCGACAAATTTCTGGCTGCATCGTTTATTGTTATGCGTGTCTGTTTTCCCAGCTCAGACAAATGTCTGCTGCATTTGTATATCGTAGAGACGTGCACCCTCTGCCTTAGCCTTTGGGCAAGTGCAATGATTGCAAATAGAATGAAAGGATTGAGCTGCTTCTCGCTGGTTATAGAGGTTCAGATGGTTTTTCCGACCATGTATTGCATATAGGATGAAGGGGTTGAGCTGCTTTTTGCGGGTTACAGAGCTTCAGACAGTTTTCTGGTCATGTTGCTACATGCACACTGTGCCTTATTGGTTTGCTGTGGTTCCACGTCTGATGGAGAGGCTTTGTTGCATTATGCTTTTTTGCATATCTTAACTTCGAATTTTCATGCATAGGCTGGACGATTGATATAGAACACCAATGCTATGATGAAGATCATCAAGTTTGGCTAACATCTTTTTTCTGACTGTCTATGACTGTTGTAATCCTTTTGAAATAGCAGTTTAATCTTGCATGTACATCCATACAATACATACATGCATTGAAGTTGGCAATGCATGCATACATACATGTGTGTTAGATATGCACATCATATGTACATCAGGTATGGCATCGGCATATGTATATTGCGACATGGGATCGGTGTGTTTTGCATCTTTTTAAGCATGCCTAGACCACTTAACATCGTTCCCTGTTCTTTTTTTGACTCATTGTGTTGTAAACAAATCTCTTGAAGCTGCACAGTTGTTTTTCTCATCTCGAATATTTTTCCTGTTATCAGGACCTTTGTCGATGACAGATTTGGCACCCCAGCCTGCCCATGGATCTTCGTTGCGTGTAGCTTACCAGGTATTGCTGTTTGAAATGTTGTGGGAATTGCACCAGTCATCCCTCAAATAATTATGATGTTTCTACAAATTCAGGGTGTGCCAGGTGCCTATAGTGAGGCTGCTGCAAATAGAGCCTATCCAAATTGTGAAGCAGTTCCATGTGAACAGTTTGAGGCTGCTTTTCAGGTGACGCATCTTTGTAATATTTTTATCAAGGTAATAATTAGGTTGTAGTGTTATGCGTAACTTTCATCTTCATGCAGGCCGTGGAGCTTTGGGTGGTTGATAGGGCAGTTTTGCCCATTGAAAATTCTTTAGGTGGAAGCATCCACAGAAACTATGATTTGCTACTCAGGCACAGACTTCATATAGTGGGAGAGGTCCAGCTCTCTGTGCATCATTGTCTCTTAGGTATGCCAGGGGTTAAAAAGGAACAACTTCGAAGGGTGGTCAGCCATCCGCAGGTAATCAAATGTGCAAATTTTCTTTCTACTGATGTTTGGCAAGTGGATCAGGGTTTTACTGAAGCCTGAAGAATTATTATCATTAATGATAGATGTATGCTTTTTGCTCCTTTTTCTTTTTGTTGGGTGTTTGGATGAGGGACAGGCTCTTGCTCAATGTGAAAACACACTCGCAAAATTGAATGTAATCCGGGAAGCTGTTGACGATACAGCAGGTGCTGCACAGGTGTCTGAACCTTTGCAAGAAAAGCTCACCTCTGCCAAGTTTACATCATTACATATGACTGTGGCATGTTATTTTTGAGGACTTGAAAATTTCACAGGATAATCTTCTCAGTTTAAAGGGATTCCCCATCATTTCTTTGTTATGTTCAGTTCATAGCTGCTCATAACCTGCGTGATACGGGGGCTGTGGCAAGTACCAGAGCAGCAGAAATTTATGGGTTGGAGGTTCTTGCTGATGGCATTCAGGTTCTCAATCATTTATGAAGTTCAGTTTTGTCTGTTTTTGAATGTATTGTCTGGGGGAGATTGTATTGGTTCTTTCTTGTTATTTGATACAAGCATACCTTTTTTCTGAGATAAGACACACACACCTGAACACCTGCGATGTGGGGTGGCTCTCCTCTGGTTACAAGCATACTTTCAATTGCATTGTTAGTTTATCTACTTGGAAGTTAGATACTTAGATTCATTGCATAATTTGTTCGTGTTAGTATCTTTTTTGGTCACAACAAGTGTACTTTTTGTTTCATTTCATCCATCAGACTATCTAGATTTTTGGTTTTTCTAACACATTTTGTCAGTTTGCACAAGTTGCTTGTTGATTTTTCTATTATTTTTTGGTGCTATTGATACAGGATGATCAAGATAATGTCACACGTTTTCTCATGCTAGCAAGGGAACCCATAATACCTCGTGTTGATAGGCCTTTCAAGGTGCGCAACAAGATTGCATATATCTATAGCTTAATGACGTACTTGCATTGTGAAACAAGATTACAAAATGAAAGAGCTCTGGCAGAATGATCTTACTGAATTGTAAGACTACAGTGAGCAGACTCTCAGCCTGCTTGTTTCTTAGAATCCTTTAATAGTATTCAAACATGCAAATATTAATGTGTGTCAATGTTTTTTGTTCCCAATGATGTAGACAAGCATCACCTTCACGCTTGAGGAGGGTCCTGGTATTTTGTTCAAAGCATTAGGAGTGTTTGCTTTACGAGATTTGAACTTGACAAAGGTATTCTTATTCCTTAGCTGAAGCTACTGCAGTGCTGTGTCAAAAGTGAAAGTTTTGTTCTACAAGATGCAATGTGGATGATGCATACCCACGTAATTTGGAAGTACTTTATCAAGAGGGAAAAAGTTTTCAACAGAGCCATATAACCTCAATAGGATTTACTGGCTGGCAATCTAGGTCAACCAGGGAATGCACTAGTCTTGGGACCAAATATTTGAATGTGATATAGTTATCAAGTGTTTTGGAAATCTTTAGACATCCTGGGACAACTAAAGCTGCTGAAATCACTTTAAGACTTGGAAAAAAAAGGTAGTCAAACTTTATGCCTGGAAGTTGCACATGCCAACTCGTCATTTGTCTGGTAAAGCTTGTTGAATGGCTGAGGGTTAACAATCAGGTCCAGTGTGGTTTCCATTGATGTCTCTTACTGATTAGATAAATTCAAAGTTGTGCAAAACAAGAGTGGGGAATCCCAAGATATTGCCTTATGTCATGTTGATGGTAATAAGAGGAGAGTAGTTAGATTTAAACTTTTGCAAAACAGGACTTGGAAATTCCAAGAGATGGACCTAAAGTAATGTTAATGATAATAAGGGCAGACTTGACTCAGGAGTTAATAATAATCGTTGAGATACTTGGCTACATAGTAAGACCTGATTCTGCTTTTTGGAGAGCAAAGTGTGTAAAAGTGACATACATAAATTGAGATGTGTTTGTACCGAAAGAGGCTTTCAAAGCTCAAGAGGAAAGTACTCTTGCAAATGGCAATTTTCTAACCGTATGATGAGAACTTGGAAAAGTAGAAGATATTGACAAGCCCGAGTGCAAAATTGGGACAGTTGTCTAGGTTCTAAGGTTTCCCTTGAATTCAATTCTACTTGTTGGTGCTAGGAATATCTAAGAATAATGACCTTTAACTATCTGTCAAGATTTAACTTTCATGTTGTGACGTGCAGGATCCATCTGAACTGTAGAGGGAACCCTCACCAATGAATTTTTTACACACAACATCCATAAATTTACAGAATTCAAGTTTGAGGATTGTTTTAGAAGATGCTTCCAATTGAAGTCATTAGTCATAGTTTTTTATCTTGACACACAGAATATAGAGTCAGACTTGCTTCTAACTTCCCTTGAAGTTTTTTCAGCTCTTGTAACAGGTAAGATTCCCATGGTGAAGGCTTTACGGCTGGTAGGGGGACCGAAGGTGTCTGAAGGCTGACTGCTGCAGCAAAGTTTTTCTTTATCTACATCTGTACTACTAAGACCTAAAGGGGAAGCTATCTGAGCAGCTTTCCAAGATGTTCCCCTTCCCTCCTTGGGTCTGTATTACACAAACCCCACAAGGGGGACAGGATTGCAGGGCTGCAGGCAGGGGCAGGGTGGGATGGCCTGTAGGTAGAGGCAAGGTGGGGCTAAAAGCAGGGACAGGGCAAGACAATATGCAGGCAGGGGCAGGGGTGGGATAGTATGCAGGCAGGGGCGGGGAGGGACTGGACTGTAAGGGCGGATTGGGTGCAGGTTCAGGGCAGGGGTAGGGCTGGGGTGCAGGGCAAGATGGGCAGGGGCGGGGGCGGCTGAAGACTCAACTCTGAAAGCAGAGTATGTATTCAGTGGGTGAGTATGGATTGCAGGGGCTGGGTGAGTATGGATTGCAGGGGCAGGGAGGGACTGGATTGTAAGGGCGGATTGGGTGCAGGTGCAGGGCAGGGGTAGGGCTGGGGTGCAGGACAAGATGGGCAGGGGCAGGGGTGGCTGAAGACTCAACTCTGAAAGCACAGTATGTACACAGTGAGTGATGGGATTATTCACTCAACCAACCTCACAATGTTTGATAGAAAAGTACAAGACCACATGGGCCAAGCAGCATAAATAGGCTGCAAGAAAGCAATGCCTGTTGCCTGACTGCTGCCTGCCTGGCTGCCCATACTGCCTGGAAACTTGCCTGTGCTGCTCAGCTGCATCCACCTGCCCGCTACCCATGCCTGACTGCCAGACGACCCTCCGCCTTCCCATTGCCCATCAAGGAGACGATCCTCTAACATAACTGCAGCAAGTGGGGCTGAGGTCTTTTTAGGGGGGTTTTTGGGATGGGTGCTCTTGGCTTGAAATCAACACTCATTGTTGAAATGACCTGCCTTTTTGTGCTGGCAAAACTTGTTCTACTTGGGAACATTTTGCCAAGCTGGTTTTAGGCTTGATTGGGAGTTACCTTACTCATCTCTAGTCTTTTTAGATCAGGCATTGTTCTTGCCTTTCCCTTGCTTCCCCTTTTGGGGAGAGGAAACAAAGGCCCCCTTTGAAGATGGCAAAGAGGGTTTCTTATGGACTTTGGTCAAATAGGTCTGTGTAATGCAATAACTACTACTTGAGACTTGTAGAAGGTTGGCAGAAATGACTTGTTGCAGGAATTTGAAGTCTTTGGGTGACGACTTGTTATCAAACAAGGTGATTTGGTCATCATCAGATTTGGGACATTTGGTTTTCACAAAATTGGCAAGTAATTGCTGGTATTTGGCCAATTTGACCTTTAGGTCATCTTGGTCAAATATTTTAAACTCTTGGAGTTTATTGTCAAGGTTAATTTGCACAGTCCTATCATGAGCTACATGGTTGTTGGTCAACTGTGCCCATCTGCAAGATGCAAGGTCAGTAACCAACACATGCTGTATAAGGCTTGACCAAGACAGAGTAAGATAACTTGCCCTTGAAAGCATGTTTGGATGTGCTAGAGGGATGGAAAGATGAGTCTGTTGGAGAGCTCATCTGAGAGTGATGGAAATTCGAGGAGTAAGCATGAGAATGTGAGAGTGTGACGGCTAGAGAGAGAGAGAGAGAGAGAGAGAGAGAGAGAGAGAGAGAGAGAGAGAGAGAGAGAGAGAGAGAGAGAGAGAGAGAGAGAGAGAGCAGAGTCAAGTACGATTCAATAAGAGTGTACCAACAATGTGTTGGTACACAAAGAATAAAATGTATTTATACTTAGGGCACGTAAGGGTGCATTCACGTGTATAATGTGTGTGTACTATACATGGGGGTTGGACTGGGCCTTTACCCCATTGGGGAGCGAAGCTGAGAGATGGAAGTTCGAGGAGTGAGCGTGAGTGTGACGGTTGGAGGGAGAGAGAGAGAGAGTAGAGTCAAGTACTATTCAATAACAGTGTACCAACAATGTTTTGGTACACAAAGAATAAAATGTATTTATACTTAGGGCATGTAAGGGTGCACTCACGTGTACAATGTGCATGTACTATACACGGGGGTTGGATCGGGCCTTTACCCCAACAACCTCCCACTTAAAGGTCTGATGTGAACCTCTAACTAACCAATTCCCACTAGTTGTATGCAATGCTTGTGCTGAGCTTTGCTTAGACTTTTAGTGAGAACATTTGCACGGTTGTCTTGTGTTTTGATCTTGGTTAATGTGAGTTGACCATCTTCCAGAATTTGTCTGATGAAGTGATATCGCACATCTATATGCTTCGTGTGTGAATGATACATGGCATTCTTAGTTAGATACACAACACTCTGGCTATCACATCCCAAAACTGCAGTATCCATAGACATGCCGAGATCCTCTGCAAGTCTGCTCAACCATATAGCTTCCTTAGAAGCTTCGGTAGCTGATATGTATTCAGCTTCAATGGTACTGAGTGCAACGATGTTCTGTAACCTGGAGCACCAAGACACAGCCCCACCAGCAATTGCAAAGACATACCCGCTGGTGGATCTTATGAGTGTCCAAGTCACTTGCCATGTCTGCATCACAATAACCCTGCAAACTAAGTGCACCCTACCCATAGCAAATACACTTGCTTTGTGTACCCTTTAGGTATCGAAGAATACACTTGACAGCCTCCCAAGGTGTTTTGCCAGGATTTGACATAAACCTGCTAACAACTCCCACCGCATGAGCAATGTCTGGACGAGTAGCAACCATAGCATACATAAGAGAGCCACAAGCTGATGCATAAGGAACTCCTTTCATAGCATTTCCATGTCATCTTTTGGGCTGTTGGCTTTGCTAAGCTTAAGATAAGGAGGTAAGGGTACCCCAAAAGACTTAGCTTCAGCCATGTTAGATCTGTCCAGTACCTTTTCAATGTACTTTTCTTGAGATAAAAACAACAATTTCTGCATTCTATCTCTACGAATCCTCATGCCCAAAGTACGCTCTACATTCCCCAAATCTTTCATGGAGAAGGCTGATTTCAGCTGATTTTTGAAAGCTTCCAAGCTAGTCTTTCTTTTCCCAGCTAGCAACATATCATCCACATATAAAACTGCGTTTTTGTTTACACACCATTTGCTCTTTTTCAGGAACTACAAAGCCCTCGGGCTGTTTCATGTAGATTTCCTCATCAATATCACCATGCAAGAAAGCTGTTTTTATATCCATTTGATATAGTTCTAAGTCCAATATAGTAGTGAGAGCAAAAAGCACATGTAGAGTGTTCATCTTCACAACAGGTGAGAAGACCTCTTGGAAGTCAATCCCTTCCTTTTTGTGAATGCCCTTTGGCAACCAATCTCGCCTTGTACTTGGGTTTCCCATCAACTATCTTTACTTTGTACACCCATTTGGCTTCCTTCCTTTGGGCAACAACACAAGATTCCAAGTATCATTTGCATATAGAGATTTAATCTCTTCCTGCATAGCTAGCTCCCACTTACTACTGAACTCACATGACTTGGCCTCTTTGTATGTAAGAGGCTCACCCTCATCTGTAAGCATTACGTAATGCAAGGAGGAGTCAAACCAATGTGGTTGCCTTCTTATGTGTGTAGACCTGGCCTCTTTGCATGTAAGAGGCTCACCCTCATCTGTAAGCATCACATAATGCAAGGAGTCGTCAAACCAATGTGGTTGCCTTCTTATGCGTGTAGACCTGCGTACCCAGCGATCAACATTTTTAGGAATTGGGTCTACATCTGGAGGTATATTATTTTCAGCATTTATTGGCTGCTATAAGCCATTTTCAGCATGCTGTTCATGCTGCACAACACCTTCGTTTTCATTACTAGCACTTGCATTTTCATAATCAGCAAGCCTATCTTGTTGTCCATGACCTCCTTGCACTCTTGTTTGCCGTCCATCATCATCTGGCTAAAAAATAATCGACTGATCATTAGTTTCAGCTTGTGGTACAGTACCATGAGGCTCATTTTTTGAAGTAATAGGTGGCTGCAAACTTTGAAATTTCACATTTTTCATATCTTCATTAGAGGCTAAAGTACCTTTCAGCAGTTTTGCCTCATTAAACACAACATTACGGCTGCGAATAATTTTCTTGGATTGAGGTAACCACACTCTGTAGCCAAATTCACCCTCATCACCATAGCCCATGAAAATGCCTTTGGTAGATTTTGGGTCAAGTTTGTTCCTCAGCTCATCCCTAACATGCACAAAAGCATTACAGCCAAATATGCGTAAATGGTCATATGAGGCCGATTTGCCAGACCAAACCTCCTTAGGGATGCCATTATTTAAGGACCTGTTTGGAGAGCGGTTGCAAGTGTGAACCGTGGTTTTGAGTGCCTCTCCCCAAAATTCATGAAGGAGATTAGCAGTGGACAGCATGCATCGCACTCTTTCACATAAAGTCCTATTATATCTTTCAGCCATCCCATTTGAAGTAGGGCTGTAAGGGGCTGTAAGCTCCCTCTTAATACCATGCAAGTCACAAAAGGACTTGAATTCAATCGATATGAACTCACCCCCATTATCAGTCCTTAAGTATTTCAGCTTTCTACCTGTCTGAGTGGTCACAAATGTATGAAAAGTTTTAAAAACCGCAAACACTTCACTTTCTTTTTCAGCAAGTAAACCCAAATCTTCTTGGAACAGTCATCAATAAAGGAGACAAAATATGCATCACCACCCAATGATTTTACGGGCATACTACATACATCAGAATGCACTAAGTTCAAAACATTGGACTTACGAGAGACACCAGAGTAAAATGAAATTTTTATTTGCTTTCCAAATTGACACTCATTTCAAAAGTCAAGTTTAGAGCCTTTTCCATCAACCCTCTTCAGAGAGGTAAGGACATCAAGTCCTTTTTGGCTCATATGGCCTAATCTCTTATGCCATAACTCCAAGTGGCTGCAAATTTCAGCAACTGCAACAAACTTGCCAGTCAAGGCTTTACAGTGCAAATAATACAAAGTGCCCTTCTTGGTTTCTTTTGCAATCAGCATGGAACCCTTTTTCACTTTCCACAAACCACCACCAAACAGTGTGGAGTAGCCATGCAAGTCAAGTTGACCAACAGATAGTAAATTCTTTTTAATGCCAGGCACATATCTGACATCTTTCAGCACAAGCTCTTGACCATCGTCTAAAGACAAGTGTACAGTGCCAATCCCATCAATGCTGCAAGCATGGTTATTTCCAAGATACACCTTTCCATAAGTGCTTGCATTGAACATAGCAAAACACTCCAAGTAAGGAGTTACATGGAAAGAGGCATTGGAGTCTACAATCCAAGTCTGAGTGATACCATCATCAACTGACAAGAGTGTATCAATCACATCAGCCTTGGTATCTTGCATGTGACATACAAGGGCATCATAATCAACTACACATAATACATCAGCCTCTGTATCTGAAAGCTTCTCTATGACCACATTAGAGCATTGGCCTTTTCTTTGCCTTTGGTTGCCTCAGATGCATCTGTCTTATCTTCCTTCTTCTTTTTATCTCTTGCATTTTTCTTTCTCTCTTGTTCCTTCTTGTAATACCTGCAATTAGGTTTCTTGTGGCCCTTCCAACCACAGAGATAGTGTGACATTAATGTGACATTAAAAGTGATATTTAATGTCACATTAAGGTCATAAATATGGAATGTGACATTAAAAGTGACATTTAATGTCACATTAAGGTAAATCTAGAGGAACATGCACGAGAATGACCGTCCGGGCTCTTGGGCGCCCGAACGGGGTTGAGGGGAGCCTAGAGAGTAAGGGAGTCCAGGAATAGTAGGACTTCAGGAAGTTGACGGCTGGCAAAGGGATCCAGGCAGAGGGCCAACACTTATCTAGGCGTGGTTGGGAGGAGAAGGGCTCGTGCTTTTCATCGTTTTGAGTTTTCTAACTCTCCGTCATCTATCATTGGTATCAGAGCCTATGTTTCAGATCGTTAATCGTTCGCCTATTATTAGAAATCCGTCAGGCCGTCAGTCTTTGTAACGTCGCGTGAGCACCAGGCGACGGGCCGTGAAGAAAAACGAGGGGGAGAAGTGCCACGTCACATCGCGTGAGTACCTGGTGTAGTGAAAACGCGACGGGACGGGCCGTCGGAACGGGCCGTGAAGGAAAACAAAAGAGAAGCGCAGCGCCACGTCACATTAATGTGACATCCAACGTTACGGGCAGAAAAAGAAAAAGAAAAAAACGTGGGTCACGAGTACCAGGGTCGCGAGGACCAGATCAGGTGTGGAGCCGCCAGCATCTGACGTGGGTCATAAAAAAAAACGTGATTCTGTCACGATTACTGCTGACGGGTTAATGCGACTGTTCCTGAGACGGATATGACTGCGACTGCTGTGAGAGGGACAGAAGAATGTCAAATACGACTGAAGTCAGGAAATTGAATTTCCAGTATGATTACTTCACTGTTCTAATCCGGGAAGATACAATCTGTTTCTTACTCTTCGGATTTCTTTCCAAACCAGCAACCACAGCCTGCCATTAAAAATCAGGGAAGTACTTTACTTGTATGCAAATTTCTTATTTTTGCTTTCCAATTCCAGTGTATTAATGGCAGAAAAAGGGAAAGAAAGGGTAATGGAAAGTTCTAGTTCCGGGGATCAACCTATGGTAGATCCCCATGAACCAGACATACAAGAAGAACAATGGGAAGAATTTTTTGCCACGCAAGAGCAATTCGACGATCTTATTGCTCGGGTGCAAACTCAGGGGGTTCAAATGGAATTTTTAACCCAAACACTTACTGAAATAAAATCTCAATTAACTTTATTGTTGGAAAGAGATAAAAATAAGATAGAAACCTCGGATGTCCCATCTTCATCGAAAGATTTAGATGTGACTATGCGAGATCCTAGGGAACCCCAAACTTACCATAAATTGAGGGATAATCCAGTTTTAAAGGATATGAAACCACCTCAATTTTACGGGGAGGAAAAAGATAGGAATAAAGACACAATCTTTAATTTCCTCCAAAAATGGGAAGATTTACATAAATTAAAAAATACTCCACCACATCTCCAAGCACTGGAGGCTAGTTTAACTTTGGGGCCCAAAGCATATAAGTGGTGGCGAACTTTAAAGGAGGCGAATAAAATACCTGAAACTTGGGCTCAATTTGAATCCGTCTTTTTAAAAGAATTTCTTCCTGAAAATGAAATGGAACGAAATTGGGAAGATTGGGATTATGTCAGACAAAAGGGAAGACCCCTGCTGACATATCTGGAGGAATATCGTGAGATAATCCTCAAACTAGAAGGAATTGATGAATTCCAAAAAACAAGAGGATTCATTAGGGGACTGGATAAAGCCTGTAAAAAGGAAGTAAAACGGAGTTTACCTAAGACGCTTGAAGAGGCAATTAAATTTGCATTAATTTATGAAGATAGTACGCGTCCAGGTACACTCACTAGTCTCACTGATACGGAGCCCAAGTCTAAGGAATTGGAAACCTCAAAATTTGTGGGCAAATTTAAAAGAAAAATGCCATTTTTAAAGGGTAGAAAACAACCTTTTGAAAATAAACCATATATGAGGCCAAAGTTAAGTCCTGATGACTTTGATAAGGCCAAAAAAGAAAAATTGTGTTTTAATTGCCTATCCCCTAACCATGCGGCTTGGAATTGCCCTCAAAAGAAAAAGGGGGAAGATAAAGGAAAAGATAAGGACAAGGGCAAGGGAAAAGAAAAACAAATCCATGTAGTGCAGACCTTAGAATTAAAGGGCCATGAAAAGTATAAATCTTTAGAGGTCTTGCACATGGATGTACAACATAAGTGTTGTATGTCAACTTCTATGTGGTAGCCTACTTTTGGGCCACATGATTTACTTAGAGTACATGGATTGATAGCTGGAAAAAGGGTTAGAGTCATGATTGATGACTCTGCCACACATAATTTTATAAATTATGCACTTGTCAAAAAATTGAAACTTCCCTAACAAAACAGTGAGCATCAATATGTTGTTCGTATGATGCAAGGCCAAGACAATAAAATATGGGATACAATGGTATCCAATTTGGAAATCGAGATTCAAGGATATAAAGATAAGCTTGATTTTCAAATAATGAACATGGAAAGAGCTGATATTGCTCTAGGGAGGGAGTGGCTATGGGGATTGGAACCATCCTTAAAACGTAGCTATCACCATAACACACTGGAATTTGAAAGGGATGGTAAGACTTTTGTCATTCAAGGTGAACATGAAGTATCTGATAATCCTTTGTTGTGTTCTACTGAAGTTCAGAAGCTGCTAAAGAAGGAAGTTTGTGAGGTATATATGCTATGGTCTCTTCCTGTACAGAATACTTTTACTTTCTGTAATATTAAGCAACAATTTTCTTATGTTTGTGAATTGAATGTTAATAATGAATTGAACAGTTTGTTAGATGATTTTAAAGATGTGTTTCCTTCTGATTTACCAAGTGGCCTTCCACCTGATAGGGGTGAAATAAATCACCCAATTGATATAAATAAGGATACACACCCAATTTCGAAACCACCGTATAGGTTAAGTGAAACACAGCATCAAGAAGTTAAAAGACAAATTAAGGATTACCTGGATAAAGGATTTATTCAACCTAGTAATTCACCTTGGGCTTCACCAATTTTATTGGTAAAGAAAAAAGATGGTTCTATGCGACTTTGTGTTGACTATAGAGCACTTAATAAAATAACGGTGAAGAATAAATTTCCTATGCCTAGAATGGAAGATCTTTTTGATCAATTGCAAGGGGCAAAATTCTTCACAAAGATAGATTTAAGATCAGACTATCACCAAATAAGAATTAAGGCACAAGATGTTTCCAAGACGGCATTTCGTACTAGATACGGGCATTATGATTTTTTGGTGATGCCTTTTGGCCTCACTAATGCACCAGCTACCTTTATGAAGCTGATGAATAGTGTTTTACGGCCCTATCTAGGACATTTTGTAGTAGTCTTCTTGGATGATATCTTGATCTTTAGCAAATCAAGAGAAGAACATTTGGAACACTTACAGTTAGTATTCCAACTGTTAAGAACACATTCCCTTTATGCGAAGAAAACTAAATGTGAATTCTTTGCACAAGAGGTCAAATATCTAGGGCATATTATCTCGAAAGAGGGAATCAACATGGATCCAGAAAAAGTAAGGGCAATTATTGAATGGCCACCTCCAAGGAACCTGAAAGAGCTGCAGATCTTCCTAGGTTTATCTGGATTTTATCGTAGATTCATTCGAGATTATGCCAAAATAGTTGTCCCAATGACAGACCAACTTAAAGGAAAAGGGAAAAGTTTTAATTGGAGAACAGACCAAAATGAAAGTTTTCAAAAACTTAAGGTAGCTATTGCTACAGCTCCAGTATTATTAATAGTGGATCCCAACAAACCATTTGTGGTTGAAGCTGATGCCAGTGATAAGGCAATAGGCGCGGTCTTGTTACAAGAAGGTCGACCAGTTGCTTTTGAAAGCAAGAAATTAGATCGTGCAAAACAGAATTATTCTGTTTATGAGAGGGAGCTGTATGCAATAGTACATGCAATGAAGAAATGGAGGCACTATTTGTATGGTGCCAAACTTTTGATTTTATCGGATCATGAAAGCATTAAGTAGCTTAATGATCAACCAGATTTACATGGGCGTAAAGCCAGATGGGCCGAACTCCTCCAAGAGTTCGACTATGAGATAAGATATAGAAAGGGAAAGTATAATATAGTAGCTGATGCACTCAGCAGAATGCCCATCATTAATGAATTGAGTTTTACTCAGTTCACTTCCAATTTGCTTGAATCTTTAAAAGGGAAATGCCAGGTTGATCCGGTATACTCCAACATATGGGAAGCAATAAAAAATGGGGATCCAAATGAAAGTGCTTCTACTGAGGAAGGAATATCTGAGGATGTTCAACAAGGAAATGGAGCATCAGGGGTTGCTCAAACTAGATTCAAGTGGAAGAATTTTACCATTGATAATGGTTATCTACTCTACAAGGGTAGGGTATGTGTCCCGAAAGATACAGAAATAAGGCGCCAGATACTCTTTGAGTGTCATGATACCCCTAGTGCGGGACATCCAGGAGTTAATAAGACTTATAGTCTTATTAAAAGGCAGTTCTATTGGCCTGGAATGAATAAGGACGTCCTTGACTATGTGGTCAAATGTAATAAATGCCAGGTTAATAAAGCTGAAAAATTAAAAATGGGAGGACTTCTCCATCCATTAGAAATTCCTTCGGGAAAATGGGAGAGTATCTCCATGGACTTTATTGTTGCTTTACCTAGAACACAGAGGGGGCACGACTCTGTGTGGGTGATTGTGGATAGGTTAACCAAAATGGCTAGGTTTATTCCAACTTCAACTGATGTTAAAACACCAGAATTGGCTAGATTGTTCGTAGAGAACATATACCGATTGTATGGCCTTCCGGCAAATATAGTTTCTGATCGGGATAGAAAATTTGATAGCCATTTTTGACGTGCGGTATTTAGGAAATTGGATACTAAACTTAGCATGAGTACGGCGGATCACCCGCAAACAGATGGGCAAACTGAAAGGGTTAACCAAATTCTTGAAGATATGCTTAGGGCATATGTAAGTAAAAGGCAAACTAATTGGGAAGAGTATTTGCCGATAGCAGAGTTTGCATATAACAGTGCCAAGCACTCTTCCACTGGATATAGTCGATTTATGTTAATGTATGGGTTTCAGCCCAGAGCTCCTTTTGCAGTAGGACTGCATAAGGAAAAGGTTCAGGCAGCTAAAGATTTTTTGGAAGATATGAATAGTATGTTAAAATTTGCTCAAGAAAATATTAAAAAAGCTCAAAATAGAGCTAGAGCATATGCAGATCCTCACCGAAGAGACATCTCCTTTGAAGAAGGAGAATTGGTCTATCTTAAGGTGCCTGAACAAACTAAAACTATGAAAAAGGGACATTGTCCAAAGCTTTCACCAAGGTATTGTGGTCCTTTCATAATACTTAAAAGGGTGGGAGAATTGGCTTACAAGCTCCAACTACCTGCTGGTAGTAAAATACATCCAGTTTTTCATGTAAGTAAATTAAGGAAGAAGCTGGGTGATTTGGATAATCTAATCTTAAATGATGATATTGAGGAGTTATTCTATGACCAATCTAATCCACATGAACCAGAAAAAATATTAAATGTTCGTAATAGGCGAACAAGGAATACTATTTATCAAGAATGTTTGGTTAAGTGGAAAGATTGTTCAGAAGAAAGCTCAACATGGGAGCGAGTAAGTACTTTAAAGAAAAGGTTTCCCGATTTACAGCTAGACCTTCCAAGTATCGTTTTCGAGGACGAAACCGATTCTTAAGGGGAAGGAAATGTGACATTAATGTGACATTAAAAGTGATATTTAATGTCACATTAAGGTCATAAATATGGAAAGTGACATTAAAAGTGACATTTAATGTCACATTAAGGTAAATCTAGGGGAACATGCACGAGCTCTTGGGCGCCCGAACGGGGTTAAGGAGAGCCTAGAGAGTAAGGGAGTCCAGGAATAGTAGGACTTCAGGAAGTTGACGGCTGGCAAAGGGATCCAGGCAGAGGGCCAGCACTTATCTAGGCGTGGTTGGGAGGAGAAGGGCTCGTGCTTTTCATCGTTTTGAGTTTTCTGACTCTCCGTCATCTATCAGATAGAAAGTAATGTTACTCTTTTCCTTTCCTTTGCTCTTGCTCCTGTTTCTTTGCTCTGCATTTGCATTTTTCTTTTCAACCCTGCCTCTTACATTATAAGCTGAGTTGTTGCCTTCTCCACTAGACATACGTCTAATTTCTTCATTCAAGATAGAACCCCTCACCCCATCATATGAGAGATTGGGGTTATTGCTTAGTGAAACCACCAAGGTCTCCCAAGAGTCAGGCAGTGTCATGATCAAGAAGATCGCCCTCAACTTATCATCAAAGTCCAAATTTACATTTTTGAGCTGATTTAGAATCCTTGTAAATGCAAGCAAGTGCTCAGCTGCAGGCTTTGACTCATCTAGTCGCATATTCACCAACTTGTGCATTAAATGCACCTGATTAACAGGTGTGGTGATCTCGTAGGCAGTTTTCAGCGTTTCCCATATTGTATAACTTGTATCTAAACCCTTAATGGCTGTCAAAATGTCATGAGTGACACCCATCTTTATGTAAGCCACATCCTTTTTATTTACTCTGGCCCAATCTGCATTAGATATTAGTGCGGGGTTATCTTCCTGCAACGCATCCTCACAATCCTTTAGAAACAAAATGCCTTGCATACGGTCCATCAAACCGTTTGATTTCCATTAAACTCTTGATGTCTGAACTGAAAGAAGTTGTAGCCATTTTATCACGAACACGAGTAAATGCACTAAACTGCAGAAGCACAAGCTGAACCAGAAAAATACACTACTGTTCTTTCTCAACCAGAAATAAATCTCTGCTGTTTGTACTAGAACCAGCCACCACACGGTCAAAAATCAGAAATTTACCGAATTCTGCGCAAATCCCCAAAATTTCAAGTCCAAAATTGCATAAATGTCAGCCAATCTGACCCAGCTGAGCAAAACTTTGCCAATACATGAAAAGCCCCAAATTTCTGGGATCCAATGCCAAGAAATTTTGCTCAAAGGAGCAAAATTTTGACTAATTTGGCAAAATCCCCAAATTAATTGAGGTCACCACACGCAATGTTTGCAATTCCGGACTTCAAAATCAGTGACGGGCATAAGTGATGTGAAATTTGGGAGAAGCCCCAATTTTTCGGGCGAGATTTGCACAGATCTGAAAACTATGCTTCCACATGTGAACCCCGTCAGAGGAAGGGGATGAAAGGGATTTAAAAAAACACTGTTTTTTTAGAAAAAATATGACGGGGAGGGGGTTCCGTTGACCTGCAGTCGCATCGCGTCGCAACTGACACCATGCCTATCGCTGGGTCGTCTGCTGCCCGTCGCCAGCACGTCGCCGCTTGCCCGTTGCCGCTTGCCCGTTGCCAGCCTGTGACCAACACGCCTGGTTGCTCCTTGCACGCGTGGTCTTCTGCCTGCCGTCAGCCCAACATGCCACCTGTTGTGCGCCCAGCAGACTCCTGTTCGTCACCACATCAAGTCGCCTGAACTACTGTTTGCGCTGGTCCACGCCTGCCTGTGGATGCCGCCCCCTGGTGGAGACAGGTCACGCTGGTCAGCAGTGTGGTCGCCCGACTGGTTACAAACTCCAGTGGACTCCCTGCATGCCTGATGATCTTGTACCGTAAGCTCTGATACCAGTTGTTAGGGAGCTTAGTTGAGAGTGATGGAAGTTTGAGGAGTGAGCGTGAGTGACAGCTGGAGAGAGAGAGAGAGAGAGAGCAGAGTCAAGTACGATTCAATAAGAGTGTACCAACAATGTGTTGGTACACAAAGAATAAAATGTATTTATACTTGGGGCATGTAAGGGTGCATTCATGTGTACAATGTGTGTGTACTATACACGGGGGTTGGACCAGGCCTTTACCCCAACAGAGTCAGGTGTCATGTGGGTGAGGGTAGACAGATGTTTGGCCTAACACTACATGCAGTACCAAGGTGCTTTTTTTGTGTGGTGACTTCTGGCAGTTGACCCATGGAAGGTGGTTATGCTTGATAGAAGGCTGATGGCCTGGGTGTCTGGACTGCTACAGTTATTGGCCATTATCTGGTTGCGCCGCAGAGAGTCTATATTGTTTTGGATTGTATGTGATATCATTTTTGCAAGCTAGCTGTCACTCTACTTCTTTGGATGGGTCATGGAAATAGTCTTCCTTGAAAGGGACTGGTTGTGCCAAGTCAATGTGGTTTGATGTCTAGTATTTAGACTCTTATATGGGTTATTTCTCTCTGCTCTTTCTTTTGATGTGTAAATCATAGTTTGAAGCAAGACTTTGAAGGATGAATCAGTTTTTAGCTTGTCATAGTGTTGCCTGTCAGAGAATATCAAATTGTATTGCATCAAATTACGGCTCCCAGTTTCCTAACCAATTTCCCTTTGTAGAAGCTGTCAACCCTAAAGACCAGCACCAGCAAAACCCTACTTTCCAATGGGACATCCTGATTTCTGATGTGAAAACTTTAATCTCTGCACGCTGGCCGAAATAATTTGAATATCGAAGCTAAGCTGCTGGGAAAACCTGCACAGATCTGTAGAACATCCACTTAGTGTGTGTTTATAGCAAGGGTGCAAGGGTTCTTAGCCTCTTAGCCATTGGAAGACTCCCATGAGACAAGCCACCTGTGGAAATGTTGGCAAAAGGTGCCATGAAACAGGGATTCATTGCAATAGCCACGAATGTGTGTTTTTGGCAAGGGGCACTGCTTGATATTTGCTGATCTGACATCTGATATCTTATATATACCAAGGCCTGGGCTCCGTACCCATGTTAATATGGTGTTGGTTGTCTCAAGCACTTCGTTCAGTGTGTAGTATATACTTATTTAGTTTCCATGTGCTGTAATTTCAGCTGTTGGAAATGTTTATGTAGGAAAAATGCATGTTGTTCAGTGATTAAGAAGTGGTATTAATGAGTAAATTTTTTTGTTATGCCACCATTAGTCTTCCATAATAGAAGCTATAGCCCGCTTTTCAACTTTGATCCTCTGTATATTTAGCTTTTGTCACTTTAGATGTAATGAAAGATTTTTACAACTTGTTTGGACTGTTGTCAGATTGAAAGCAGACCCCTACGAAAACGTCCTCTGCGCATTGTGGATGATAGCAATAATGGGGCTGCCAAGTCAGTGTAAGTGCAAGTACACCTCAGAGATCACAATGAAGACACACTTCTCACTTGTCATTATATTCTGAAGGATGAGTGTGGATATTCCTGACAGGTATTTTGATTATCTCTTCTTTGTGGACTTTGAAGCATCAATGGCTGATCAGCGTGCCCAAAATGCTCTACGACATTTGCAGGTCAGTTATACATTGCACACCTGCATTTACTCCTATGCTAGAGCTCATTAGTCTTATCTAGTTTATGCTATGCAGTCATCATGAGAGTTGATTGATCTTGTGTTCATGTCTGGATGTGACAGTGATGTTACCAAGCATTCTGTTTTCAGAGCACAACTATTTGCTGGAAACTGAACACCCTGACAATTTTGGAACATACGTGAGATGTGTAATAAAGGATGAGATACAGTGGTGGTGCTTTGTAGTCAGAGACAAAGAACGAATAGTAGAGCCAATATGTGAGAAATGAGGTAACCAATGTGAGAAATGAGATGCATGTTGGTTGCTACCAGTTAAAACATGTAGCCAAACATGTGTGGTGTCTGTAATTAGGATTGCCTAGTGAGGAGAAAGAATAGAGTTGGCAAGGGACGCTTTTATGGGCTTAGCAGTCAAACCTCTAAACATAATCACAAGTGAGGCATGACTTAAGGAACCAGTAGATCTACCTGAATAAATTTGGTGTATTCCACAAAAATTTTGTTGGCAACATATTTTGTGTAGTCATCTCTTGCTTGGACAAATATGCTGTCTGCTACAACAATACCATTAGCAGGGTATTCCATGTGGTTCTCTCTTACATGTGAGCGCCATTGCCCATTTATAGGAGTATGCCGCCATAGGTCCTGATGAGCAAACATAGTACCATGACAGTGTTGTGAGCAGCATATTCTGTGTGATGTCTTTCTTGTGAGTTCCATTTCCTTTCTGTGGAGATAGCTTGCTGTAGGCATATCTGAAGCTTTTGCCTTTCAGGCCTCTTTGTGTAGCAATCGTATCTCATGATTCGTTGCTATGTAGTTTCATTCATTCCCTTTATACCCTTAAATGGTGCTTGGTATCACAGTGCTCAGCTCTTTGACATGGTATCAAATGGCCAGGTCTCTTCCAGAAAAGGTACAGTGGTCTAGTTCAAAAATAAGTGGAGGACAGCTGCTGCATTTTAGCCTCTTATTGCTAGGATCATTTGTGTTTGCAACAGCCTCTCCTCCAATCCTCTAACCATGATGGCATTTGCTGTTGCATGGGGAAATGCATGGCAGGTTTATTGGTTGCCCATGTGTTTGCAGGTGGGAGCCTTTCCTTCATGGCGCCATCTACACTGCCAGTAGGAGGCCTAGCCTACATAAGGCCAGGATTTGTGTTTCGTTTGTTGAGATTTGAGATGGAGTAGTGGATGGGAGACATACATATAGAGGCTGCGTTTTACTGGATGAAAGGGACTGCAGCCATCTCAGTAGTAGATGGAGGCTATGTTCTTGTTCTTCCTACACTAGCCTTCCCCTCGCAATGTGAAACCAGCCTTCCTTCTCGGATGGGGTAGTAATTCTTGATCAAGCACTTAATTACAGCAATTAGTAAATAAACATAGACTGAAATTGTTGAGATTTGAGATGGAGTAGTGGTTGGGAGACATACATATAGAGGCTGCGTTTTACTGGATGAAAGGGACTGCAGCCATCTCAGTAGTAGATGGAGGCTATGTTCTTGTTCTTCCTACACTAGTCTTCCCCTCGCAATGTGAAACCAGCCTTCCTTCTCGGATGGGGTAGTAATTCTTGATTAAGCACTTAATTACAGCAATTAGTAAATAAACATAGACTGAAATGGCACAATTTACCTTAAAATTCTTGGACAGTAGACACCCTCTTGGTTCCAAAATTGGCACCCCTTGGTATTTCTTTAAGTTTATTGACTAATGGATTGGGTAATCCAAAATCCCCTTGTTGTAGATACAATCAGCAAACAAATTAGGCAAATTGCCCCTTTCTTTTCACCCAAGACTTGCTCTAACTAGGCCCCAAATGGGCAAATGCTACCCCAAATTCTCAATGGAAGGGCTGGCATCTGAAACCCCTAACAATATGACAAATTGTAGGTGCTGATTTCAGTGTATGATGCTTTCTATTGATGGCACCAGTCTCGAGGTGGCTGCTAAACCCTAATTTTTGTAGAAATTTAGGGTTTACAGTAGAATTCCTTTGCTGTCCACCAAATTTGGTTGAGAAAAGCTGAGATTTTTTGAGAATTGACTAAAGGAGGTGAGAGAATGCTAGAGAGAAAATTCGGAGATTTCTTGTAGAGAATGTCCAATTTGCATGCTGCCTGTTTCAACTAGTAAGAAAAGCAATTGCCTGCAGCCTCAGAGTACCAGAATTGCTGTTGCCAGCTAGTTGTGATATCACTAGCCCCTGATGGGCCTTCTCCGGCTGTGGCCTGCTTGTTGATGGCTCTTGATGGCTGTCACATGCTGCAATTTACTGTTTTTTGCTCAGAAAATGGACTGGCAGCTTTCTCTCTCTTCTCCTCTAGCTGAAAAAATGATTTGAATGGTTGAACCAAGCCCCAAAAACGTTTTCTCAGTTTGCACAGGTATTTTTGCCAAGTGGCAGCCTTCTTAACACAATTTTCAGCTTTATCTAGCTATTAAATTACTTTTCAAAATTAAATAATTGTAAAAATTAATTTAAGTCCTTTTGACCCTACCCAAAATTAAATGTGTCTATCTGTAATTAAAGTGGCTAGGCCATTTGCAACCTGGAATGATACCCAACTTGTGTTGACCCTTAGATTGGTATTAATTAATTAAGTATTCAATGCTAGTCCCTAGTGTCACCATTGACACTTATTGGCTAAACAACTATCCTGGGGTAAAAATTGACACCAACTGACCACCAAAGCCTAGTTGACGTATCTTGTCACAACTTTTACTTTTGGTACCAATTGATATCTCGGGGTCTTGGGTCCCACACAGTGAAATAATTAACTTATGCTCATCATCTTTCTTCTTCCTTGGTAGGTGCATACTCCGACTCCGTCATCTTCCTTGGTCTTAGGTGCGGCTGTCATCATCAGTCTAATTTGGTGTTCTCATCGACGTTATAGGTTGTGTGTAGGGATTGATAAGCTTTCCTTTTGTATTCAACATTCGTTCCTTGTTCAATGCAGATTTCTTTCTTCTCTTCCTGTAGTCTCTCTTTTTTTCTTTGTCTCTTTGTTCATGTTTCCTTCCGTTGTGGCACTCTCATACGATATCATCACCCGGGATTTTTTTGAGCACATCTGGCATTTTTACGAGTATTAAATGCTGGTCGGCTAGTTTTGGAGTTATTTGGCTATTTATAAGCTTCCCTACTCACTTGGCAAATCATCTTTCTTCTTCCGTGGCAGTTGCACACTCTGACTCCATCATCTTCCTTTGTCTCCAGTGCTGCCGTCATCATTAGCTTTGATTTGGTGCCCTCACAGACGTTGTGGGTTACTTGTAGAGACTGATTAGTCCTCCTTTTGTATCTAGTATTCATTCCTTGTTCAGTGCAAATTTCTTTATTCTTTTCTTGCAGTCTCTTTGTGTTCCTGCATTTAGTTGACTAGCCCCTCGTGTGTACTTGACATGCTAGGTGCACTTGATGTATTAGACATTGTTCTTATTTGCATACTTTGGACCATTGCAATGTGACTTTGCATGGGAATTTGCATACTACTGGCCGTACAAAGATACATTTTCCCATACATTGTATTTGTTAATATCTGCATTTTTCCTCATAACCAGCACTATACGGAGCATATGCATGACCATTATCAATACCATGAGTCCCAAACACAGTGGGCTGCGTATATGCATTGCCAAACTTACCACTTTGTGCCTCAGCATCATGCTATCAATGCTGTAGAGTCAACATGGGGTTATGCATATTACTAGCTATACTCAGATACATTGGACCTTGCACACCATGCATTGGTTGTTGCATACCATAAGGAGTTATGCCATACAGCCTTGTATTTTGATCGTGACCCAACATAGCATGGAAACTAGTGCCACCACCAATGTACTCTGGTTGCCCATTATTGTATGTATCCCTTGTTGTACTAAACCCATTGGATTGGCACTTCCAAATTGGCCTTGCTTATGTATCAATTGCTCCTTTGACATCATGTGCTTATGTTCACTGTTGGGAATTAAGGGCCATTGTGCCTTTTATATGTGCACGGGTGTGAACACACCCTTAGCACATTGTACTTTCATACATATATCTATCTAAAAACCTAAAGTGGTACACTCGTCATTGCATTGAAAAAACGTGTTCACTCTCTACTCTACTCACTCGCACACTCTCTGTCTCTCTCATTGTGTGTAAGGCTTGTCTGCCTCAATCTCCGTGCCTAACCTTACCCCTACAAACTGGTATCAGAGCTGGCAAGAGACAGCCAAGGTGCTGCAGGAATTCCACGAGTAGCAGTTGAGAGGCAGTCGACAGGAGCAACGGGCAGGTTGTAGGCAGGCTCGTGTGTTCCAGGAGTCCGACGAGGACAGCAGTTGTCAGCTTCAGCGGGCGCTGACGGCTTCAGCGCGTGACGGTTCCTTCAGCGGGGGTGACGGCTTCAGCGCGTGAGGGTTTCAGCGGGCTGCACGGATTTGCTAACGAGCGACCACATGACGGGACAGTAGGGGTGAAACATGGACGACCCGTCAGATTTTTTGTTTTTCAAAAATTCAATCTTTTTTTGAAATTTCTTTCACCCACTGACAGGGTTTTGCGCGCGTAAGCACAAGATCTAAGATTTGTGCAAAATCGGCTCAGAAATTTGAGGCTTTTCTCGAATCTGGGGATCTCAACACAGAATTGGACAATCTGACTTAGAACTTGCAAAGTCGGTGCACATTTGCCCGGGAATTTTGGGGCTTTTCACATTTTAGTGAAATTCTTTCAATTTCACTGAAATTAGTGCACGCAGGACTTGGAAAATTTGGGGATTTGTCCAGATTTGGTGCAACCAAGATGCAACAGTGATATTTGTCTCAGAAATTGCAAGAATTTGTGACATTTTATCCCCGACATTTGGGGCTTTTCATGTACATGCACAAATTGGTCGGAAATTGACCCAATTTCTCGACATTGAGGCACATTGGACCCCGTGCAATTTGGGGCTTTTGCGATTTGGGCAAAATTTGTGCAGCACTTGGTCATTCTATGTACATGCAGGTTGAATTCCGCGCAATTTGGACATCAACACTTGGTAAAATTTGGGGGTTTTGCTGAAATTGCTTTATTTTGGCAAAAGTGGACAGTCCTATGCATGACAAAGGAAATGGAGATGTGTGTTTGATGCTTTGAGCACAAAATTTTGGGGCTTTTGACCGTTCGTGTCGAATTTTATGCCCGTGGGTATATCCCGTTGTTCATGGATGGTCAGTTAGTTCATATGGTTCCATGGAGACCTATGGTAGAGTTTCAGGGTCGAGGTGGTTGATTTTCTTGCACATCTTTGGCGACTTTTTCTCTTGGTTTTGAGATCTCTTGGTGAGGTGTTGGTGGAGCCTCGATTGGCCTCCCGTAATAGGAATAGGGCTTGTATGCTTTGGGATACAGGGAAACCTCGCCCGTTTTGAGGTTTCTGGGTTGCAAACTTTGGTTTATGAGCTGAAATGGGACACATTTACTAGACAGTGTTTTGGATGTGGACATTTCATTTCAGAATGTGATAGAAGCGAAGAGGTAATGCAGTGGTCTATGGATCTTGATATGCATGACCATCTTCTCAGTAGATGGTTCAATAGCCTGAAGCTGTGCCTGAGCCGATTGTCCATTAGAGACAAGTAGATGGAAAGAAGGTTGCTTCTCAAACAGGTACTGAGTGTGCATCGCTTTCGGTTCGTCAGAACTTGTTTCCTCATGATAATTCTTGGGTATGGTGGTTAGCTGCAATGCTAGACAAGAGCCTCAATCAACTCGTGTTCACCCAGCTTTGTAGACTATAACTCGAACTTTTCAACGCCGAGGTAGGGGGTTCTATATGAAACCTCAACTTGCAGCTAGTGCGAATGAAAAAAGGGTTTTTGATATTGCTCTGCACTTTGATTCGTGAGGGAGGCTGGTGCCTCCTCGGGAAGTTTTCTCGTGCCCAACAATAGCAGCTTCTTTCTCGTACTTTGATTGCTAGTTTGCAAAGGGTAGATCTAGTAGATGTGATTCGAAGCAAGATGGAAAGATTTCAGGTAGCCAAAGCAGTTGATGTTAAAAGGAAAGGGAAAGTGGGTGTTCAATAGTTTCCTTTTCTGTGATCCATCATGAGAATTGCTTTATGGAATGTTAAAGGTATTTCTTTAGGGCGGCCCCATTTGAGAACTGTGTTGAACTGGTGTGTTTGTTGGTCTGATCAGCCTTCTCTGCCATCAGGTACTGACACATGGCATGGTGGGTTGCCAGCACAAATCTGCAGGTCAGACCATGTGTGCACTCACATAGCCCGATTTTTGTTCACTGTTAAAATTACTGTATACAAAAGCTATCATACAAACTTGAGCCCATCCAACTGTAAAAGGGTCCTTTCTCATGCCCATTGGCTTACTTTTATATTACAAACATTCTTGTGTCTTTTTGAAGGATTGCTCTCCTTCACTGTGCTGTCTCGTCTGTGGATGACTACACGCAAGCACACCTGCAGGAAGGTAGATCAGAAGGGTCCTACTTGAGTCACTCACCTGCATCATTTTTGGGCCTGCGAAGATGTATGAATTGCAAGAGATCTCTTCTAATCAGAAGGGTCCTACTTGAGTCACTCACCTGCATCATTTTTGGGCCTGCGAAGATGTATGAATTGCAAGAGATCTCTTCTACATTGTGATGGATCTGGTTCTTAACGGGTCACAATACAATCACTTTTTCAAACATCTAATTGCCTTGCTGATTTTAAACTGTCATTGGTTGGGGTTACTCACCACCTTGAGCATTTATGCTTGGTCTGTAGCCCCAACAATCCCAGATTTTTGGTCTTCCTTTTCAAAGAAAAGAACAGACCCATTAATAGATCCCCTCAGGACAACTTACTTCCTGTAGCAATTCATTCTTGATATTTTGTGCAGAAAGTGGTGAACGTGACTTGAGTGATCTTATCATATATTTGTAGTGTGTCTTACCTCATTTTTTCTTTTTTGTGGTCTGTTTTCAGGAATTTGCTACCTTCTTGAGGGTTCTAGGAAGCTATCCTATGGATGTAGCACCATCAAAACCTTTCGAGGGTCCAGAACAAACTGTTTGATGTGACTTGATGCCATGGTATGCTAGTTACATTTAATGAAATCATGTGCTGCTACCAAGGGCCCAGGCTCTACATGAGTTGCTTTACCCATTCTGTTTTGTTGTTTATATTTTTGTTGTAGATCCATAAATTTGTGAGTCCATATGGTTGTTCAGTTATGTGCTGTGATCAATTGGTGAGGATACCTTCTGAAGTGGTGTTTTCCAATGTACCATATATGTCTAAAGTCAGACATACTGTAAGATTTGTAAGTCGACTGTACAACTAAAGTGGCAAGCTGTGTAATTTGAAGCATGTGAAATCTTATTTTACAGAGATTGTTACTCTTGATTCAGTGGCATGGATGTGGTAAATAGTTAGCTAGGGGCTCCTTCCAAATCACTTGCATGATTTAATTCGAGGAGGTAAAATGCACTGTGCAAGTATAGACTGACATACAGGCAAAGTGCCACGTGAATGTGAGTTTTAAAACCTTTACATATACATAAAAGGGGAATAAATGATATTTAAAATGGGGCATGACTGCCCTAATATTTATTTCTTCTTAAGAAGAAAGGCCAAGGTCTTATTGGTCTGGATTAATTGACATGTCTCGCATTGCCAATTCTACTTACCAAAAATGGCCCACTTGGAGCTTGCATTCCGCGCTAGGATTCAACAAAGCAACCTCGACTGCTTACCTATTCAAAGTTTGAGAATAGGTCGAGGGTGTTTCACCCTCCATGCCTCTAATCATTCGCTTTATCTGATTAAACTATGAGGAGCTTCATCTATGTCGAGGGAAACTTTGGAGAGAACCAGCTACTAGATGGTTCGATTAGTCTTTCACCCCTATACCCAAGTCTGACGAACGATTTGCATGTTAGTATCGTTATTACGAGCCTTCACCAGATTTTCCTCTGCCTTCGCCTTGCTCAAGCATAGTCCACTATCTTTTGGGTCCTAGTAGGTACACTTCCACTTAAACCTTTCATAGAAGATTATGGTCGGTCGATGGTGCACCCATGAAGGGGATCCCACTTGTTAGGTTCCTTGCACCTTTGTGGGTTTGTTACCCATCGACTTGCGTACGTGTTAAGACTCCTTGTTCCATGTTTTAAGATGGGTCGGATGGAAAGCCTCGAGCGCGAGCGTCACGAGCATATAGATAAAGAGCCTGCCACAAGTAGGGTACGCTTTGTTTCTTAGTTGACATGATGGCATCGTCAGGCCATCTAAAGCCCACTTGTCCTGTGTCGGCCCACGTTGACCACGTGAGTGTTTTATAACATATACATATATATAAAAGGGCAATAAATAATATTTAAAATGGGGCTTGGTTGCCTTGATATGTATTTTCTTCTTTAGAAGAAATGCTAAGGTCTTATTGGTTTGGGTTAATTGACTTGTTCAATGAGTGTAATTGATCCTTATTTAAAGGTATAGGAATCACCTTGTGACCTCATGCCTACAATGGACATGGTAACACTCAATTTGCAGATGGCTTAGAATATACATTCTGAGAGGTTCACACCTTAATTGCTATTACGAGTCAATAATGTAACACCACCCAAAAGCAAAACACATTTGTTAAAGCCATTTAAGGCAATGATACATATTCTTATGTATCACATATAAGCTTAATGTGAGTCCAAAAGTTGAGCCATATAATTTTTTTAAAATTCTGGATTTTGTAAGACCTTTAAACAATGCTTTTAAGTCCAGAAATATACTTGTAAGTGACCTAGAGCTTAGCAGTCCAATGCAATTCTAAATTTTGGGTGTGTTTACATTTTTAATCTTTATTGTCAAATGAAAGTTACGATTTTTCTTCATCTTGCTAAATTTGCTAAGTCTATGGCCAATTTTTTTTCCATGTCTTTAACCATGCATTTTCCTAATAATACTAAATGGCATGAAATATGTAGTTTAGTTTGTGTATCCCTTGTACGCCACCCATTGCCTCTTTGCTGTCAACTCCCTCTGGGTTGTATATCATTAGTCTTTCTAGTATCTATGAAATTGTTATGTTATGGGGTTTGTAATTGGCTCCTTTACCGTGGAGGTAAGAGGTGACTCTTGAACATTTTGTTTCAACAAGAGGGGGTCCTTTTTAATTTTCTCATGTGTTAGGGTTGTAAGTTCACATAGAGATGCATCATGAAAGGGAAAATTTGAGGGGGGCAAAGCTATACAAAGCAAGTCGACAAGTTTCTTAAAGTGGAAATGTTCAATGAGCAAAAGGAAGTAAGCAGGAAGGATTCTTGAATCTATCACATCATCATAGAAGAGCTATGTTATTGTTTGTGTCATGCATGCTATTTGGTGATCTCTAAAGCATTCTACAATATGTTGAAGTCATATCTAAAGGTCTTGATTAAAGAAATAATAGGTTGAAAGTGTTGTGCTCTCGTGACTTTTTGGAAGAGGAAAAGTGCACCCTTATAGTTGAAAATAATGTGAAGCACATTTGTTTGTAAATGAACATTTTCATATGGGAGACTCAAACTATGGGATTAGGAGTGGGAAGCTTGTGAGGTTATCTAGTCTAGCAATGAGGGAGTAAATCTAAGCTCATGGAGGCTAGTTTGTTCTAGTTTTGCTATGTCTATATTGAAGACCAATAGAAGAGAATATCCTAGCACAATATATTTAGATGATATCGAAAGTGTTGCAATGCTAACTCCTAAGTACAAGCTTGCCATAATGCCTTTTTTTAGGATACCGTCTTAGTATACTTAGTGCCAAAATGGAAAAAAATAAGCTAAGAATTAATTAGAGTGGTAGTTTCCTATGTTGAAGCCAAGCTTGGTTATTTTGTAGCTAAGAAGTTCATTAGAAATGCGGTATAGAGGTATAGACTTTTGAAGGTGTCATTCTTCAAGGTTCATGATGTTTCTTCTTTTCAATGTTTTGTATTGCCAACTTGCCATGCATTTCCTATGTATATTGAAACTTTGTGTAAAGAAATCAAAGACAAATGAAACCAAGTATGTGAATTTATTCATGATTTTTTTTTTGAAGGAAACCATGGTGCATGAAGCAAAAAAATGCAATATGTAAATTAGTGTTCAGATAACTAAGAAAACAAAATGTGAAGAATAAGAAAACCTCATCAATACCATTGATGTATTTGATTATTGCCCTCTTCTCCATCTCCAACTTCATCACTTTGCTTATGGCATTTCTACAGAACTAACAATTTTGACAAATGGGGAGAAGATGCCTTGTCAATCATACTAGACATTGGACATGCAAAATGATAAAGTTCCCAAAAGATAACATGATCAGATAGAGAACATGTTGCAACATGAAGCTTTGAATCATTGGGATGAAGGAAGCTTATACCACTAGATCAAGAGTTTTAGAAATCCCCTCCTTTTGAGATTTTACATGGTGAGCTTTGTAGAATAGTTTGTTATGCTATAGTTCAATACTCAATTATGTTGCACATGATGCACACAGAGTACAAGGAAGGTTAATGATGGGTGTATAGATTATAAACATTGAAGATATGTAGAAGAAAAATGTAAGAGCTCTAATTAAAATTTTCTAAAAGTAGAGAATGGAACAAAAAATGAAGGTAAGCAACACATGATAAATAGGGGCTTAGGAGTTGAGAGATAATAGAGATTGCAAAGAAAAATAAGGATATATGACTAACGGCTTGTCCAAGGAAGTTCCAACATTGGGTTCTCAAAATAAGGAATTTTTTTTTTATGTTGCATATAAGAATGAGGAATTTGGACGTTTTGAATCCCAAGTCTTTCATTGTAGATAAATGAAGGAGCTTCAATAAGCATGATTTGATAACTCTTGGGTATTTTTGGTCTTAAGTCGTGTAAATCAAGAGAAGAGGAAAGAGGAAAATGAAGCAAGCATAAGTATGATTGGTGTTGGCAACTCTTTAATGGCTTTATGGTCATTGGCATGCCTAACAGGAAAATATAACATTCAAGATAATAAATACAACATATTGGTTTGTGTCAAGCTAGTTTTGCTTGTTATAAGATGTAAGTTTGGGAGGATTTAATGGCAAGCTAATCATTGTATAATTACTTTGTTACCATGTTTTGGTAGTGATATATATCAACATACTTCAGGTTGAGCGTACTTTTGCCCTTCGCACGCACGCACGCACGCACACACACACACACACACACACACACACATGCCTATTCAAGGTATACTTGGTCTTCTAAATCGTCTTTATTGATACCTCTTTATACACCTTGCATTGTGCTTTTTGAAGTTTCTTCTTGTCCAATTGAATATATATCTTCTTGTAACCCTAATTCAATAGTTGGTATTAGGGTGGCCTTTGACCTCTTGGGCAAAGTCGTTAACGTTCTTCACTTAATTTTCTTAGATTGAGACGAGATTTAACAAGCATTCATAGGTTAACAAATATACGTGTAGCTTGTAAGGCTTTACATAATCATATTTTTGTGTCAAGTTCATTTCGACTTTCATTTGTACTACCACCAATACTCCACATGCTGTTCTATCCTTTTGTGCAAAATGTTTGATATTAGTCAATTTTGTAGGTAACTTTTGCACAAGTATAGTGAAGGGTCGTAATTGGCAACATTCATGTATTTCGTACATTGGCTATTGAGAGAACAAGTTGGATGGGACTAACTATTTGATGTAGGCTTATATGATGCATTATGTATTGGTTGCAAAGGGGTTTTGGAACATTATACATGGAATTGAAAGATATCCTTGTGGTGTTACGGAAGTTGTAAGTGCATCAGAAATAATGTAAATAGGTGTTGAGGATGTTGCAAAAACATTAGAAACATGTGTTATTGAAGATGTTGCAAGTTCCAATTCTACTTCAAATATTGGTAGAATACCACCAACATGACATTTATTGGGATGATAGAGATGAAGAGGCTAGTGCTTTGATTACAAGTACCATGATTCCATATAATTGCCTCATGTAAGACAACTATGGATATTGGGGATGTGCATGCATGTTTGGATCAAGGAAGAAATGAGGCTCATGTTGCTTGTTTGCACAAGAAATTAATGAGTGAATTTATGGATGAAGGTGACTCTATGGATAGTTTTTTGACAAAGATAAAATATCTTAAAGAATACTTGATTGCTATAGATGCAAATTTAAAAAATAATTCACTTGTACAGATTGTTCTCATTGGTCTTTTTGATTTTTATTAGAGTTTGGTATCTATTCTTTTAGTGATGATAAAAGACAATGCAATTTTTTTGTCATTTTATGACTTGGTTTCGTTTTTGGGCAAGAAGTAACACGAATCACATGTTGGGGAAAGTTGCTTAAGCTACTACATCGTACAGACACCACATACTAGAAGAAGTTCACTTAAGAACACAAAAAGAGAGAGAGGCCCAAATGTTTTCTTTCTAGTTTTTTTCCTTCTTCCTCTTACAATATAATGCACAAAAATGATAGATAATATACAACATAAAGGAAATTGGCCTATTAAGTCAAACAATGCATAATTGGCTATACTAATTGATTGGCGCTATAATTATGCCAGTTGTAGGTCGGTGCAACTAACCCAATATAATAAGTGATAAGTCGATGGCTATGTTACGACCATAGATATGCTCGTATAGACGTGTGGATCTATCTTACTAGGCGATCCATCATCAATGTTTGTATGTCTTGAGCTTGCCATCTCAATACTCTCCCTCAAGCTCAACTCCATTCTTGCAACTCCAAGTAAAGTTCGAAATTCTTGAAACTGATCTATACCCAATATCTTCATTAAAATGTTAGCTATTCGATCCTTTGTGCTGATATATACTAAGATGATCTTGCTTGCAAGTATTTTCTCTCTTATAAAATGGCAATGCATCTCAATTTGTTTGGTCGTAGCATGAAATATAGGGTTCCTAGCCAATTGTATATTGTTGATGTTGTCACAGTAATGAACAATAATTGGAAAAATCTCCTTGCACATTCCAATCACCCAATAACTTTTGCAGCCTTAACATCTTACATTTTGCCATAGCAACACCTTTATATTTAGCCTATGTACTCGATAAAGCAGTTATTGATTGTCTTTTATTGTTCCAAGCAACTATTGCATTATTAGAGAAAATATGAATCTTATTTGGAAAAGTATGGGCTTATAAAGGGATTCATAAGGATTGGATTATGAGGAGATTATTTTTTCTAATCTAAAAAAAAGGTGGGCTTGGATGTAGTCATGACCTTTAAAAATGGATTTCAAACAAACTAATGTGGTATGCAATAAAAACTCTCAAAAGCTAACATTCACGCTTGTAGCTTGTGGGGGTCATGTAAATAAATTTTTAAAAACTAAAAAGAAAAATTTAAATTTATTTATTTTTTCCTTTATCTTTAGATGTGACATCTCACGAGCTTATTCTCAAATTATATATTAAAAATTAAAGATTCTTTTTGAGCAAAAATACTTATCTTTTAATGAAAACCAAGACTAGTGGGCTAAAGGTGAAAATATAAGTGGATAGAATGTGCACACCACTCTCATATTGGTCCACCTTAAATTTTGTATGATTAAGAAAGTGATTAATCCTTAAAGGTCCTTTTTGAGTCCATATTTTCCTTAATGGCTGGTAGATCTTCTATTGGATGTGCTGCCAACCCAATCTACATCTATGTATCCAAATATATATACATTCTTACCTATCTTTTAAAAAAGTCCATAATTTAAGGTGGGCTTTACATATCTCAATATGCATGTAAGTGCATCCAAATGAGGCTCTCTAGTATGTACTTGCATAAACTAATTCACAAGTCCAATAACATAGATTAAGGCTGGTCTTGTGATAGTTATATAAATCAAAATTTCTATTGTCCTCCTTAACATAGTAGAGTCTTCTATCTCATCCCCATGATCAACACACTTAACTTTACATTTTTCTCCAATGCCACTAAAAGAGGCTTACATTACCATCATACTATACTTGTATAATATTTCCAAGCCATACTTCAATAGCTTTCTTTCTCTTGGGCAATAATACTAGATTCCAAGTCTTGTTGGCCTCTAATGGAGCCATTTTATCATATTCAATATTGCATCCCAATGAGCATAACCAATAGCATTCTCAAAATAAGTGGACTCACTATGCTCAACTATCTTTATTATATAAGCATTTATGGTAAGTTGCATAACCCTCAAAATTAAATATTCTAATAAGGTATCTCACCCTACTAGATTTGCGTATTATTGGATCACTCAATGGAGCCTTTACATTACGATGTGCTGTATGTACACTTGGTGTCTTGATTGAATGAATATCAAGCTCATCGTCCAAACTCTTAGATCTACTAGTCTCCAATCAAGAATTGAATGAATAGTAGATATATCATTGCCATCTGACACTTTCTTTTTCTGTTTGTCATCATGTGCAACACTACTAGATGCACTTAAAGATGTAGGGTTGCTTGTTAGTCTCCCAAACAAAGGATTGATTGTAGATCTACTATCAAATGATATCTTAGGGCTAATAAGGGTTCCATATTCTTGCTTTTCTTTCTGCACATGTCTACCATGTTTATGAAATATACCCATAGCTTTCTAAAGCAATCATTAATAAATATAACAAAATACTTGCTGCCACTAAAGAGATACATTTTGTATAGGCTCTAAATATTTGTATGCACAACATAAAGTGTAGTTCTACTCATATCTTTGTTATGTAAAAAAGATTATCTTGCTTGCTTTTCAAACTAACATGCTTCATAGACCTTATGTAAATTTTGCAACTCTAAATACATGCGAACTTGTAATTGATTCTTTGGATTACACTAATATCTACCTTTGCACATTTGCATATCTAATATATTTGTGCTGCATTTTAATGTTTGCAACCACACCTTTGCCTTTAGCATACATAGTAGTATTTATAGCAAAAATTTTAACATTCAAAGTAAACATGTAGCCGACTCTACTTTATTTTGCAATCAATTGACACTTATTATTAAAGCCTTCAATAAATAACACAACATTAAATCTAGCACGTGATCATTGCTATATCATTTAACCATTTAACTAACAATTATCAAATTCTTCGTGATGGACGATATATGAAATACATTTGGCAAATACTTTGTTTGACCAATATGCAAGGATAAATAAAAATTTTTAATGTGTGAGATCGGGTGGTATGAATCATCACACATCTCTATATACCTTGGACTATGTAAATCCTCTACGTCTCTCTAAACCATTAGTATGGTTGGTCATATGATTAGATGCAATTTTATCAATATACCATATATCATAACTTATTTTCTTTCTTGTAGTAGCATTTATCATATACTATATGACAAAGAAATGCTCATTTTATCATGATTTTAACTTGAGGATAATGTATAATTTTCTTACTAGAATTTACCATTTAAATGTCATCCTCCTCATTATAACAATGGGTTGCAATATGATTTGTTTTTGTTTTTCCACAACAATTATAGATGAGACCAGAATTGCTAGTATGTTTGTTTTGCCATCCACATCTTCCTTTAGAGCTTTCCCTACCTCTAGATCTATTGAATCTACATGTCACCAAACTATTGATTTAACTTGCTTTGCTAGTTATTAGCAGCACGATCCATACCATAGCCTCTTTGATAAGATTTTTCATGTTTCCTTTGTAAACTAGAGTAAAATTCTTAAACCTATTCAATAGTTCTTTTTGATGATTTACCTTGTAGATTGATCTCTTTAATGTTCATGAGAGAGACCAACTCATTAAAAACTAGAAATAGCTTTCATATATACACAAAGTAACAAAAGATTTTTAGGACTTTTTATTATTAAGGCTATCTAAAGTACATGAAATCAAAATCATCATTATCTAACATTGCATCAATAGGCGAAGGTATATGCAATGCTTCTTACCATAAGAATTTATTCATTTACATACATGTTTTCCTTCTTTAAAGTATTCAACTCTTGTTTGAGCTGAATCTATGGACAACTAATCTATTACCTTTTTTTCTTTTGCATTTCATTTTCTTCATGTCTTTGATGATTTTGTAGCTGTAGGATCACTTTGCTCTAGTTTCTTTTCTTCACCTAAAACAAACTTATAAAGACATTTTTCAATAAGGAAGTTCGTTACATGGAACTTCCATGATAGGTAGTTATTGTCTAGCTTCTCAATAATAAGATTTTCAATATTGGTATTATGAAACAATCGAGCACCAAACAAAAAGTAAGTCTTTTGCAATCTTTTCCAAGACGTGCACAATAATAGATCAAGTAGCATTTTTCACTGACTACTCAATAATATATACAATTTACAACCTGTTTGCATATAAACCTTGTGTTTACTTTTTGACATCTCAAAACTTACAAATTTCAAGTGCATTTGAGAATGGGCAACACAATCAAGATGATAGTATGCCTTGAAGCTATTGCCAATAATCTTGCAAAGCGAAAATGAAGGCCGGAACGATCTTAGATGGTAAAAAATAGAGTGAAAAAGCCATAATGGGTAGTTTGTAGAATATTCGTCATTTTGTTTGCACACTGAAATTCACAACAATCTAAGATTTTTGCTTTACCTTGCTTTTGGTACCTCCATAGGCACTATCCAAGGGAAAGATTGAGAGATTGGGAGAGCTTATTACCAATTGCTTGCTTTCTTGAATCCTTACTCCTTCTCCTTCACTTCAACCTTAAAAATCGTTCTCTCTTAGTTTCTTTGATACCATATCCTGGATTGTGTGGTAGGGAGAATTGCTTGAGCTATTATGTTAAACACACAATACATGTAAGAAGAAGCTCACTTAAGAACACAACAAGAGAGATGAATGCCAAAACAATTTATTGCTGGTTTTTCTTCTTTCTTTCATTGACAATACAATATGCATAAAATTTGGAAAAGATATAAAATAAATGAAAGTGACATAGTAAGTCAAATAATGCATAATTGACTATATTAATGGATTGGAGTTATAACTATGCTAAATCTAAATAGGTACAACTAACCACATATAACAAGTGATAAGTCATAGGCCATATGAGGATCATAATGACCATGGATGTACTAAGTGTAGATATACATACCTATCTAAAAGGTGTTGCATTGGATCACAAACATCGCTACATGTACAAGAGCTGTACTTTGTAAATAACTCTTAGTAAACCATCTTTTGAAAATGGACCACATTATATCTTATCCAATATCTAGCCTTCACAAATGTGTTTTCTAGATGCCTCAAGAGTAGGCAATGAGATACCATATTGAGTTTTTGTATATATAGCAGCAAACTAGCAAAATTCGAATGACCAAAATATACATACCAATGTTTTGCATACGAAGCTAACTACAAATTTGCAATTGTGCATGCCATGTCTTTCACACATTTATCATGATTATTGAGCTTACATAGCCTATGGTAGATTGAGCTAATTGTAATCAATGTGCACTACAAATCCCACTATAATCCACCATTAGAATAATTTAGTGCTCATTTAGGAACCTTTTAGATTGGAGAAAAAAGAAGGTGATTCTCCAATGGGGAGATGCCAATACTACATATATCCTTTTTTCCCAAAAGCTAAACGTTTTCCCTGACAAGCAAATAATTTGAAGTTCTTAGCTTTAGTGCCATTAATGCTATGTGTTGTATGTAGGCTCTCTTAGACTCTCATATCAGAGAATCATTTGGTCTAATGGACAAAGAAGGTGCACATGGTTGTGGGTTCTTAAAAGTGCATATGAAAAAGAGGATGTCTTCTATTCATCAACCACATGTGGAGAAAGAGCCTTGTAAAATAAACCAATAATAAGGGTGAAAAGCATCCCAAAAATCATTTGACATGCTAAAAAGCCTATGTTTTGTGGTTGTTATGTATGAATAATACTTGCACTAGTTTTTTGGTTCCCATATCAATAGGTGTGCAACCTTGTAAGAGACTCATTTCACCACTACCAAACTCAAAAGATGTCGATTAAGGAAGATACAAACAAAAAAATTCATTATTCATGCTTTTTCTTGTGCCTCGTAGACATAAATCTCCTTAAGCATCTTAGAGGTGAGAGAGCTAGATTTGTTTTTCTTCCCAAGTCCACATAAGGTTCCAATTTGTTGAGAGACAAGAATCAAGCTCTAGTTTTTCACAAATGTTCTCTCAAAGCCCTGTGACCACACAAGTAGAAAAGAAGATTGGGAGTTCTCACAAAAAAAAATAAATCATATCTATGGACTAATCATATTCTTTACCTGCCATTGCCGCCTGTTGAATTATTTGTGCTTTTCTTTTTTCTCTACAGAAAACAAATGCTTGGATCATTCCCTTGTTTTTTCCCCAATTGGTGCTCACAAGAAAGCAATTTGGGGTCCTTGTTCATGGTAGAGGCATCAAAAACTCTTTATTTTGCACTATTAGCATATTCTCACATTTTTCTAAGCCTTGTTCTTTGATTCATCTATATGACCTAAAGTTCTTTAGTTGTCCTAAAAAGGCATAGGAGACTATTGCTATATCTAGGTTTGGCCACTTTATATATAAACTTCTTTGAGACCTTAATTTTGAGGAAGGAAACCACATGGTTTACAACTCAAAAGAAGAGAAGTCAACACATTAATATGGGGTTTGGCTATGAACTCTCAAATCTCAAGAGGCAAGTGTACTTCTACCTAAATTGTGTATGAACTAAATACTATGACCTTTCTACTCATTTTCTATTATTTGTATAAAGAACATGATTTTGGTTCCTTTGTCTCTCTTGGAACGTCCACATTCCTTTCTTCTATACAATTATTTTAGTGGTCATTTCTCAATCTACTTAATCTTATTACAAGACTTTTTGTTTTAGTTATCAAACACTCCATTATAAGCCTTGAAAATTAGTATTATAAAATAAAGAGGTAATGTCAAGAAAGCATTGGTATATGTTATAGTCAAGCTTTACATGATGCAAGCCTATTTAATTACATTGCAAGACTAGGAATTCAAAGGCTTAGCATTTGCATGATAGAATAACCTATTGCTAACTTTGAAGCATTTTTTGATATCTTAAATTTCCAATGTATTATATGTTTAGATGCTAAATTCCAATTGTATTGTAAATGTCAACCTAGTAAGTTTGTTTGTGAATTATAGGGTAGGTAATGTAAGTGTAGCTTAATATTGTTTCTATTTGTTTTTCCAGATAGAGGAGGTGACCAAAAGGGAAGCTTCAAGAGAGCAATACTAGAAGGGAAGATTGATATCTTTGTTTAAGGGATTAAGTTTCTTGAGTTGTCATTACTTCCCTTTGTAAATATTTTCTCTAGCTTGAGGTGTATAGGTATATAGGTTAAGTATCTTCAAATTCAACTGGTTGTAACCAAGTAATGCTTATTTCAATATTGACAAAGCACCTTATGGACTTAATGGAAAGAGATTACCAATACCCTATGACCATTATAATGAATGATGTACCAATAGTTGATACTTTAGCTAAAATCATACCAAAACCCTAGAAGAAAGTACTCATCATAAAACCACACAAACTCATTCAAGATATGTAATTGAGGAGATGCAAGGCCATGACATTTAAGAAAAATGTTTCAATATGGTTATGTGATAAAAAGAGAAGATTAAAGACTATTGAATGGCATCCAAAGATTAAACTTTCTTTGAGATATGATGGACCTTTTTAAATTGTTCACAAGATTAATGACAATGCTTTTCGTTAAGGTATTCCACCTCATTGGTAAATCCATAACTCTTCTCATATTAGTTCATTAAAACCTGTTTAAGAATCTTTATCTATTACTCTTGTAGTTGATAATCCATCAGTACTTGAGGAAGACAATAAAGTATTAATCCCTTAAATTATCATTGACCATGGAAAAACTACGACTCCTACTAGTCATGAATAAGATCGGTATTTAGCCAAGTATAAAAACCATTCATTGGAGCAATGCTAATGGTGTTGAGATATCGAGCTCCACTCGTGATACGCCAGGGTGACCGTTGTATATTTATGTCACCGACTTGTCAGTTGCAGACGCGGTTGGTACACCGCCCATGAATAATAGCTACATGATAGCTATCCTTATCTACTCTAGTTCGTGGCTCAGTTAGTATGCCACCTTAGTTAGTTGAGTTTGGTTTGAGACCCATATATAGGGTTCTTCTATTTCTTTGTACTAGAGTTCTTTTGGCTTAGACAACTAAGAAGAGGAAAACTGTTTTTCAGCCTCCACCCTTGTGTGTATTCCCCCATTGTGCAAGCAAGAAAGCTTCAAGTGAGACTCCTTCCTTCTCTCCCACAATCTTGACATGGTATCAGAGCCTTGTTCGTGGTAAGGAGCTCAAGAAAGCAAGCCAAGCTCGCGGTGGTCTGGTAAGAGGAGCAGTGTTGCTTTCATTTCCTGTTTTGGGAGCAGATCTCTGCAGGTAGCACAGCCGGAAATTGCAGGAGTGCATTGTCTCAGGTTGAGACGCCCTTCGCGGCGAAGCAAGAGGGCAGTATATGTTGCGGGCGAGGGCTTTAGCCCTCGGCGACCTTGTTTTTTTGATTTGAGGCCATTTCGGGGCCTGTTTTGCAGACGGAAGTTTTCTGCACGCACTCAGGAAAAGGCTCAGTTTTATGCTGTGCGACCACTGTTCTACAGGTCGGTGAAAAGTTACTGTAGAAATTGCATCGTATGCTTGTGCGCAGAGACATTGGGAGTTTCAGAATCATCCTTGGTTCCTGTTTATGCAAAATCGTCACTAGGAAGTGACTGTGTGGTCAAATACCACTTTCGCTAGTTTTGCAGATTTGCCCTTGTGAGGGTGAAGCTGTGTTCTTTGCAGTGACAGAATTTCTTGCAGTATTCTGTAATGGCGTCTGATTCTCTTTCACAGATTGTCACTGAAAAGCTTGACAAGAACAACTTCCAGGCATGGAAGTTTAGAATGACGAATTTCCTTATGGGAAAAGGATATTGGGAATTTGTTGCAGGAAATGAAGAAGAACCAGTTCTTCCTGATGTTCCCAATCAACAACAAATGCAGGCATTTAAAACATGGCATGAGAGAGCCAGGAAAGTTATGTATTGGCTGTCTATCAGTATTTCAGACTCTATGATTGTGCATATTCAGGATGCAAGTACGCCAAAGGAGGCATGGGATACTTTGTCAAAAATGTATAGCACAAATACGCAAGCCAGGAAAATGCAGCTCAAGCAAGAGTTGCATAATGTGCAAAGAGAAAGTATGAGCATCAACGACTACCACATGAAGGTGAAGAAGATTGCAGATGCACTTGCTTCCATTGGGTCGCCAGTGGAAGATGATGATTTAGTTTCCGTGACCTTGAATGGTCTAGGAAAGGATTATGCACAGTTTCGGACATCCATTTCAGTTCGTGAAAGATTTCCTGATTTTGAGGAGTTGATTGCTCTTCTAATTTCTGAGGAACAGAGAAATGGTGGTGCATCTTCTTTAGGAGGAACTTCAAAAGAAGCTGTCTTCTACTCAAATGTTGGAAGAGGTAGAGGCAGAGGTAGAGGAGGCCGATTTGGAGGCCGTGGCAGAAATCAGAATATGCAGCAAACTCAAGAAAACCAGTCCTATGGAGGAGGACGTGGTAACTCTAGAGGCAGGGGGAGCCAAAGAGGTCGTGGTGGATGGCAAAGAGGCCAAAATGCAAACAGTAATGTTGAATGCTACTACTGTGGTAAAATGGGTCATATGGCTAAAGACTGCTATAAAAAGCAGAATGACATCATGAATGGAAAACTGCAACAAGGGAATTATGCATCTTCTAGTAGACAGGGTGATGACAGAAATGAGCATTTGTTCATGGTGCAGCACATGAACAATTCTATGACAAGTGCAGAAGAAAGCAATGATGTATGGTATGTTGATTCAGGTGCATCAAACCACATGACAGGTCATGCAGAATGGATGGAGGATGCAAGGAAAATGGAGAAACCAGGATTTGTGGAGACTGGTGATGATACTGCACATCCTATTGTGCAGATTGGAAAAATTCCCTTGTCTATGCAGGATGGGAAAAAGAAATACCTGTCCGATGTATTTCATGTCCCCAATATCACCAAGAATCTGGTTTCTGTTGGTCAAATGGTTGAACAGGGCTTGCAGGTCAGATTTAATCCTCATGGATGCTTTGTTGAGGATATGAAAAATAAAGGTCGCTTGATAGCAAAAGGAAAGAAGAAGGGCAGAATGTTTACGTTGGATGCAGACATGTCTGAATTGAGTGCAGCAATGTTTGCACATGGGACCGGTGTAGTTGCAGATATTGATATCTGGCATAAGCGCATTGGTCATGTTAATATACAGCGACTTAAATCAATGCAGGCCCAAAATATTGTTGCAGGATTGCCAAAATTCAAGGTTGCAGAAATGCATAAGGTATGTGAAGCCTGTCAGTTTGGAAAACAGGCAAGGAAACCATTTCCTAGACATGTTCAAGAGAGTGAGAAGCCATTGGAATTAATTCACTCTGATGTGTGGACAACTAAAGCTGCATCTCTTGGAGGCTGTCATTATTTTGTCAGTTTTATTGATGACTATAGCAGAAAAGTTTGGGTGTATTTTATGAAAAAGAAAAGTGAAGTTTTTGGGCATTTCAAAACTCTTAAAGCTATGGTTGAAAAAGAAACAGGTCTGCAGATAAAATGCCTAAGGTCAGATGGAGGGGGAGAGTACCTCTCAAATGAGTTTGCAAGGTTCCTGCAGGAGCATGGCATAAAGCAGCAATATTCATGCAGTCATACCCCACAGCAAAATGGAATTGCAGAAAGGAAAAACAGACATATTGGAGAGGTGTCTCGTGCCATGCTCAATGAAAAAGACTTGCCAGATTTTTATTGGGCTGAAGCAGTTGCTACAGCAGTCTACATAATGAACAGGACTCCCACTGCAGCAATACATGGAATGACTCCAGAGGAGAGGTATACTGGTAGGAAACCAGATATTTCTCATTTGAAAATTTTTGGTTGCATTGCCTATGTACATGTGCCAGATGAGTTGAGATCCAAGTTGGATCCAAAAGCTGAGAAGTGCATCTTTATTGGTTACTCTCTGCAGCAAAAAGGGTATAGATGCTATAACCCTTCTACTCGTAAGTTTACAGTGAGCAGAGATGTTGTTTTTGATGAGATGAGTAGCTGGTATAAACCAGTAAATGTGATTGATGATGTAGATGCACAAAATGGTAATGCTACACAGAATTCACAGCAGCAGTCACAAAATATTAGTGGACCTGGAGCGTCCTCTAGCAGTGGTTCACATTCTTCGCCATGGACAGGCAGATTGAGATCAGGAGAATCTTCTCAAAGCAATGCAGATAGTGGTATGCAGGTATCACGAAAAGGAAAAGAGAAGGTTGATCAGCCCATGTTTGATGTGAATGCAGGTCACTCTTATGTGGATGGTGAATCCAGTGGCTCAGAACAGAGCATTGATGATGAGTTGGGTATTCCTTCTATTGTTACACCTGGAGTAAGGAAGACCAGGGATGTTTTGAGAGCACCTGGGAGTGAACCTACTTTGCGCAGGTCTACAAGAGCTAGGTATCCTGTGGATAGGCTGAAATATGATGGATTTACAGCCATTCACTATGCATATATGGTCAAAGTGATACAGGAACCAGAACCCACATCTTTTGAGCAAGCCATGGGAAAAGAAAAATGGGAGAAAGCCATGGATGAAGAAATGGATGCCTTGGAAGCAAATGCTACATGGGAGTTAGTACCTTTGCCTAAAGGTAAGAATGCAATTGGCTGTAAGTGGGTTTATAAGGTGAAGCACAATGCTGATGGTTCTGTGAACAGATACAAGGCAAGATTAGTAGTCAAGGGGTATGCACAAACATATGGCATTGACTATGAAGAAACATTTAGTCCGGTTGCAAGGATGGCAACCGTAAGAGCAGTCATTGCTATGGCTGCATCAAAGGGATGGTCTTTACATCAGATGGATGTAAAGAATGCCTTCTTGCATGGTGATTTGCAAGAAGAGGTCTATATGGAGCAGCCACCAGGTTATGTGCATGCTATTCATCCTGAGTTTGTTTGCAGGTTGAAGAAAGCCTTGTATGGCTTGAAGCAAGCACCTAGAGCATGGTCTGACAAGATAGGACAGTATCTTGTCACTATTGGCTTTCAGATTTCCAAGGCAGATTTCTCACTTTATGTGAGAAAAACAGAGAAAGGTATTATGTTGCTTGTCATTTATGTTGATGATTTGATTATGACAGGTGACAGTGATGAAGATATCCTTCATGTGAAAATGCTATTGAAGCAGAAGTTTGAGATGAAGGATTTGGGAGAGCTGCGTTATTTCTTGGGCATTGAGGTGATTAGATCACCAAGTGGGATACAGCTCTTGCAGAGGCAGTATGGATTGGACATGCTGTCCAAATATGGGATGACAGGCTGTAAGCCTATTTCAGTTCCTTTGGAGCAAAATGTGAAGCTGAGCACAGATGCAGGTGAGCTTCTAGAAGACCCTACTATGTACAGACGCATAGTAGGAAGTTTGATTTATATGACGATTACCAGGCCAGATTTGAGCTATGCTGTTGGATTGGTAAGTCAGTTTATGCAGGCTCCAAGGAAACCACATTTGGATGCGGCTAGACGCATACTCAGGTATGTAAAGTCCACATTGCAGTATGGACTATTTTATGAGACTGGGGTTCAGATACAGTTGCATGGATACACTGATGCTGATTGGGCTGGTAGTATTTCTGATAGACGATCTACCAGTGGATATGTGTTCTCTTTTGGGAGTGCTGCAGTCACTTGGAGCAGCAAGAAACAGCCTACAGTTGCCTTGTCGAGCACAGAGGCTGAGTACAGGGGTGCAACAATGGCTGCATGTGAGGTAGCTTGGTTGCATAAGCTACTTTATGATATGCATCAGTCTACAGATGGGCCAATTGTCATTTATTGTGACAACATGAGTAGTATACACTTGGCAAATAACCCAGTCTATCATGCTAGAACAAAGCACATTGAGGTGCATTATCACTATGTGCGAGAGAGGGTTTTACTAGGTCTTATTGATCTAGTTTATGTCAGCACAGAGGATCAGGTAGCTGACATATTCACAAAGGCATTGGGCGCAGAGAAGCTGCGCAAGTTCAGAGACCTGCTTGGTGTGCAGGAATTTGGATTGAGCTCGAGGGGGAGTGTTGAGATATCGAGCTCCACTCGTGATACGCCAGGGTGACCGTTGTATATTTATGTCACCGACTTGTCAGTTGCAGACGCGGTTGGTACACCGCCCATGAATAATAGCTACATGATAGCTATCCTTATCTACTCTAGTTCGTGGCTCAGTTAGTATGCCACCTTAGTTAGTTGAGTTTGGTTTGAGACCCCATATATAGGGTTCTTCTATTTCTTTGTACTAGAGTTCTTTTGGCTTAGACAACTAAGAAGAGGAAAACTGTTTTTCAGCCTCCACCCTTGTGTGTATTCCCCCATTGTGCAAGCAAGAAAGCTTCAAGTGAGACTCCTTCCTTCTCTCCCACAATCTTGACAAATGGATTAAGAAAATATATCTTTCTCTGATTTATGATGATAAAATTTCTACCTACAATTCACAAACACACTAAGATTTTAATCAAAAATAGATCCTCCGAATGAGGTAGTGTTTGTGGCTCATGGTCACTTGTTTATGTGCCCATTTACTGCTTGTGGCATCACGCTTGTTTCTTGCCAATTTTGAAATTTATTTGTTAGTTAACTTAGTGTAGATCTGTCGCATGATCCAACACTTGCATATGGTTGATCACCCATATCATCTCTTTAACTTGTCAATTGAGGATATTTACTTGTCTACCTTGAGGTAATGTTATGAATATTAGTTTATTTGATTGGCTATTGATTTAAAGTGAATACATTTTTATATCTTAACATAAGAAAATTTGTGAGGTTCAAAAACCCCACAAGACCATGATCCATAGCAAGTGCACCACTCTCAACAAGAGAGAATGAGGGAAGTCTCATCAAGAGCCTTGGAGCTAGACCACCCAAATTGTTGATAAGCACTCTTGTATAACCCCTTGGTGCATGCATTAGCTTGTGCCCTTAGGACATCAATAAATTGAGCTATTTTGGATAGGGAGTCTAGTTGACAAGAGTCTAAACAAGACCCACATGTTTGCGTTCTAGGTGTGTCCATGGAACAAAGACTCAGGGGTGAACACAATAACCATGACTAAGACCAAGGAGACCCCAACCATTGCCATGTAGATGATAGTGTATTCCCTCCTTGTTCCATAGAGAGCTACATGTGCTTGGAATAAAAGAGATCATTGTTCTTGAAGCAATGTTGTGCAAATAGACACCTCTATTCCAATCTTGATTTACCCTGTCCATTCAAGAGGTCATATTATATCATGTGCTAAACCAAGGACATTATTGAACACTACACATGCTAGAACTACCTTGAATAGAGGGGAAGTAATGCTCTCTCAAACCTATTGATTAAGTCTCAGAATTGGCTACCATGGCCTTACCACCACTGATTAAGACTCAATTGTGCATAGAGAGACCAAACTTGAAGTGTTAGGGTCAAGCATTTCTACATGGGCTAATGTTCTAATTTTCGTAACCTTGGGAGGTCAAGCAATCAAACCAAGGACATTGCAAGACCATATCAATGTTACATTGAAGGTTTCTATTCTTCTTCTACAAGAAAGAAGAGACCTATTATGTGTGGTGGAAATACATAGAGATCTTGAGTCCACGGAGTAAAGTTTCAACTATACATCATTTGCATGGGTGGCAAGGAGGCCCTAGTCTTACAAAAATTCCAAAGGTGTTTCTTGGAAGAGAATCAACATCCCTCTCAAGTTCAACTTGAACACCTAGAGTACTCTAAGACTAGTCATTGACCACTAGTAGATCACGAATGTGGTCTAGAGTGGAATAGAACCCTTGCAAGAACCTCTTAGGATTATTAAAGGAATTTCACAAGCATTGGTCATACTAGGAGGATGCCTAAATTTTTTCCCCTCTTAGACCTTGCATTAAATTGAATGCAACTTAGACACACATATAAATAAATATACAATAATTGTTCATAAGTGTGACTAGCCTCAATACAATCATGGAGTTGTGATTGATAAGGACATGTTGCTTTATGTAACGCTAACTTGTAAGGTTCTAACAAAGAGGTATCAATTACATACCCAAAACCTGAGTGAGAAGTCACAACTTGAAGGTATCAAAAGGGAGCGACTTTAATCTATGGCAAGTTACTAGGGTGTCATTTGAAGGAAACCCACCTCAAAGCATATAATCTAACAAGCAAGGTGAAATTACCCACACATACAAGGAGCATTGGCTTTAAGGGTACACATAAGCAGCAATTTGCACTTCACATTTTGGTGTCCTCCTAGAGGACAATCCCTACAACATCTAGCCCTAGGAATCCAAGAAAAAATGTTAAGAGGCCTTAAACATGATTTATTTCAAGCCTTAAAGAAGTAAACTTGAGCCAACATGAAACTTGGTAGGAACTCATTTAGAATCTATTATTGATAATCCACATTAATCTATAGATTTATAGACTAAATGAAATTGGAACTAGACACAAGTAGAGTAGAGAGACAAGAGTGCACAAGAAGAGCACAACACAAACTGAGTGCAATCATCCCCCCATGCATTGAGGAGAATCTCTCCAATGCATGTATTTATATATTTTTATTACTCTTATATCCAAAATAACAAATTCCATCCATGCTTTTCTCATTTTTTGTGAATGGATGCCCTCTTTCTAATATCTAACCAATATTCAAAAAGTTTATAAAATATCTTGAATACCTTGGACTAAAAAATAATTATATTATGCAACCTTATAAGCATACAATAAAATGTCTAATGCTTCCAGTACCTTAGAAGCATATAATAAAATATTTAATGCTTCAACTATGCAAATGTCAAGATTGATTATCACCACTCCATCTAGCGCTTCATCCCTTTCTCCAAGTCCTTGATCTAAATATATGTCTCACCAAACACAAAATACATTGGTGGATCGAAGGCCTTATGATGAATCAAATGATGAGACAAAGGCCCTAATATAGGAGAGTGATGATCGAAGGCCTATTCAGGCTCGAAGCATGGAACTAAGGCCAATTATGTGCCTATGTGACATGACAAAGGCCCTATTATGGGCCTAGCAAGATTAATCTCAGCTCTCAAAGGGCTTCACAATTTGTCTTGGCCCTATTAATGCTTAGTGGATTAGCATTGGCCCCATTAAGGACCTAAATATTGGCTTTGGCCACAAGGGCCTAATTGATTAGCCTTGGGCCAAACAGATTAGTCAAGAAGACTGAATGGATTAGCCAGAAGGACCAAATGAATTAGCCAAAGATCTAATGGATTAGTCTCATAAGGGCCAAATAGATAGTCTTGTTGGGGTAAAAGGGCCCGTGTATATAGACCGCCCATTCTTTATTCATATATAATATGAGATAGTACAAAAAGGCTATCATATCATTCTTGACAACACCTACATTGTGTGTGCTCTTCTCTCCTGCATCTTCCTCTTCTCCTTATCCACTGCCATTACATCCCCTTCAACTGGTATCAGAGCTTTGGATCAGAGCTTGATCGTGGAGCTTGGCTTGGCATTACTTCAGCCCGAATTGAAGGCCTAGAGCTTGGAGCTTCAATGCCAACTATGGCTTCTTCCCCCGGAGGTAAGATTTCATATCCCGCCTCTCCCCGGCCCTCATAGGCTCTTTGCAGGTGTTCCTTGGCTTCATTGGGCACCTTGTATGCCCCCATTTTCCCCCTTATACTTAGGATAAATAGCAAGCCCCATAGTAGCATCTCACGTTTTTTTTTGCAGCTGTTTCAAAATCTGGCTCAAAATTTCCATTTTTTCTCATATCTCGGGCATCTGGAACTCGATTTAGGCAAGGTAAGAGTCTAACATGGGGTTTTGGCATGCTCCGGACGCAATGGCGATGTCAGATCTGCCAAATTCTGATCTCAGAATGTTCTGCAATAGATCTGAGTTGATTTATAGTAAGAAAATGTCATGCTCTTAGCTTATGTGATGCTCTCGAGGCTTGGTATTTGATGCAGATGCTTTGGGGATGTTTTTCCAATGTTTTGAGATGCTTTGGCACTTGGTTTGAGCTTCCATAGCTCGATTTATGTAGGGATTTACTACTGTACATTGTTTGGGCAGCAAGGTTTTATCAAGGACAGCTTATGCATAATGCTCTTTGTTGACATTCGGGTGTCTTGTTGGATGTATTGATGCTTGGTCATCATGGTTCATGCCCAGATATGCTATTTGAGAGCTAATGAGCATTGATTTGGATGCAGACACTTCATTGTTGGTTGGGATTTATGCTACTTAGTTGACATGTTAATTTACCTCGAGTTTGGTTATGCCTATGGTCTACGGGTGCTCCCGACTACTCGAGATGATATGCTGATGTATTTGGATGATGCCACTTTGATGTTTATGCTCCCAGATGCTTCTTGAGCAAAGAGTAGAGCTCAATTCTTGGTTCACTGTCATTCTCTTTGTAGCTGGCATTTCACTTGACAAGGTTTATTCCCCGTTCTACTACCCATTATGGGACTGATGTCTGATGTGGATGCTTTTGGGTTCTCGGCTCTGCAGTATGGCAAATATTTGGGCTTGAATTGACTTGCATTTGATAATTTTGTGGAGCAATTTGCATTTGGTTGGTTTATCACTTACGTAGCTTGGATGCTATTTGGACCTTAATGCACCGATTATGGACCTTGGATTTACTTTGGATGGAGATACATGTTTGAGCACTGATTGCTCCATTCTTCTTTGGCAATTGGTTATTGAGTAGCGATTGCTTATTGATACTTGGATTTATTGGGGGTTACTCCTTGATTAGTGGACTTCTTGATAGTGCTTGGGTTTAACAGTTATGGCTTTGTTGCTTCTGTGTTGCCTAGCTTCTATACTAGTTGGGTTGCTTTTGCCCATACAGGTCAGAGAGCAGTTGCTCTTGATGCTTACTTGACTATGTACTTTGTCTACTATCATGTACTTTATAGAGCCACTTATTTGGATGTTGTTGTACAGATACTTGGGCTTTTCTTGGAGCTTGACTCTTGCAGGATTTTATGCCTCTTGCCGATCTTGGCTTAACTTGGCTTTTCCCATATGTATGTAATGCAGAGCTATACTTATGCGTATGGTTATGGGCTGATGTCATGGCTGAATACCATATGCTCTTATGACAGATGTCTTATGCTTTACCATATTGTTGTTGGTTATGTCATGCAGTTGGCTACGACTCTTCTTCATGTGGGAGCTTTTGCATCCTTGGTTGATATCTTTATGTGCTCCAGTCTGTTGAGGTTTCATGAGCCTTTTATAGCATGTTTCTACCACTGATGTACTTGCAGATGGTTGTCTTCATGAGCAGGTTCCCTCCATTGGGATAGCCCTCGACTCCTTGAGCTCCGTGGATGCTTTGGTGTTAACCTCAATTTGAGATGGCGAAAAAATGAAGGAAAAAGCGGAAAAAGGATGGAAAAAGAGCAAATGCATAGAGGCAGCCCCTAAAGCTAAGTTGAGGCAAAAAACACAATTTTAAATGAAAGGCGCCTCAAAAAACTCTAAAAACTCTTGTAAAAGAGCGCCAGGCTCCCTCTTGTGCCATTTGTAAAAGAATAGACGTGTATAGGCTTAGGGCATGAAGCAAGAAGAGAGAATTAGAAAAAGAGACATTATCACAATGGCCGGTCATGTAAAAATGGATGGGTGCCCATGGGATTTTAGGGCTTGTATATAAAGTTCAAAAAGTAAATGTAAGCTCATTCTTTGGTGTGTGGCTAACAAGAGTCCTCTCTTCTTCTCTTCTTCACTTCACATTGCTTGTGTGTGTGCTATTGAGAGAGGGAGTGTGAGAGTGTGAGGGAGTGAGTGAGTGTGTAGGAGTGAGGGATTAAGAGGGTGAAGCTCTTTGCTATCTCCTCTTCTCTCTTCTTATCTCTTTTCTTTTCTTCTCTTTTCTTCTCTTTTCTCGCGCACATGACTATGGTGGATGGAGCTTGGAGATGGAGGAGGCTTGAGAATGCTTGAGCTAGCATCTAGGATCGTGGAGCTACCGACATGTATGAGAGTGGAGGCAACTCATTTTGGCATCAATATAAGCTCACTACACCTCGAGAGGATTGATGGCGCATCGGCTAGGTGAGAGATTGCCATGAGAGCTCGCTTGAAATGCTTGAAACAATAAGCGGTTTGTGGGTCTTGGCGGTTGAGCGTGAGCTCCCACTACATTTTGGTTCTATTGGGTGGGACCAACGGATTAAAGCTTGAGCACTTGCATACCTCATATCGAGCATCGAAGTTAGGGATTCATCCCCGAAACGGAGCTTGAGATAGGTAGGAAGTTTGGGTTTTTTAATCTTCAAAACAAGTAAGTATTTTGGGTTATTTTGTTGGTTTGATAATTGGAAAAGATGGAGAAATCATTTCAGTTTTTTGCCTTTGATCTTTCTTGCATTTAGTGTAGGTTAGGATTAGGAAATTGGATTGGAAAAGCGTAGGGTTTGCTGTTGTAAAACATGGCACAAATAATGCAAAAATGGAAAAAAAGAGTGCTTGGGATGTTTAATGTTAGCAAGTGAGTGATTGGGGACATCAAAACCTTACCTGGGAGGAAGGAAGAGCCAAAAGGTCAAGAAAGAGCTCATTTCATACCCTGACATAAAGAGAGAGAGAGAGAGAGAGAGAGAGAGAGAGAGAGAGAGAGAGAGAGAGAGAGAGAGAGAGAGAGAGAGAGAGAGAGAGAGAGAGAGAGAGAGAGAGAGAGAGAGAGAGAGAGAGAGAGAGAGAGAGCTCTTGGAGATTCGATTCGATCTTGCCGCCAGGGAGTCTACCATGCATTCTAGGTATATCAAGCCCTTCCTCTTATTCGTTGGTACTGATCTAGAAGCTCTTGTGTGATATGATTGCATGTGTCGCAAGATTTGAGCAAATTAGTATCTTCGCTGTTGTCGTCGCATGTCGTTTGGTCTGTTCGAGTGGCCGGTTCCTGGGCCGAGTCCCAGAATCGGCCCTCAGCCCACTTACTCTTGGCCGACTCGGCCTAGTAGTCAATTTGGCTTGTCCAAGCATATCACTTGATCTACGAGTGATATGCTCGGATAGGCCGAATTGACTAGTAGGCTGAGTCGACCGAGAGTGGGCCGAGTGATATGCTCGGACAGGACGAATTGACTAGTAGGCCGACTCAGCCTACTAGTCAATTCGGCCTGTTCGCACATATCACTCGTCCCTCGGCCAATCTACCCCTTTCGGCCCCCCTCAGTCCATCCAAACGAACCAAATCGGCCAAAAGTTCACTCGGCCATTCGGCCCTCGGCCCATGTGCCTTGGCCCATCTGAATAGACCCCCTCAGCACCATCCGAGTGAATCTCCTCGGCCCGTCCAAATCACCTCGTCCGAGTCACCCTGTCTGAGCTTCTCATCTGGCCCTTGGCCACGACAACTCGGCCCTCTGAGCGACACACTCAGCCCATAATTTTCATTCCGGCTCTCGGCCCGTCCAAATCCATCACTCGGCCCCTACAATTTGGACGAGTTGGGCCGAGTCAAAATTTTTTAAATTTTCAAGAAATTAGACTAGACCTAGATAGAGTTCGGCCGCGTAAACCTTCGTGAGTCCTCCCGACATGCAGAACTCGATTTTGGCGCAGGGAATAGGCAAATTTGTAGAATGCAGCCACTTAGCAACTCGAGTAGGCTATTGCGAGACGACCCAGAGTCCTAGCGATAGCTAGCTGAGCCAAAGACCTTGAACAACAGACCTAAAACGGGTAAGACAATGCAGTGAGAAACCCTAAAACTTGACAAGACGGCCAGAAGTGGGTCAACAAGCCTATCAGGCCTAAAATGAAGTGAGAGTGTATAAGCCACTTAGATACTTGTTTTTTACACACACCCTGAATTTCCGCACTTGAAGTACACTTGAGGACAGCTGAAAGCCTGATTGAGCACAAGTGCACGAGAAAGAATACACACACATTGAGTAGAGATAAATTGAGGATTGGATGCAATAAGTCAAGGAACTCACTTAGATAAACACCTCAAGGAACCCATCAATAGGAGAAGATCCCAAGACATAGAGGGATGACCAAAGCACAGAGTAGGACCAAGTAAGCGGTGCTAGAGAAGTGGATCTGACCAACTTGCTCAACCTGATCGACAGCTTGGTGGAGCACGAGAACATGATCATGACAGAGGAAAGCTTAGACTGCATGCTGAATGAGGAACTCGACTTAGGAATTTTTCCAGAGGCAATTCGGCAGCTAGTGAGCAGCTACAATGTGCACGCTCAGTATGAGCACTGTGGCAGAATGACAGAGGCCATCATAATAGACTTGGAAGAGGAACGTAAGCTAGCCCACAAGGTGCTGTAAGACAGTGTGAAATACAACCAAGACCAGCATGCTAGGAGCTTAAGGCAGAACACAAAATCGCACGAGGTATAGCGGGTGCTGAACCTAGCAGGTGGGAATCGGATCGATCATGCGAGAGCCCTAGAAGGAGACTTGACATTGAGTGAGCTTCTCATGAAGCGACTGCTCGACAACACAGTAGCGGAGTAGAGTGCTGTAGAACTAGCAACATCATTACTAGTAGGATTAGGAGCAAACCAAGGCTCTAAGGGCCAGTCTAAAATCCCAATTGTTGCAAAGCAACTCGACAAGTGTCAACCCCATGACGATCCATATAGCTTTGTAGAGCAATTTGAGCAAGTTTGCGAGGCCAACGACCTCACCGACTTGACTCAATGCTCTTAAGCATTCGGGTTTGCTTAGGCAGGGTAGGACTTGGTACATGAGTCTAGATGCCGAAGAATGAGCAGACTTTAATGGCCTCAAAAACCTCTTCATCAAGAGATTCTCTGAGCTTGGATACTCTGACAATTTGGTAGTAAGACTGATGAATGTCAAGCAGAAAGAGAAAGAGGATATCCGCGACTATGCCACCCACGTGAGGAGCCTCTTCAAGAGAATCCCCATGGACGAACGACCTACCGAAAGAGTGGTTTCCACCGTGTTTATCAGTGGAATACAGAGTGAGGAGCTGTATAAGGCCTTGGCAGGCAACTCGAGCTTGCAGTGAGACTCGCTAGCTAGGGTGTTTGAAGAGGCCATTTGAGTAGACGACTAGTTGAAAGAGCGGAGCTCTAGGAGCTCAAATTGAGAAGAGACCAAGTCGTGGAGTTCAGAGAGAGTGTCAGCCTCTAATGAACGATCAGGTCCAACGGCCCAGGACAAAGGAAAAGCCATTGAGACTTGGCGGAGGTAAAAATGGAGATAGCCAAACTGCAGGATATGTTGAGACGACCAAACGCGCCCACACGTCCAATGCTTGTACTGTGGCGGAAACCACTTGCTGATCGAGTGTCAAGACCCTAGGTCACGACCTTGAGCTAATTGTGGTAGATTCGGTCATGATGTCACACATTGCAGATTATCGAGAAGACTTTCATACTCACAACTATACAGCCAGCCATATCTAGCAAGTAGACTCTAACAATTCTTCAAAAGGGGAGCCCCATTGGCCCTTCCTGCGCCTAACGATGTTAAACCGGCTATTCCTAGAATGGACATAAACCCTACAGGCATACCTAGACTGCCTGGTCCCTACGTGACCTATCCACCGAGTGATGCTCCAGTCCACTACGTGGAGGAGCCAAATGAGGAAGAGACTTACGTATACCTATACGTTTCGCACGACGACGGGGGCAACACAGTCCTTATGGACTATTGACTAGTAGTACTGGTGATGGCGTTAGGAAGAGGCCGAGGTAGAGGCCTAGGAGGGCAGATGTAGGATCCAATCATATGTTTGACTTGTAGTCATCCATGGCATGTCTCATCACATTGTTCTGAAAGGGAGCAATCAAATAGAGACAAGGCAGACCTAAGGTGCCCTGAGTGTGGAATCACTTATCTCTTCATTGACTGTCCCAAGCAAAAACCATCCTCAAGTTCAGCCAACGTGCCATCTTTCCCATTGGGGTTGTTCGGCATCGAGAACCTTGATGGGAAGGCCACACCTATCCCAATGTGTGTCCTAGCAACCTCAATGCAGCCTTGATAGAGAAGAAGAGCTGTAGATGGAGAAAGAAGAAACCTGAAGCTAAGATCATGTTGAAAACTGAGAGTGCCACGACTCTGCCTGTTGGAAAGAAGGTCACTAACTCAGAGGCAGAAACCTTAGCTCCTAAGACGGCTGAAAAGGGAAGTGCTAAGGTAGGGGAATACCTGCATCCGAAGCACCAACTACAGGCTATCGAGAAAGTGAAGGAATGGGTAAAAGAGGCCCAAGAGTACCTAAAAGATGCTGAGCCCACCCTAGAGGACGAGATCGAAGATCTGTCCAGCATAAGCACGCCAGTCTCACCCCCTCGACCAAAATCGAGAGATGCGACTGTGCCGCAAGTGGTACTGCTTAGGCAAAGCCTTGACGCTACATGCTAACAAATTAGTCACGGCTATTAGCCAGGACAATCCTAAATAGGAGAAAGACGAGCAACCAACGACCTCCTTACCACGCTAGTGACCATCCCTGTGACGTTGAGCCTGGGAGACTTGCTTAGGCAGCATTCCACCCTATCGCAAGACCTCAAGCAATGGGTTGAAGGATCATGAGAGCAAGCTGCTGCTGCAGACCTGCACGACCATGATGCAGAGACACAAATGTTGAGATGACAAGCTCAACACATGCAGACATTAATGATGGACCGCCTGGTTAGATGGGTCCACACGTCTACACTTAGCACGTTGGTGGTCATTATGACTCTCATATGGCCACTGACTCATTACTTATTATATTCAGGTTGTTACACCTATTTACAGCTGGCATAGTTATAGCGCCAGTCAACTAGTGTAGTCGGTTATGCATTGTTTGACTTAGTAGGCCACTTTCCTTTATGTTGTATCTTATCTATACTTTGTGTACATTGTAAAGTATGTGGAAGAAGAAGAAAAAACCAGTAAGAAAACGTTTTGGCCTCCATCTCTCTTCTTGTCTCTTGAGTGAGCTTCTCCTTGTGCATTCTGTGTGTGTTCGGCGCAGCATCTTGAGCAAGTTCTCCCACCACGCAATTCTTGATATGGTATCAGAGCCGCGCCACTGAGAGACTGATTTCGAAGGCTGAAGTGAAGGAGAAGAATCAAGGTTCGAGAAAGCAAGCCACGAGTAAGAAGCTCTCCCATTCTTCCACTCTTTCTCTTGGACAATGCTTGTGGAGGCACCAGAAGTAGGGCAAAGCAAAAATCTCAAATTACAGTGAGATTTGGTGTGCACAAAGAGCGCTGTGTATTCTGCATATTTTAACCAGCCGAGGTCATTTCAGGCCCCATTTTAGAGCCGCAAGGTTGCGGACAGCAGTTCGAGATACCATGTAATTTTAGTTGTGTCTGCCGTATACAGGTGCACAGGTTATAGATTTGAGATCTGTAAGTTCAAAGGTGTTTATCAGCGAATAAACACAAGGTTTATCTGCAAATTGGTTGCAGATTGCATGTATTGTTGAGCAGACAGTGAAAAAGGCTGTCTCATGTATTGCTGTACACTGCAGGTCGAGGGTTGTAGAATATTTGCTTGCTGTTTGGTATTAGTTTTGTGATAATGGCAGAGAATAGTGGAAACCCCATCATTGAGAAGCTCGACAAGAACAACTACCCTTCATGGAAGTTTCGTGTCACAAACTTCCTTATTGGAAAAGGCCTCTAGGAGTTTGTGTCAGGTGAAGAAAAGGAGCCAGAGGTAAGTGATTCTCCAACTGCAGAAGAGACAAAGGCACGGAAGGAATGGAATGCAAAAGACAAAAAGGTCATGTATTGCCTGTTTGCAGTAATTGACAATAATATGCTGGGACATATTAGAAATGCAGAGATTTCATATGCAGTTTGGACCATACTTAAAAGTATGTTTTCCGTAAATACAAAGGCACGAAAGATTCAACTCAAGCAAGAGTTGAATACATTGAAGAAAGGGAAGATGTCTATCAATGAGTATGCACTGAAGGTAAGGAGCATTTCAAATGCCTTGGCAGCGATTGATGCAATGCCCGATGATGATGATTTGGTGTCGTCTACCTTGGGTGGACTTAACAATGAAAAGGCTTGGAAGTCTTTTGTAACTTCCGTATATGTCAGAAAGCCATTTCCAGATTTCGATGAGTTGGCCTCTCTTATGATCACTGAAGAGATCAACATGCAGAGTGAGATATCTGAAAGAAGTGGTGAACAGGTCCAAGATTTCTATTCCACTTCAGGAAGGGGACATGGCAGGTTCTCTTCAAGAGGCCATGGTACAGGACGTGGTAGTGACAACCAGCAAAATAGATTGAATCAGCAATTTGGCGATATGCAGGTTTTAGGAGGTCGTGGTAACTTTAGAGGCAGGGGGAGCTTTAGAGGAAGAGGTGGATGGCAGAACAGAGGTTCTAACAACTCTGGTATTGTGTGTCACTACTGTGGCAAAACAGGTCATATTGTAGCCCAATGTTATGCTAAGAAAGATGATATTCACAATGGTAAGTTGCAGCAAGGAAACTATGCATTGTCTTCACGACAGAATGAAGACAAAAATGAACGTCTATGTGTTATGCAACATATGCTGAATGCTGTTACAGGAAAGGGAACACATGATGATGTTTGGCATGTTGATTCAGGTGCATCCAATCATATGACCAGCCATGCAGAATGGTTTGGAGAGATGCAGGATTTGCAAAATGCAGGTTATGTGCAGACGGGTGATGATTCATGCCACCCAATTTCACACATTGGAAAAGTTTCCTTGTCCTTGCATGATGGTAAGACAAAGAGTCTTTCAGATGTATTACATGTACCATCTATTACAAAGAACTTGGTGTCAGTCGGTCAGATGGTAGAGCAAGGGCTGCAAGTCAGATTTAATGCAAAGGGTTGCTTTGTAGAAGACTTCAATGACAAGTGCAGGTTAGTTGCAAAGGGAAGTAGAGTTGGACGTATGTTTACTCTGGATGCTGGAATTCCTACTATGAATGCTGCTATGTATGCTAAAGAAAAAGGTGTTGTTGTAGATATTGAAATTTGGGACAAATGCATTGGACATGAAAATGTATAAAGGTTGAAATTAATGCAGTCCAAAGGGTTGGTTACAAGTTTGCCTACATTTAGAGTTGCGGAATTTTATAAGGTATGCGAAGCATGTCAGTTTGGTAAGCAGGAAAGACAACCCTTTTCACATGACAGAGATGTAAGCAGAAATATCCTTGATGTTGTGCATACAGACATTTGGGGGCCTACACAAAATGTATCTCTTGGAGGCAGTTCATACTTTTTCACATTCATTGATGATTGTTCTAGAAAGCTGTGGGTATATTTTATGAAGGAAAAGAGTGAAGCGTCTGAGCACTTTAGAACTTTCAAGGCTGTAGTTGAAAGAGAAATAGGCTTGAAAGTAAAGTGCTTGTGGTCAGATGGAGGGGGAGAGTACCTCTCGAATGAGCTCAGTGAATTTGTGAGGTCTCATGGGATAAAGAGACAGTTCACATGTAGGTATACCCCATAGCAAAATGGGGTTGCAAAAAGGAAAAACAGGCATATCGCAGAAGTTGCACGTGCCTTGATGGCTGAAAAGAATATGCCTAAGCATTTTTGGTCTGAGGCTGTTCATACTGCAGTTTATATTATGAACAAAACTCCCACAGCTGCAGTTCATGGGATGACTCCTGAAGAATGCTTTACTGGCAAGAAGCCTGATGTATCACACTTGTAGGTATTTGGCTGTGTTGCATATGTTCATGTGCCATATGAGCTATGGAAGAAGCTTGTTCCAAAGGCAGAAAAATGTGTCTTTATTGGATACTCTTTAGAGTAGAAAGGGTATCATTGTCGTAACCCTGCCACATGTAAGTTCAGAGTGAGCAGGGATGTCATCTTTGATGAAATGAGCAGTTGGTATGCATGTAGTGGTGATGCATTGGATGATGATGATGATCATGACACTCATGTGTAGGTTGAAAAGCAAGAATCACGGACTCTTAGTGGACTAGATACATCATCTGGTAGTCCTTGGTTTAGGAGACTAAGGAGTAGCTCTACATCTTCAGGTGCATCTAGTAGCACTACAGGTAAAGACAAAGGAAATAATAAAGTGTCAGATGGCATTGATGCAGTTCTTGATGGAGACTCCAGTGGCTCAGAAAGCTTGGATGATGAGCTTGGCATTCCTTCTGTCAGGACACCAAGTGTATAGAGAGCTCATAGTAATGTAAAGTCTCCATTGAGTGATTCAGAGATACGCAGATCTAGCAGGGTCAGATACCCTATTAAAAGATTTGGTTTTGAAGGTTATGCAGCTCATCATTATGCTTATATGGTGAAACTAGTTGAGGATATTGAGCCCACTTGTTTTGAGGATGCTGTTGGTCATACTCATTGGGATGCAGCAATGGATGAGGAGATGGCTGCATTAGAGGCCAATAAGGCTTGGGATCTAGTATCATTGCCGAAGGGCAAGAAAGCTATTGGATGTAAGTGGGTTTATAAGATTAAGCACAATGCAGATGGTTCTATTAGTAGGTATAAAGCTAGGCTGGTTGCAAAAGGCTATGCCCAGACATATGGCATAGATTATGATGAAACCTTCAGTCCAGTTGCTAGGATGGCAACTGTTAGATATGTGATTGCTTTGGCAGCAGCCAAAGGTTAGAGGTTGCTAGGATGGCAACTATTAGATATGTGATTGCTTTGGCAGTAGCCAAAGGTTGGAGGTTGCAGCAAATGGATGTGAAGAATGCCTTCTTGCATGGTGATTTGCAGGAAGAAGTGTATATGGATCAGTCAGCAGGTTATGAAGATATAGAGCATTCCACGTATGTGTGCAGGTTGAAAAAGGCGCTCTATGAGTTCAAGCAAGCACCTAGAGCATGGTCTGACAAGATCAGAGAGTATATTGTCAATATTGGCTTTTATGTTTCTGATGCTGATCACTCACTTTATGTGAGCAATGTAAAGTGTGTGGAAGAAGAAGAAAAAACCAGCAAGAAAACGTTTTGGCCTCCATCTCTCTTCTTGTCTCTTGAGTGAGCTTCTCCTTGTGCATTCTATGTGTGTTCGGCGCAGCATCTTGAGCAAGTTCTCCCACCACGCGATTCTTGACAACAAATACCAAGTCTGACGCTACACTTTGTGCCTAAGTCCTTGCACGTTAATGCTTTTTGGGAAGGCACCAAGATGCATGCAGTCTTACGTATCTTAGCCCTAGGCGACGCAACGAGAAGGGGGATTGTAGACATAGGAGTGGGGGTTAGTGTACTGAGCCACGTAGTGCTTCAGACTTGGGAAAACCTGCCTGTCAAGACCGCCACATTCAATGTCACACTAGCAAACGGTATGAGAGTGAAACCGTTCGGAGTACTTAAAAACTGGCCGGTAAAAATCATAGGTGTCCAATTCTTGGCTTTATAGTCATGAAGGAAGTGGACTGCGATATCCTATTAGGCCGACCTTGGATGCACAATACCAGAGTCATCAAAGATTGGGGTAACGGCTTAATCTTCCTTGGCAATAGAATGAAAGTTGTGAGGGTAGAGAAGATGGACACTTGGAAGACCTCACCAGTCGACTTGGATGCCATCTCTGCGATGCTTAAAGATTACGCTCAAGTTAAGAAGTCCTATGAGCCCTTGACCAAGTATATCCCATCCTCGGAGGATGAGCGAGACTGGATGCATGTCCTTGCTACGATCGACTTGTCATTCTCGGATCATGAGGCATATAAGCAAGCCATCAAGACAGTTGGCAAGTCAAAAGACACACCCTCCGTACCAGTCTGCATGATGGCAGGAACCCTTCGTAGGTGACCTAAACCTGTCACATTCTAGGTGCCAAATAACAAGAGGTAACTCCAAGAAATTTTGGAGTATTTGACTGGCAAGCTAGCTGGCAATCAAGCAGCAAACTTCAAGCCACTCCAAGATTTGTTAGATAAACCAAGGCGGCAATGGACCAGGGTGCATGACTTAAGCCTCATGTACAATTGGGCCCTAGTCCCTGATTAGAGATAAGAGATATACCAAAACCTAGGAGACGATGAGTAATTGGATGAAGATGACTCCAATGACGAGTACGAAGACTGTCGTTCTTTCAGTGATGAAAGTGAGGGTGAGATAGACACAGTGGAATATGACACTGAGAGACGAGAAATAGTACAAATACGAGGACTCCAAGCCATAGAAAAAGAGTGTCTTTAAGATAGAGCGAGAGGTCATGAGCATGGATTGTGACCGCGCTTGGTTGGAACAAATAGGAGCCATAGATTTCGAACAAGCAGACCTAACCCAACCAGATACAACACCTAGAATAGAGTCACCCTCTGAGCTGCGATGACCGCCAGGAGAAACCACCTCTTCTTGTGAAAAAGGCGAGTTCGATTTTGAGTCAGAAGTAAGCTCAGATAGCCACCTAGAAATACCTAGACCATCCAAGACCAGATGTACCAAGGGGGACCTACCCGTCCACCTGAGGCACAGACGGTTGAAGGAAGAAAGGGAAAAATAGCCTAGGGACACGCAAACGGAAGAGCAAAGAAAGCCCAGGATCTCCCGAAGAGATTTACGAAATTCAAGAAGGGTGATAGGGTAGTAATCCTGTTGGGTGTCAAATGCCAAGGACAAACGAGTGAACCCATCGAGGGACCAACCAAGGACAAGGAGGTGAACCTAGCACAGGAAGGGGAGATACCCCAACCGGTCTTTATTACCGATGACTTGACCGAGGAAGAGGAGACGAGTCTTGTTGATCTCTTGCGAGAGTATAGACATGTTCGCTTGGTCCTTAGAACATACCCATGACACCAAACACAACACTAGTCAAGCAGCGACCATATCGGATGAATCCAAAACATGCTCATGTAGTCAAAGAGGAGATTGACAAGCTGATGAGAGCAGGATTCATTTATGAAATTGAGCACACAGACTGGGTGTTGCCCATAGTCATAGTGATGAAGAAAAATAAAAAGATTAGAGTGCGCGTCAAATACAAGAAGGTGAACGCTACCACTAAGAGAGACAACTACCCATTGCCGTACATCGAGGACATGCTCGAAAGAGTGGTGGACAAAGAGGCCTATAGCTTTCTGGATGGCTTCTTTGGATACAAGCAAGTGCAAGTGCATCCTGCCGATAGGCTGCCTTCACCACTGAGTGGGGTGTCTTTGGTTACATAGTCATGCCCTTCGGGTTGACTAATGCCCCAGCCACCTTTCAACGCCTCATGTGCACCATATTTAAAGATATGCTTTACAAGGAATTGGAAGTCTTCATGGATGACTTGTGTGTTCACTCGACCTGGAGAGAACACTTGGACAAACTTCGAGCAGTCTTTGAGCAGTGTCTCCTATATTGTCTCTCCTTGAACCCCTTAAAGTGCCAGTTCTTGGTGAACCATGGATACATCCTAGGCACATGGTGTCGAAGAATGGCATTGCCACTAACTTCTCGAAAGTCAGGGTTATTGTTGATCTTCCGCGCCCAATCAACTATAAGGGATTTCAATGCTTCTTAGGCCATATGGGATACTATTGACAGTTTGTGCTGAACTATGCATTGATTGCTAGACCTTTATACAAGCTGTTGATAATCTTCGAGTGGACTAAAGCATGCCAACGAGTGTATGAGGAATTGAAAAAGGCTCTAACTACTGCACAGATTCTACGAGCCCTAGATTGGACCATTACCTTCCACATGCATATTAATGCTTCGAAATTTGCCGAGGGGGCAGTGTTGTGCCAACCTAGCGAACACAACCTCGACTATCCAGTGAGCTTTGCTAGCAGACAACTCATTGAGACTGAAATGAATTACTCGACGACTGAGAGAGAGGGTTTAGCCATGGTATTTGCTGTAAATAAGTTTCGGCATTATCTGTTGGCTATGCCTTTTACTTTCTTTGTGGACCATCAAGCCTTGATATATCTAGTAAACAAACCTTGCGCTACAGGACGCATAGCTCGATGGCTCCTTCTGCTTTTAGAATTTGACTTCTCCGCCATGGTTTTACGGAAGGGAAAAAAACACTATATGGCTGACCACATGTCATGCATCCCCACGGGAGAGGCCGCTGGACAAGGCATTGCTGATGAATTGCTAGACGCTCATCTGTTTAACCTTTTTAGGGAGAGAGATTTATTCAAGGCTGATCTAATGTCATATTGGGCAGATGACATCATCCAAGTGCTAGAGCACAGACTGCCTGAGTGACCAATAGAAAAAGCCCGACTTAGACGACTTATCCTCAAAATCCAACCCTATCAGTTAATAGCAGACCAACTATATAGGCTAGGGCAAGATGGGTTGTTGCGTAGATGCATATACAAGCATGAGATGCACGATGTGCTCGCAAAGGTGCACAATGGAATTGCTGGAGGGCACTTTAGCGGAGACACGACAGCCCGCAAGGTGCTACAGTCTCAACTGTGGTGGCCTACACTTTTTCGTGATGCAGCACGACTTGTCAAGCATTATGACGAGTGTTAGCGGACAAAGGTCCCGATTTGCAAGGATCAAATGGAGTTGACCCCAATCATTGCACAACAACCCTTCGAAAAATGGGGGATCGACTTCATAGGACCCATTAGTTGCCACAGACTACCTAACGAAATGGGCAGAAGCGAGAGCGACATGAGATAATGATGCTAAAACGATTGCCAAGTTCTTATGGGAGAAGGTGATCTCACGATTTGGTTGCCCCATCGAACTAGTCACTGACCAGGGCATGCACTTCATCAATGAAGTGATAGGGCATCTTCTATCTACCTTTCTAATTATCCATCGAAAATCCTCTCCATACTACCCTCAGGCAAATGGGCAGGCAAAATCCGGAAATAAGATCCTTGTAAACATCTTGACCAAAGTAGTCTCTACTTTGCGCAATGACTGGGATAACAAGCTGATGGCAGCCTTGTGAACTTACCGTACAGCTTATAAAATGGCTGTCGGCCAGACTCTCTTTAGGTTGACCTATGGGACTCAGACAATTCTACTAGTAGAGTTCTTCATTCCTAGCGTGAGAATAGCGCTTCAAGAACGATGGGAAGGGAAGGAAGCATGAATGCAATGCCTGGTTAAACTTGAACGCCTCTCGAAAACTTGCCTTCTAGCCACTCATGCGCTCATATGCGAGAAGGCATGACACAAGAGCTAGTTTGACAAGCATGTCAAGTAGCGCGATTTTGAACATGGCGACTTAGTGCTCGTATACTCAGTTAAAGTATATAAGCAAAAAATGAAGTTTAGAGGTCTTGGGCCTTTCAAAGTTCGTGCAATCAACCGAGCTGGCAACGTTGAGCTTGAGACTCTAAACGGTGAGGGCATAGGCTTCTTCAATGCTAGTCGCATTAAGAAGTACTACCCTCCTACGCATCCGCTGCATGAGCCACGAATGTTAGAACCCCTTGTCAAAGTACGAGTCGTGACAATCGTGGAAATTGATGATGAGGATGAGGAAGTCGTAGAACCCACATACCTCCACATCATGGTCACTGCCAAGTAAACATGCGCTTTCAATGCCTTGATCGACGAGGGAGCAGACTTCAATGTCTTAACTCACGATCATTGGACCCAACTTGGTAAACCACCACCATAGTCCACTAATGCCAAATCAAGCCCATATGGGGGCCGCTCAGACGCACTTCTCGGCAACTGCAGGGTCACTGTTGCTATCGAGTCTGAGACTGTACCAATGATCTTTTACGTGTTGCCAAACACTAAAGATGCAGGCAGGAGTGGCTGCTAGGGCAAACCTTAAAGAAGCAAACTCAATACAATGTTGATTATGAGTCACAACGCATCCACCTCACCATAGGCAATGTCCGTATTGTTATAGCCTTCAGCAAGGGCTGTGCAACCACATCAAAGTCCGAAAGGCCAACGGTAGAAATACTCGCAGCCAAGTCTATGGAGGGGGATAGTGCTCAGCCACCACCATCCATTGAATCTCACGAGCTGTCGCTCATAGCAGCAAAAGCTAAGGCCCAACAACCTAAGTTTCAATGGAGGCCTAAACAATTGCAACCACCGCCTAGGAGTAGACGCTCACGTCGTCGTAACACAAGAAACTCTAAACCTAGGAGGCTGAGACGTAGTTACAGAAATCGAAGCATGATCAAGCCAAGATGGGTTCCTAAAGCCCTCTTGCACGTGCAAGGCTACTTTGAGGGAAATGCCTAGATATGGATCCCTAAGGCTCGAATGGCCCAAGGCACTACTCACACGCCACCCTCAAGCTTGATCACCCCGAGCCCCATAGAACCTCAGAACCAGAAGCCGCAGTGCTTCCAAGACTTGCCTCCTACAAGCTCACCCACGCATAAGCCCGGAAGAGTTGAGCAAGCCTATCGGCCCAAACCACAAATGCCTTTATACACTTTAACCCTTGCTAGTGCCGATAAGACTTGCCAAACCCAATCCGAGTGTAGCAGCCCATCCGTAGCAACTACTACTCCGACGCTCATCCAGGGGGCTCAACCATCGCCTCATGGGCAACTTCCACCATTTGTCGCCAAGCCTTCTAGCCCCATCAAACCCTAGCCACCTGCAGGCCTTAAACCCTCTTACAAGTGGAAATCATTCTTAACTCTCTCCATAGGCCTAGCCGAAGACACAGGGGATGCCGTTATTGCTTGTCTTAGATGCTTAGATGCGCTGGCTCTAAGTTATGACCGCTTGGACTTAGGCCTGTTGCAAGAGCCTTTAGCAATTGAAGTTCGCATGATGCCTTGTTCCTGGGAAACATTCGAATTCGCATTTGTCAAAACACCCCACTCAGCTGTGCCGAGTTGCTACACACTAAGATATGAAGAGAATAAGCCATCAAACAGTGCCTCATTACGTGCTACGATAAGCGCGTGACTTCTTCCATCACTGACAAAGAAGTCGATGAGTTGAAAGCGTTAGTTGACACCGACTCCCCATTTTTACGAAATTGGTACACTCTGCGATTGCAGTGGAACTCGAAGGATGTTAAATCATGACCAACGCTGAGCAACGTCGCACAATCAAGACATCGGAGTATGACCCAACCTATGTCACATCTACCTCATACGGAGTGTTAATCACTCTTTGTGGCAGCCAAACCATGGAAGACCACGTCAAAGGACACCTAGATCTTGATCGTCTCCTTACCGAAGAAGAGCTACACATCGCTAGCTGTGTCGATTCCGGCAATTTCCTAATGGATGTTCTCACTTACATCACACACGTAAGTATTCGACCCTTTAATCTAGATCGCGAGGCTCAGCTGGAGTATATCCATAATTCTATAGTTGGCTCATGCGCAAGTAACCCTTATATCTGAATGTTGAATGCCCTTGACCTCCTAACCTTCAATCCTAGGAAGGATTCTTCTCAATCTGGAAGGGGAGGGGGTAAGGTGAATCAAATTAAAACCAATCAAGATCAAGCAAATGCATAAACACATAAGAAACTGGTGAGGTAGGAGGAATGTCACAAAAGCTTTGAAATAAAAGGCAAAAAGTCTGAAGGGAAGAATCTATGTTGGATCTTAATGCTTTCATTCAATAAACATAAAGTCTTTCTTTTCAGCAAATTATTATTTTTAAAAGCACTAATGGGAATTATGGTTCATGAAAGGAATGAAATGTGTCGCAACAAGACCGTGCCCACCGACTCCCCTTCATGGAAGAGGAGAGGACCCAGTACGACATCTCCTTTGAAAGCTGTGCCTACAACTAACTAAAATTTTGAACCATCCATAACATCAAGAAAGTAGTGGGCAAGGAGGAGGCAACCAAGAGGGTCGTAGACCAGTGCAACCTCGCTAAGTACCTTGAGAAGTTCGCACAAGAGCCTGACCAAACAAAGTGTGTGGAATTCCTCAAAACTTACAACCCAGATTAGGAATGTGGAACTGTAACAATGGGAAGGGGGGAGAAGGCCAAACAGGTACAGGTACCCTTGAACCTAGCCTTGGTGGAGAAGGCACTGGGGTTAGAACCTAAGGTGGAGAAGAAGCAGAAAAGAGATGTCTATGCCATGCTTAAGATGAAGAGGGAAGAGGTGATGACCAACGATGGCATCAGCATCCAGGATATCCCTGATGTTGAAGCCCACATGTAGGAAAAAATGGTGCACTCACTATTCTCCAATTAGTGCTACAATTCCCTCATGCACCAAATCAGCATGCCTGTGTTGGAGAACGTGGCAGCTCGCACCCTGGATGAGGTTGACTGGAATGGCTATGTGCGCAAGACCATAGACCAGGTAGCAAAAGCACTAGCATTGGAGAGCAAGCCAGCAGGCGGGGAGTCCCCAGCCTCCAAAAGCACTGAGAGGAAGAAAGCCTCATACAAAGCCTCTTTCATCGGCTATGGAACTGTTTTGACTGCCCTCATCTAGGAGGCAGTAAAAGAGGCAAATGATGCAGAGGAAGGAGAAGGAGAAACACCTGACAGATCGCCTCCTCACCAGGACCAAGAGTTGTCTAGCGATAGGACCAAAAGTGACGAAGAAGGGGGAGAAAAGAGGGAACACTCAAGCAAAAAGCAAGCAAAGAAACCTATGAAGAGAATGACACAAAAGAAGAAGCACGATGAAGGCCGCAAAAAGGAGAAGGAGGACTTAGAGAGAGCAAAAAGGGAATCCCTCAAAGAGGCAGAAGAGAGGGAGAAGAAGAAGAAATAGGAAGCAAAAAAGTCGAAGGAAGAAGAAAGAAAGCCAAGAAGGTGTCAAAACAGGAGGCCAAAGAGAGGAAGAAGAAAGAAAAAGAAGAAGCAGATAAATTGGAGGAAGAATCTAGAAAAGCAGAAGAAGATAGGGAGAGAAGGGCTGCTGAGGAAGAGGAGGAGTTGAGAAGGAAGGAGGAGGAAGACATGGCCGAAGCCACACGTCGGTCTATAGAGCAACAAAGCAGGGGAGATGACCTAGGAGCTTTGAGCCCGCCCAGGGAGGAGGGGCCAGGCTCAAGCACTCATGCGCTGGAGATCATATCGCTAGCCGTCATTGAAGGCAAGGGTAAAGCCCCCATCCATCCTATCCCGACCCTCCTGGTGCCTACCACCAAAGCAACCACCCTCACCCCAAGCATCCCCACTAGTGCTGACATCTCAAACTTTGTGGAATGGATACAATATTTCATCAATAAAGAATTAGCCCAAGTGAAGAGGATGGAAACCACGGCCACGAGGCAAAAGAGGCTGGCCACAGACGCCAAATCTAGACAAGATCCAAAACACTAGAAAGTGGAGGCCTCAACCACTCTGATCCACACGACGATGATGCCACTAGCTAACCATGACGAATATGTTGTTGAATTGCTCTCTCAACTAGAGAAAGCTAAAGAGGAGAGGAAGATAGCTGTGGCCGAGCTAGCTGCAGAAAAATAGTCGGTAGCTGCTTTTCAGCTTGAAAAGACCCGACAGATAGCCATGCAACAAAAGGAGATCTTTGATCTCAAAAAGGAGCTGAAGGCTAAGGACGACAGGGAGGAAAGTTGGAGGCAGTGGCTGGAAGATGAGAATCACGATTTGGTAAAAATGCAGAGGGAGTATAAACTCTTGATCATGCAAAATGAAGAGCTAACCCCACAAAGATTGATTAGATCGAATGAGGCATGGAGGATTTTTCCGCCAAAGAAGAGGAAAGGAAGCAAGAGGAAGAACAACATCACAAGGAGATGGAGACCATGATTGAGAAGCTGAACTTAGAAAGAAAAGAATAGGAGAGAATGAGCAAATAATTGAAAGACCAGGAGCAAAGACTCATAGCAATGGTGCAAAGGTAGGGGGAAGGCATGGAGGAAATGAAGAAGAGAGCCGAAGAATGGGTGGGATAGAATGAACGGAGGATGAAGACCTTGGCGCGTCGCATGGCTCTCGTGGAAAAAGAGAAAACCCTCGCACAAAACAGAGCAGAGGCTGCCCAAGTAGCCTTTAACACTCAACAGAAAGCCTTCGTGAATACACTAATGGATACTACCCACTCAGAGGAAGGGGAGTCCCTCGAGGCGGCAAAGAAGAAACTAAGCATAACCTGCAGGGCCCTGCAAGCAGGACTGCACATGCCACCCCAACCCGATGTCGTGGGGCTGAGCCTTGATGATCAACGGAAGTACTTATTGATGGCCGTCCTAACCCCCTAGGAGGTCGATGCATTAGGCTTTAAAGAGGAAACACATCAAACAGACTGACAGAGGGATGAAGCTGAACTCCAATTTGATATGGGCAGATTTAAAGAAGAGGTGATCCCAGAACCCCCCTCGCCACATTCCCAAGAGCAGCCATCAATTGACACATTTATGGAAAGACAATCCGCCCTCAGGGAAAGGAGAAAGAAACTGGTGGAAGAAGCCAAGAAACAAATGAGAGCCAAGCGGGTCGTGCAACCATCCACACCCCTACCACCATGCCCAGATGACCTCCCAACAGGTTTCCACGCTCAATTAGTAGTCTGGGGAGAGACAGGAAAGGGACTGAAAACCCTTCTCCTTTAGCTTCCTTCTGTCCAACAAACAACCTGAGGAGAGTCATGCAACTTAAAGTAGTGGAGGAAGTTATTGCGATTGGAAGCCGACTAGGCTAGCAATGGTTGGAAGAGAAAGAAAATAATCCCACTCTCTGGGGGACCGAAGAGGCAGACTTTTGGTAGAATAGGGTCTTTGAAGTGCCACATTTTGTACAAGGCTATAACTACTAGTCCATGTGGAGGAGACGGGTGTGCTACATTAGCATGCTCGCCTGGATGGCCTTTTGCAATACCTTACCCTATGAGAGGAACGACCCTACATTTATGGCATACCCTCGTAGGGTAGGAGTGGATTTTGATGCTACCCTCCATGGATGCTATGACTTCCCCATTATCTATAATCCTAACTGTGCCTCTTTTGAACAAGCTCTCACCTTTACCTTTGAAAGCCTAGATGTTTCCATGACCTGCTTTCTCATTGACTTTTCCTCTTGCCCCGATCCAGCCTTCATAACCACCTATAACTACCTTAGGCTTTTTAAACTCTTACTTAAGTAGGACCCTACCCCACAAGAACATGGCCTCCCACCCCTCTTTTTTGATCCTAATGCCATCGATAGCTACGCCATGTCGCACTTGATGATGAGAGCTAGGCTTCTACCTTCTTTTTGCCTAGCTCTTCTTGAAGATATGAACGATAGCCAATTCACCCGATGTAACCACCCCTTCCTCTCCACCACTTCACTTCATGTTCGCATGAATCTCAAGGGATACATGCAGAGCTGGCAATTTTTTAGCAAATCTATCCGGCCCCCTTCTCCACCTCACTTTGACGATGAAAGTTAGAAATTGGCAGTCATCCTGTCTTAATAAAAAGTTTAAAAAAAAGAGAAAAATAAAAAAAGAAAAGAAAAATAAAAGAAAGAAAGGAAGGCAAGAAAACACATCACAAAAAGAAAAAGACATGGAAAGAAAGACTCACATGAAGACACAACTAGGACCACACAGGACACGATCATTGCACCTAGGGGTCCTTAGTTAGGCATGTCCGGTGGCTTCGGTCGGCCAGTAGCTCCACTCCTAACCCCCTAGCCCTTTTTTGGTCCCCCACTTCATGCTTAGGGCACCCTATGCTACACACACCGCACCTCCTATCGCATGAACGGGGTCCTCAAGTGTGGGACATCCCCTAGGCCTGCCTATGGTTTGACCCAGCTCCCCATTCCACGAGCATGAGCACAATGCACCACACAGTAAGATAGACACTCCCCTTAGGCAGAGCACCACACCTTCTCCTTTCAGGTACTGCAAAATGTGGCAAACCACCAATTTCAGAGGCCCCATCATCCACTTGACATCTGATTGGCTTCTCCATCAACCATCATTGCCAAAGCTTCCAAAGCATCTGAGTCCACATGTGGCCCTACCATCACCTAACCAACAACTTGTCAACCACCTACCCTTTCCCAACAAACAACTAGAAGTGCCATAGGACTGGCACACATCTTGGAGGGGGGTAATGTTAACCTCAATTCGAGATAGTGGAAAAATGAAGGAAAAAGCAGGAAAAGGATGGAAAAAGAGCAAAGATATAGAGGCGGCTCCTAAAGCTAAGCTGAGGCAAAAAGCACAATTTTAAATGAAAGGCGCTTCAAAAAATTCAAAAAAATCTTGTAAAAGAGCTCCAGACTCCCTCCTACGCCATTTGTAAAAGAATAGATGGGTATAGGCTTAGGGCACGAAGCAAGAAGAGGGAATTAGAAAAAAAGACCTTGCCACAATGGCTGATCATGTAAAAGGGATGGATGCCCATGGGATTTTAGGGCTTGTATATAAAGTTCAAAAAGTAAATGGAAGCTCATTCTTTGGTGTGTGGCTAACAAGAGTCCTCTCTTCTTCTCTTCTTCTCTTCACCTTGCTTGTGTGTGTGCTCTTGAGAGAGGGAGTGCAAGAGTGTGAGGGAGTGATTGAGTGTGTGCGAGTGAGGGATCAAGAGGGTGAAGCTCTTCACCATCTCCTATTCTCTCTTCTTCTCTCTTCTCTTTTCTTGCACGTGCGGCTATGGTGGATGGATCTTGGAGATGGAGGAGGCTTGAGGATGCTTGAGCTAGCATCTAGGATCATGGAGCTACTGGCGTGTGCGAGAGAGGAGGCAACTCATTTTAGCATCAAGGTAAGCTCACTACACCCCGAGAGGATCAACAGTGCATCGGCTAGGTGAGAGATAGCTATGAGAGCTCACTTGAAATGGTTGAAACAATAAGCAGTCCGTGGGTCTTGGTGGTTGAGCGTGAGCTCCCACTACATATGGATAGCCCTATTCATGATGACTTGGATTCCTTGTCGTCTTCTATGGGTTCTTTAGTTACAGATGTTGCATGCTTCCATTGTGGAAAGCTTGGACATGTTAAAAGAAAATGTTTTAGATGGATTAGAGAGCAGCAGAGATAGAGATGGACTCGACATGAGCAGAGAGTCAGCGATGCAACAGGTGTTACCACTCTTTCTAGTGGTGAGATACATGAAGTTACCCATGATGATACAGTTGAGCATGTCCTCTTGTCATCTAGTTTCCCGACAACTTACTTGCTCAATGATCATGCCTATGTCTTTGATTGGCTGTTGGATTCTTTAGCCTCTTGTCATGTTACCCCTCATAGAGTATGGTTCTCTTCTTACAGGGAGGTTGACAGATGTATTGATTTGGGCCTTGAGCAGACTTATGCTATTGTTGGTATAGGGGACATACACCTAGCTTTGCCTAATGGGACTTCTCTTGTGCTCCATGATGTATTACATGTTCTTATGCTTAGTAAGAGCTTGATGTCTATCAGCCAGTTGCATGATGTAAGTTACTCTGTTTCTCTTCAGGATAGGTCATGGAAGATCTGTCATGGTTGCTTGGTTTTGGCCAGAGGTTCTAGAGTTGGTTCTCATTACCCAGTGCATGTCTCTCATGTGGGAGATTCTATGGTTGCAGTTATCCGATACCACATGCATTGTTATGGCATTCTTGCCTAGGCCATATGCACCATAGAGAGATGGAGATCTTGTCTCATTCAGACTCGTTGCTGCCTCCTTTGTCACATGCAAATCTTGATGCTTGCCCTGATTGTACTTATGGTCCTTACACAGCCCCTTTGGCTCATGGCGTTTGTGAGAGGCATGATCCTCTAGATCTTGTCCATTGTGCAGTATATGGACCTATGCCTTCCCAGTCACTTGTTGGAGCATTGTACTAATGACCTTCGTGGATCATGCTACCCACAATGTTTGGGATTTTCCCTTGGTACGGATTGAGGATGCCGCAGTTATGCTTGACAAGTTTATGGATTCTGCTGGTTGCATGCCTAGGTACTTGCAGATGGATTATGAGAGCCATGTTATCTCTCCCAGATTTTAGTCCTATTGTCAATAGTTTGGCATTGATTTCCTATGCCCATGGTATTACAGGATTTATCATGGCACGTGCGTGACTCTACAGGCAAAGGTTGCTTCTATGCTTACCACAATAGCTGGGTTATCTTATGGCTTTTGAACTGAGGCCCTTATGACGATAGTCTACTTGCTTAATAGGACGCCGTGTCTCACTTTGGATGGTATTACACCACACGATGCATGGAATGGCATGAGACCCTCTTATGATTACTTGAGGATGTTTGGCTGACAGGCATTTGTATGTATGCTAGATATGCCTATGTCACGCAGATGTATCCTCCTTGGTTATGGAGATAGTGACTTTCAGGCTTACAGGTTATGTGATTTGGATTCTTGATAGGTTATATGCAGCCATCATGCTATCTTTTATGAGACATAGACATCTCTCAAGCCTCTTGATGTGTGTTCAGTGCGCTTTATGGTTGATGTTAGAACTGTATGTTAGTCTTCCGCTTCGTTGAGGCCGCATACTATCTTGAGACCCCATCTGACGAGATGCTGGCCCTTCTTCTATGATTGACTTTAGAGAGTCTATGTGCTCTCAACTGTCTTCTATGCGCCATGCTGATGCTATGCGCTACTCTGATGCTTATGCATTACAGCCTTGCACTCATGAGTTGTGCCTGCTTCATGAGAAGCATTCTTGGATTGCTCCATTGTATGGAGCTGTGGGATCGCTTATCTCTTGGATGTCATGGACTCAGGGATGGTTGACTCTTCTTTCATAGAGGTTTTTGCTTATTGCACAGCTTGCTTTCTGATTGGGTGTTGGGTGAGATGTCATGATTCCTCACATAGTCTCTTTTCCTTTTTCTTTGTTTTTTTCACTCCCTGGCCCATTGGCCTTTTAGTGGGAGGTTGTTGGGTAAAAGGCCCTTAGACCTGCCCATGTATATAGATGGCCCTTTCTTTATTCATATATAATATGAGATAGTGCAAAAAGGCTGTCATATCATTCTTGTCAATACCTACATTGTGTGTGCTCTTCTCTCCCGCATCTTCCTCTTCTCCTTCTTCACTGCCATTACATCCCCTTCAAGTCTAAGGCTAAATGAATGATTTAATTCCCCAAAGTGGGTCAAGAAATTTGCCATATCAAAGGCATTGTGATGAGTCAAATGATGAGACAAAGGCCCTTATATAGGAGATTGATGATTGAAGGCCTATTTAGGCTTGAAGCATGGAATGAAGGCTAATTATGTACCTATGTGACATGACAAAGGCCCCATTATGGGCCTAGAAAGATTAATCTCAGCTCCCAAAGGGCTTCACAATTTTTCTTGGCCCTCTTAAGGGCTTAGTGGATTAGCATTGGCCCTATTAAGGACCTAAATATTGGCTTTGGCCACAAGGGCCTAATTGATTAGCCTTGGGCCAAATAGATTAGTCGAAGGCTGAAAGTATTAGCTAGAAGGACCAAATGAATTAGGCAAAGGTCTAATGAATCAATCATAAGGGCCGAACAAATAGTCTAAGGCTAAATGAATGATTGAATTCCCCAAAGCGGGTCAAGCAATTCACCATGGCCGCTTAAGGGTTGAACGAATTGCTTTAGCTTTATTAAGGGCCTCACGATTTGTTTCGGCCCCCTTCCTTATGATTGGCCTTCAGCCATAAAGGTTGAGTGAAGATATCCAAGGCCCTATTGGGTTGAGTGAAGGCATTTGAGGCCCTAATAGGCCAAATGGAGGGACTAAGGCTTGGATGGGCCTACCTAATCATTCCTAGACCAAGAGGGTGGAGGTCCAAATTGCAAATTGTCAAGGTTAAGGCCTTTAAGGCTGAGTGATTCTTGGGGGGGGGGGAATGATGGATAGAGGCCTTAATAACCAAATCGTAATAGTCAAAGTTGTCAATGGCCAATTCTCATAGGTTGAATCGTGAAGTCCAAAGCCTTCTATGGGTTGAGGGTGAAGATGGAAGCCTAATTAGCCTAGCCACAAGAGTTCAAGGCCTCATATGGCTGTGGAGTGAGATAATGGATAGAGGAGAAAGAGAGAACAACCAAAATTCACTCACAAGATAAAGAAAGTATTTAAGTCAAAGCTACATGAATTTACATATATGCTTATCGAGAATCAAGGTGGAGTAAGACTTTTCTCGCTATGTCGAATCACTCCTTTGCCTCCTTCACTTCCATCCACACATAGTTGCAACTCACTCCTTCATCTCTCCTCTCTTTGTCTTGTCCTCTCCTTTAACTCTTCATAGATTCAAAATCTCACTCTCAAAAAGAAAAAATGGTAAAAGCAAATGCTATATGAGAGACTCTAGACCACCCTGCTTCTATTCCAAGGCCCCTGCTTCACTTAACCCCCTGGTTCCATTCTTTTTTCTCCCTTACAATAGAGACTTAATTGTTCTTTTATTAACAAAAACATTTAGACCTTAGTTGTCATGCTTTTATCTTCATAAGAAGTTTAGTTTATTTACAACCACTAAATAGAAAATCCAACATACCCAACGAATCTACCTCCTCTTGAATCACTCAGCCTACACTAATCCGTGTAATATTTCAGAGTGCAAGCTCCTATTTCACCATTTGGCATAGAGTGTGTATGCCTAGCCATTTGATTCTATTGATCCCATCAATGGAACCAAAATATTAGACCTTTAGTAATCTCGGCACAAGATTTGGTGGAATACTTATTCATTCAAGTACTCTGAATGACGTGGCTATGGCTACCTCTCACATAACCCCATAACAAACTCTCACAAATGCCATAGTGAACTCACGCACTTACCTCTTCATTGTAGTATATTCGTAAAGGCTTGTCAATAACTCCATGACTCAAGTAATGCTCCTCAAGTGAGCTCCATCTCCTTTACCGGATCTTTGCACCCAAAGTCTGTTTATACAAACCTATGGCTTGTATTTGGGGTTTCCTTGAGGTTGGTCAGATAGATTTCATGAAAAAACTACTATATCTGATCTTGGTTGGCCTTTCCAAGCCCCATAGCTTCAGTCATCGCACTTGCTCCATGAAAAAGAAAACAAAGTGAAGAGCTTCACCCATGTTGGTCTCTCACTCTCCCTTGCATTGTTCCTTTGTCTCTCTCTCTTTCTCTCTCTCACAAGCATGATGGAGAAGCAAGAAGCAAGAAGAGAGCTGCACAAAGTTACACACCATAAGAATGAGCTTATTCATTCCTCTTTGGGGTTTTATACATGGCTTCATTTTTGGGCACCCTTTTCTCTTTTTGGCCTCAAATTGGGTTGCACTTATTCTATATATGCTTTCCAAATTTTAATCAACCTTCTCAGCTTTAGTGAGTTGAAGCCTCGTGCCACCGATTCCTCACTTTGAAATATATTACAACTTACACAAGAGTGAGCCAAGTCCTTTAAAAAATTAGAAGTATCCCAAAAATCACATTTGGTTCAAACTCTAACCTTTGTGTCTATGTCCATGCCTTATGCTTTTGTTTCTCTAACTTTTTTCTTCCTCTTGCCTTTTTTGAGAAGAGGTTAATATCAATGCTTATTGGAGTGTGTGTGTGTGTGTGTGTGACTCACAAGATGAAGAGAAGGCAAAGAGAATGTAATTACAGGTAACAATGTGGATCTTAGACCTAGGTTGAACCATGATTATATACTATCTATGTGTGTGACAGTATAAGAGGCCAATAAAAAATTGTGTAAGTATTGTATGTGTGAGTGTGCATTTTCATGTGTGCATAAGTATTGTATGTGTGTGTGCATTTTCATGTTGAGGGCCAAGGTGCATATATGCCACTTAATGACAAAAAGAGTAATTGAATTGATTTGATCAATATGATTCTTCCTCTTAATAAGATTAAAGTTTGGATTTTCTTTATTAATGTGACCCTTCTAATACCATCAAGGTAAATGGTCAAATGATGATTTAATTTACCCATACATTTTTAATCTCAAATCAATATTCCTCTAGTCTTACCTTAAATATTTAGGCATACTCAATAGTGTTAGCATAAATTCAAACCTTGAAATTGGTTGAAGTAGGCAGAATTCCCATTACATCTTAGTTGTTGCTGAGTATCCTGGAAAGGTTTGCATCATGGCATCAGGTCTAAAGCTTGTGCACAAACTATCTATGCTTAGTGGAGCATAGCATGTAGTGTGCTATTGAAATGGCTTGGTAGAACTAGAGAGTAGACATTAATTTCTTTAACTTTCATGTTGTTTAACATTTAAATTTACTAGAAATTGAGTCAACTAGTGATGCAAGATAACTGGTTATAGGAAGTTACTTTAGTTGAAGCTCATAATTGCAATTAATTTTCTATGCAAAAACAAGGACTAGAGCTGTATAAAAGGGATTCTTGAAAGCCTTAGAAATGAAAGCCTTTAAGATAGAGGTTTAGAAAGAGAGCTCCCCTTTAATGCTTGCATATTGGCATGCTTTAGGATGAATACATTTTTTAAAATAGTTTTTTTAAAAGTAATATGATTAATTTCTCTTTCATTGACATAGAGAAAATGAAGATGGTCAATGGTGCTATAGTCAATAAGTGATGAAAACTCGAACTGATATGCCCCTTCTCCTTTTGGAAATCATGATTTCCTTAATCCTCCCAGATGAGAGTAGCAGCATGTAGATAGGCAATAAGAGGGAAGAAGTAAAGGCTTGCAATAAGCCTTCCAAAACTTATGGAATGAATGCTCCCCCTTAATGCCCTTCTCTACTCCTACTTAGATGATCACTCTAGGGAGATGAAGATATGTCAGACTGTAGGCTGAAAGCATGGTTTGGTAGTATAAAATGTGGTGTCCTTGACATCACATGCCTATGGTGAATTGTGTGTAGAAGAAACCGTATTGTGAAGAAATGAAATATTTAAATTAAAAAAAGGAAAAAGGGGAGGGGTTTTAGGATATCCCTTTCTTTATGCCCTTTGCTTCATTGCTTTTTCATTGTGAGGGGTAGTAGTAGTCCACCTAGGGGAGTTGGGTGAGGGGAGGAGGGTTAGGAGCCTACTCATCTCTCTCTCTCTCTCTCTCTCTCTCTCTCTCTCTCTCTCTCTCTCTCTCTCTCTCTCTCTCTCTCTCTCTCTCTCTCTCTCTCTCTCTCTCTCTCTCTCTCTCTCTCTCTCTCTTCCATGGCTATTGGGGTGCAAAGAAGTGCAAAGAAAGAAGCAAAGAAAGGGATCATGGCACTAGTGTGAGATCACAAAAAAACCAAGTCAAGGAAAAACATTTGCTTAGTAGTGGCATGATGTTGGCGTAAGTAAGCTCAAGGTTTGGCAATGAGCAAGCAAAGGAACAATTCCAGCAACTACTATACCATTATACATTTTTGAAGTTGCAAAGCACAGCTATCCAATCCGGTCTTGCCTTATTATAGATGGCACAACAAAAGTGAATCAATCTAAAATTTCTAGTGTCTTAGGTGTTCATGGAAGGAATATAGCAATGAAATTTCTTGGTTGTACATGAAAGATGAGGATGGTGTTGCCATCGAGTGCTTTTTTTGTCAGAGATCAATGCATCAATGTAACTTTATGAGCTCTAAAGTAAGGAACTTGTTCTATGTCTTCTTGGACATCGGAGACTAGAGTGTTTCCTTGTAAAAAGAACATATATAAGATGATAATTGTAAAATAGACTGTTGTGAAACATCGGATGTGTTTGCTAGATGACTTTTAGGTAATCTCCTTTCCTTGTTGTCATAATTTGTGAGGTGTATCAATTTGATACCAAAACTTTTGGTATTCTGCTACCATGTAGTGGTTTCATGTACAATATGAAAATGTTTTAAATCTACTACTTGCTGCAGTATTCATAGTACCGAAAGTACCAAATTTTAGGCTTAAGAGGCATAGCTACTAGAGCTAAGGAACTTGGTCTATGCCTTCTTGGACATTGGAGACTAGAGTGCCTCTTAACAAAAAGGACATATGTAAGATCATAATTGAAGAAAAGAGTGTTGTGAAATATCCGATACATTTGCTAGATGACTCTAAGGTAGTTTCCTTTCCTTGTTGTTCTAATTTGTGAGGTGTATCAGTTCAATACGAAAACTTTTGGTATTTTGCTACCTCATAGTGGTTTCATGTACAATATGAAAAATGTCTAAATTGAGTACTTGCTACAATATTCATAGTACCAAAAGAACCAAAAGCACCAAAAGAATCAAATTTGAGAGTTTGCAAAGGCATGGCTAATGTTCATACTATACCCAATTTGCTACTTTTTTGGACAATAGGCACTTATAGTACAAAAAGTACCAAATTGGGAACTCTAGAGAGACCTAGGCATTGATACTTTCTTGGAAAACAAGCACTTACAGTACCAAAAGTACCAAATTGGAAGCTTGATAGAGGCTTAGATATTATTATTATTATACCGAATTTGGTACTTTCTTGGATGACATAAACATAGGGTACTAGAAGTACCAAATTGGATACTTTACGAAGGTTTGGATACCATTCGTAATGTTCTAAATTGGTACTTTCCAAGACCAAAAGCTTCAAATTGGGTACTTTTTAGAAGTCATAGTACTATTCATAAAGTACCAAATTTGGTGCTTTTTTAGAGTACTAGTATGACTGCTACCAAAATCACTCAATTCGGTACTTATAAAATCAAATTTTGTGCTTTCTTGGTGTGGATGACAGGTATGTACAATACAAAAAGTACACAATTTGGTACTTACAAAGGGTTAGGTGAAAAGCACCAAGTTTAGTAATATCCTGGCACATATAACACCAAAAGTGTCAAATTTGGTTCTTTATGAATAGTACCAATATGCACGTATAGTATCATTATTATTGTAATGTAACAAAAGGCATGTAAAATGTAAAAATCCTCATCGGTATTTTGTATAGTACCAAATCTTGCACTAATTCACCTAATTTGGTTTTATGTGGCGTAACAACAGTTTTTCCAGTACCAAAAGTACCATGTATAAAACTTGTGACTATGCGGTAGGTTCTAAAACACAAGATTGTCTCATATATAGAATTGGAAGTTGCTAACCTACATTGTTTTCATGTCATAGGCCAAATTGTACCAAAGATCCAAGCAAACTCATCCTATAGTACAGTTATCTCTTAAATGCTCTGAGGCATTAAAGTCATATGTTATTGGAAAGTTGAAAGAATGCTATATTTTTTGTTGTGTATATCATGTCTAGATACTATATTTCAAAAAGGCTTTCAATCAGATGCAATGAAATAAGTTCAAGTATCATGGGAAAGCTCATCTTTGCACATGCTCCATTTGTTGTAGAAACATTGGTGCAAGGCTATGCTTTGTAAGCTAGCTCATTCTCTTAGTCTCTTCTTACACACACACACACACACACATCTCTCTCTCTCTCTCTCTCTCTCTCTCTCTCTCTCTCTCTCTCTCTCTCTCTCTCTCTCTCTCTCTCTCTCTCTCTCTCTCTCTCTCTCTCTCTCTCTCTCCATTCCCTCTCTCTTTCAAATAACCTCCCTCATCTCTCATTATGTCAGTGTCTATGTAAGCAATTCTCTTTATTGCATAAGACTCTCTCTCTCTCTCTCTCTCTCTCTCTCTCTCTCTCTCTCTCTCTCTCTCTCTCTCTCATAATACAAAATAATTTCTACATGCAATCCAGATCTAGATTTGTATTACATTGACCTCTAGCAACAAGTGTACTATTATTCTACAAATTGAGAGAGAATGATAGTAAAATATTATCATAAGTTTTATTGTAGCTAACCAAGCGAGGTATGTTTGTATTTTCTAAACAAAATAAAATACATTTTGTCTAAGAATTAGCATATTCTTAACAATTAGTACCATGCTAAGTAATGCTTGTTTTGAGATTGTTCCTATTGTGGTGTAATAAACTTGATTTTCTACCTCCATGAGATTTCAGTGGGATAGCAAGAGGTGTTTGTTAAGTTTTCATGGATGTTGGTATTCGACAATTTGATGCCGCTAGAAGTGAGAAGAAGAGAAAGGAAGTGGTTACGTGAAGAATGGCAAGTGCTTCTTTATGTGACCTATTTTGAGATCATCTCAAAAGTTTCATCAAGAATAACTTCATCTTTCAATGGGTGGCACAATAGCTAAAAGATTGCATGCTTAAGTTTCCTAACAATGTTGTTGTATGGGTTATTGATTTTTATAGAGAAATACTCTTTTAAAATGTAGAATGAGATTTCATCCATGCATTGATGGTCAACCCAAGTAAGAATTCTTGTGCACATCACATATGTGAGAAAATTTCTCAGTGTTGATGAAAAGACACTATGTTTTTACATAGTTGATGATAAGATACATTATATAGTTGAGTATGTTGATGATATTCAATAGACAACCCATGCACTGCCCATCTTCAAACACTCAAATGCCTTTGTGATGCATGTGTAAGTGAGCAATGGAGGAGATGCAAGAATAGGAAATACATAGAAGAATGGAAACATGTATCCATTGTACCATTGCCAGAGTTGGACAATGTAGACAATGAGGAAGAGGAAGGGGATATGAAGAATGAAAATGGTATGAATATTGTGGCAATGAGTCAGGATGTTAACCTACTGATGTATGAGGGAGCGGAATTGTGGAAGGGGATATGAAGAATGAAAATGGTATGAATATTGTGGCAATGAGTCAGGATGTTAACCTACTGATGTTAGAGGAGTGGACTTGTGGTTGAAGGCTTCTACAATGGCCAAGTGGAGGGAAGATATGATACATATAGTCTTCTCGACCATATACCTTTAAGTTATGAGTACTCCTGCCTTGTAAGAGCCACATGGTTCCTAATGGAGCCTATATAGAATCCAAAACTAGTATAGGTTAATCATCAAGATGTTTGAGAACATATATAATAGCATACCATATGATGATGAAGTTGAAGAGGACAAAGGCACGTTAGCCCTACCCACGTCTACCAATGAGGCAAGTGGGTAAATTAGTACTTAATCATAGGATAACATCTATTTTTGATGGGTTTCTATGTCACCATGTCTACATTTGCCTTTCTCCACTTCGTATATACGATGCCCAATTTAATACCTAAAATCTTAACTTTGAATATTACAAAATAAATTTGACACTTATGGTAACAAAATTGGAACTTACAGTATCAAAGTGGGTACTTATAGTGCCAAAATTTATTCTTGAAATTTCAAAATCGATATCTATAGAACCAAATTGGATACTTACAATTTGAATTTTGATTCTTATAGTATCAAACTTTGAAACCTTTCTGTTTCATATGTTGGCACCTACAATACCAATTGTGGTACTATACATTGTAAGCTTGTCAAAATACAAAGAAGTGATAACAATTTTAGAGAAACACAATATAGGGTGGTCCATAACATATTGTACCACCTGTTTGATAATGTGTGTCTCCATTTGAACATAGCTGTATCAAATATGGTACTAGTTACAGTAGAACTTGGTACTTGATAGTATCAAATTTAGTACCATGTAACGTTGGATCCTTACAATACTTGTTTATGAAAAATTTAGAGAAGCACAACATAAACTACTTGAAAACACTAGTTTTTCACTAACCTACATATTATCCATACCACACCACCATACAAAATATGGTACTATCAGCTTTACACTACAATATCAAATTTAGTACTATCAAGTATCAAATTTAGTACTTTGCAGTATCAAATAATGTGAAGTGTCACTTTTGCATCAAGTGAGAGTAATACTATTTCAAAAAAAGCACAAAGAGGTATACCAAAACATCACTTCTATTACTAGATAAGACTATAAAGATCAAAGACAATGTTAGAAATAAATCAAAGATGGTGCATTCGACAAGACAATGAATATTTCCATTACAATAGAAGTATCAAATATTTCCATTACAATAGAAATACATCAAGTATCAAATATTTCCATTACAATAGAAGTGCACATACAAAGTGTGGTCCATGGTACAATGTACCACTCAATGCAAGGGGGATCAAATCAATCGGAGTATCCCTCCCCCTGAATGAAATAATTAGTGAGGAGGGGGTGATGTTGTCTTCCAGATCAAACATTAGGTACTTGTGACTATATGCCATTGGATAGGAATCCTCAATCCAGCCAACCGGCCAAGGTACAATTAGGTCTTGTAAGTATAGGGAGTGTTTTGGGTCATAATATGAAGGTTGTTATAATCTGATGGCTAGACATTTCTTGTAGTAGTTTTTGGGAGATTTGTATCTACAATTGTCTACAAGAATTATTGTGGCACTTTTACAACTTGGGTGCTTCACCCAAACAGTCCTCAATAGCTTCAGGGACATGGGCTTATTACCAACCTCATCTGGCACATATGGGATGTTGTGAATAAAAGGAAGCCACTTCTCACAGTTCTCTTGGCTAAATATGTCTATAAAAAATAACAGGTTAAAGCACTCACTATATCACTAGCTATAAACAACATAATGCTAGAACATCACATGAAGTTATACCTTTAAACAACCTTGCTTTATACAAATGGCAAGGAAATCAATTTTTAAGGATTTGCACCAATTTTGGCATTCGACAATAGAACCATACCATAATATCTACTCTCCAGCTCTCTCAGAGAGATGAGCACTTCGTCACATCAAGCCTCACCATAGAGTACAAGTGGCTATTGATACATACTACATGTGGTTTACACTTAGTCATCATCACAAAATCCAATTTTGGTGGTGGTTTTGTGTAGGTCTTAAAGAGCACATCAATGACATCAAATATTATTAGTCACCTACTATGAGTAGTTAGATCCTTGGATAGTTCTATGGCTCATGATTTATCATCTAGCCATCAAGGATTAATTCTACAATATCAACAGCAATAATGAGTCGAGGAAGACATAGACAGTGAAGTCATAACATACATTAGAATAGAGACCCAACTCATAATCGAAATCTTACACAATACCAAGTGTGGTTATAGCAAAGTTCCACCTTGGTACTCGCTAGTAGCAAAGTTGAACCAAACAAACAACATTCCTCTATTATAAACCCCAGTACAACTTTAACACTATTTTCTGAAACTAAATGTCTAGTCCAAGATCAAGAAGAGTGCACAAGACAAAAAGAAAATCAAGACTTTTCAAAATAGATTGTAATGGAAGGAGATAAAAGACCCTTATGCATTAGATTGATAAACAACATGGTCAAGTACAAAGAGTTTCTACATTAGCCATAGTTTGTAAGTACAGGGCTTGTTGCAACAACCATGGGGATACTTTCTCCCTAGTATAGAAAAGAGATCTAGCAAGGTGCAATCACCTTGAGATTTTTCTATTGCACTAGCCATCTCCTTCATATCAACATCTCCCTTGGTAGCTCCTTTAATATCACCCTCTTTGCTATCAATTGGGCCCTTGACTATCCCTTTGTTAGTACTTTCCCCCTCAATAGTCACCTCACAACCCTCAGCCTCCTCAGCCTCATCCACCTACTTGTTGCCACTGTCAAGAACCATGCCCTTTGTGGGATCTTTTGCCTTCTTCTTGCTAGACTCCCTTTATTTGTTGCCACCCTTTTTCCACTAGCAAAACCCGTCCCCACCTTTGGTATCAATAGTATTTGGATCCCCCTTAGCCTCAACAACATCTAATAGCACCTCATCAATTGAAGAGGATTTCTTAGCCTTGGTGTGCTCCATGTCTGGCACATAATCATTGATAATCATAGGTTTAGCAACACCAACTCCCAGGTTGTCTTTCCCTCCAGGAGCCGCCCTCTCCTCCATATTGGAGATCTCCTAGCTGTCCCTTGTTGTGTCCCCATCTAGCTCCATCACACCTCCCTTCCTCTCCATCCCACTACACTTCAGGTCTCATAGGATATCGTGTACCTTATTCATATTGTATGAGTCCTCAAACATATTTTATTTGTAGCAGACTTTGTTGGACTTGGCCCATCATACTTCACATTATTTGTAGTCTTCCCATCTTTAATGACCTTGCTCACATGTTCCTGACTTGCATAGTAAGCATAGGTGATTCCAAAAGCACGATCACACCAAATCAACATTGTAATTGACACATAAAATCACTATCATGTATAGTGGTGCTAACTTACTCTTCACATTGTAATGCTCGATAATCCATGCTTTTGCCGCCACAAGTATTGCAATGTTGCATCCCTCTTTTATACAAAACCCACTGTTATATGTAGAATTGCATTGAAGCAAAGGGGGTGGTATTGATGTTTGCACTCGAGCATGTAGCTGGACAAAACATGTGCTAATTCCAACAATTATCTGCACACAATAGAAATGGATTATCTTATCTTTGTGTACAATATGTGGCCTAGGGAAAACTGTGAACCTTGTCTTCATGTTAGCACTTGGTTTGACAAAGTCCATGTGGTCTTGTCATTCCTTGCAAGTGGCCTCTAGCTTGATATACTGTGATTATCAAGTGAAAAAAATAAAGAGGATTGAATTAAAAAAAGAAAAATGTCACAAAAGTTAAACTATCAAACATAATGAAAATGTCATTTAACCTATGCCATAAAAACACTCTACTACCAAACATAATTTGACCTACGACCAAAAAACAATCTATTACCAAACATAATCCAAGTAGAACTAAACTAGCTACCAATAGTATCAAATATCTCAAACATCATCTAGGACAACACTACCAAATGAGATACTAAGCAATACCCAAAACTACCAATCTATCTACCTAGACGTAGGCAATTCCAAGCCATGTAGACATTGCCAAAAGGTGGAAATTGAGGTACCAAGCACTACAAAAAAAAAGTTAGAGGCAGTACCAAGAAGCACTAAATGTGCCATAGAGCACCAAATGTACCAAAGAGAATATGAATTACAAATAGTTATAAAAAATAGCCAAAAGCAATACCATAATAGCCAAAGACAGTACCTTAAATAGTTAGAGGTAGTAAAAAATGCATCAAAGATACCAAAGAGAACTAGAAAACAACTTAGTATGAAAGGTACCAAAAGGCACCGGCCAAAGTCTACCAAATGCTTCAAATAGCAAAGAGCTCAAAATGTACCAAAGAGGATCAGAACTATCAAAATATACTAGAAAGAACCAAAGGTAGAGCAAAAAGCACTTTAATACCCAAACTAGTTAGAAAGAGTACCAAGAAGCACCAAATGTACTAAAAACTCACAAAGCACCTTCAGGGTTTCAAAAAGCACCAAATGTACAAAAACTACCAAATGCACAAAATGTATCAAAGATCGCAAAGTGTACTAAAGAGGACTAGAACTGTGACAAGATACCAAAAATATCTACAAATGATTTTAGGAAGCACCATAGCACCAAAAATATTCTAAGGCAATACGGAAAGCACCAAATTTACCAAAGGTTCAAAAAGCACCTTAATATCATAGAGTACCAAAAAACAACAAATGTATCCTATGATTTCAAATGTACAAAATGTACTAGTTTTAAATGTAACAAATGAACCAAATTTACCTATAGTACCAAAGACCACCAAATGTATCAAAGAGGACTAGAAGTACAAAAAACTTTGAGAATCTCCACCAAAGCTAGTCAGTTAAAGAGCTCTAGTAAGGTTTTCCATAGTAGCAATACTAAGGACAAACTACGACAAAGTGCATTGAGTGTATCTATTCAAACTCAAGCTCTTTTTTGAGCTATTGTACATTCTCACTAATCTAAAGGTGTTGTAGCATTCATTGGCTCACTCCTAGATCAACTTCCACATCCTTTACCTTTGCATCAGTACACAAAATTTGGTATCATAGCTCTTGGAGATGCATTTCGTACACTTTAATGTAATCCTTTATGTGCTTGACCACTACATTTGATTGCTCGCACCTTAGCAATGCCTCCTTCTTTTGTTGGATCAAAGCTTTCCGCTTTGACATATTATTGAATGTATCCTTGGTCTTGCTAGACATCCTCTCCATTAGTGACTCCAAGTTAGCAATATAATCACAAACTAGCCATTAATACACAAGCTCCAACTATGTACAAATGTTGCTTATGGATTATGTCAAGCAAGCCTTCTTCTTGGGACAAACATCAACTTGGGAGGCAGCATTCACTCTTCTCCATGTATCGAACTTCCATTCCAAAACCCCTCACTTGGTCTTGCACATTGGAATTGCAGTTACCCTAAATTAGACCCATTCCACTTTGTGGCATGCAAGGTCTTTTGTCATAGAATGGCATTGCTCAAAGGCATAACAGTGCAAAACTTGGCAATGATTACGCCACAAGATGTGGTGCTCAATACACCTTGTAGAAAAGTAACTTGCAATCATCTGCCAAGTGAGTATACATGTGATTCAGGTAGATCTTAGCACTTTTTTGGTACTTGTACTTGAAGACTATCAGACAAAGTAAATCCCAAATAACTCCACAATACCATAGCTCTAGAAGCTAATAACCACAAAATAACATACATGCAAATCAAAAACTCAAGTAGCTTGCACAAACATAACTTGGGCGCAAAGAAACAACATGGAAGATCACCTCTAGGTTTTGTTGTGGATATTCTTTAGAATTTTAACTATCCTTCTCATCCCTCAAAACTCCATAGTAAGAATAAGTGGAAGGACTAACCACGAAGAAACAAAATTTATCCTTTTTTGGTACCACCAAATTGTGCTTTCATCGTGTAGCAAGTTTCATTTTTTGAAAAAAAGTAAAGGAAAAGGGTACCTTATCTGGTAGAGATTGTACTAAGCCATCTTGATGATAGCTCTTCTTGTTTATGGAAGGAGAAAACATTTTAAAATAATGCCCCCTCACCTAGTGGTGGATTCCAAGAGTAGGTTGGGTACATAGCAATGGGTACATAGCAAGTCCGTCTTAGATGACAAGTAGTTATGGCATTGCTTGCAACATATTATGTGAAGAGGAGGATTGCATTAAGGCTAACGGCTTTAGCCTTAGCGGCTTAATACAGAGAAATCCTCTTTCTAGAAATAGCCAAGTGGCTCACAAAATCCCACTTTATAAGGAATATGTAATGAGAGAAGAAACAAGGTCTTGTCACATAGCATGGAAGAGTAAATACAGGTTCCCAATGAATCATAATGGTAGATGAGACAAATCTTTGCCTTGGGAAGAAATAACTTTCACCCCATCCAAACTTCAAGAAGAAAAAGGGCTTAAATTTTTGAACTAGTGGTGGATAAGGAGACTATCCCACTAAACAAAAGGGTAAATACTTGATGATGCTAATGGGTTGTTGTCTTATGCATGCGAGGATGCCATAGTTGACAACGATAGCTCCTCTAACCACACCTTTATGCTATGATACCAATTCTATTGATAATCCATCTTAATCTACAAATTCATTGACTAAATGAATTGGAATTGAACACAAGAGTACAACATAAATTAGGTTCAATCATTCCCCCCATGCAATGAGAGGGATCTCTCCATGCATGTATAATAGATTTGTATTAATATTGTACCCAAAATAACAACTTACATCCATGCTTTTCTCATTTTTTGTGAACTACTTCCCTCTTCTTGATATATAAGTAATATCCAAAATGTTTATACAATACCTTGAATACTTGTGCTAAAAAGTAATTATATCACTCAATCTTACAAGTCTATAATAAAATTACTAGTGCTTCAAGTGTGTAGATATGAATATTAATTTTATCACTATGTGTAGCACTTCATGTCTTTCTCTAGGTCGTTGATCTAAATATCTATAACCAATAGAAAATACATTAATTCCTATTGAGACGTCCCCCTTGCATCACCTTGCACAATGCAACGGGTGGTGCTAGATGTTCTCATGTGCAACAAGTCACAATTATGTGGTGAATCAATAGAAAATAAAAATCCACATAAGATATAAAAATCTAGTCACTTTAAATCAATAGCTAATCAAATAAATTATTACTCATGATAGAATCAATCTATGAAATTTCCCTAACACGAGGTGCAAATTTATAGTAACAACTGAATCTTAGACCTCATGTAGTTAGACCATTAAGAGAAACAACCTTAATTCAGACTTGAACACATCTAAGAAGTAAATAACCATAAGAAGACCATGAACTCCACTCGATTAACTTGCAAAAAAACCTTGTGAAGTGGTTGGACCATAAGAAGAGGGAGTTTCTATTTGCCCACAATATGTGAATGGAAAATTTATTTAATGCTTGTTTGCATACATTATAGTTGGATTGGAAACTAAATAGCCTCCTTCATCACCATCACCATGAAAGTACTTGCATTGCATTGGATTACACTAACTAACAAAAACAAAAAACAAAAATTTTGATTGCTCATTGTGCACTTGCACTTGCACGTATTAAGTGTTAAATAGATTGGTTGCTTCTAAAAGGAACACGAAATACATGAGAAAATTAATTCAAAAGGGGAACCCTAAGAGAACATTCGAATCAACCCCAACAAGAAAAAAGCTGAGTGAGATGTGAGCAAAAGGAGAAACTAAGGAAATTGAGAGATAAAGAAATCGAGTACCAACCATCAATAAACTCTAGGCCATAGTTTAGATGAGAACATGCACCTTAAAAGACAAATTGTATCATTGGAACCATTATAGATCTCACATGCCACCAAGGATTGCAATGTCATGATTATGTTTTTGTTATCTCATAATAATAACATGCCATTAACTCTTAGATTTTACATTAATAACATTAAAAATAACATTAATTGGTGACACTTGGTATATTGATCAATGCACATAGATTTTGATATACCCTAGTGGGCTCATTGGGATATTGAAAAAACTCAATCGGCTATTTAACCCTAGAAAAAGCACTATATATAGAGGACGTTGGCTACATTTCTCACATTTTGAACTTCTCATATGAGTCTCTTGGGAAGTGCATTCTTCTTATGTAAATAACTCTCTTATAGAACAAAACCCTAGGAGTATCTCTTGCAATGACTGGATGGTTCTAAGAATCTTTCAATAAGATAGGTTCCATTCTTTGCATAGGCATACTTAAAAACTAGGTACCAAAGTGTATGCAATCTATGTTGAGTTTACAACATAGTGTCAAGTCGATTGTGATATACTTGTCAAAAGACACTAAGTCGAATTAACAATTGAGTGTCTATTTGATAAGAACCTTTATGCCCTACACACATACCCATCATGAGACAGAGGTATCATGACATGTATATGTCACAAATACAAGATACATGCCAATACATGTGTCCTACAAGTGATAACACAATGCATATAAGCATAAAAGTTCTCACATATAAGTAATGCATTACAAGGGAGAAGTGCCTCTTCTGACATATATAACACATGCCAATTAATGACCTCCCTCCCTATCACACATGTGTGCAAAGAGTACATGCATAAGTGTGAGTGATAGGAGAGAATCGTCTCATCAATCCTCATGATATACATATGCCTATTAAGATATCAAGCTCAACATGAGCTGATACTTGTGTACACCTGAGTGACCGTTTCAACATTCATATCACTTACATGGTTGGTACGTGCATTGGGATATACTTCTAGTGATAGTTAACAGCAGCAGCAGCACTTGAACATCAATTAGTAGTTGACCTACCTAAGTTATGGGATATCTATCTAGTCATCTTTCTAGTTATTGTGTCCACAGTATGGACCACTTGTATATTATGTATGTTGTACTCTCTCTTTATCGTTGGTAGACTATTGTAGTGGAGATAAAGAAGAATAATAAAGACTAAGGTTTTCAACTTTCTATTTTGTGTGCATTCTTTGTGTGTGATATGTCTCGCAAGAGCTCAAGCTCCCTTTCTCTCCCCCCATCTTTTCACAGTATCAAAGCGGCATCCATTTAAGGAGTTGTGAGTTGCAAACACAAGAGTCTACAAGGAAGTCCTACTATGGATAACACCTGTGGAGATCTCTCACATGCAATCTTCGATTAGTGAGCCATCTTTACAAGATTGGAGTGCTCAAGGGAGTGTAATAGACCTCTAGGCCAAGCCTATACAATTAGATTCATGTTTCGAACGTGATTTGATATCCCTTGGAGAATTAGAGGCTGTTTGTATGCGAATTTGGTAAGGTTTACTAACTTTGCAAACCTTATTATTTCACAAATAGATTGCATGCATGGGGTATGGTACATAATATTTGTAGAGTGTTAGACATTATAAGTGTTGCTCAAGGTATTTGTACTCTCTATCTTTGTATTGACTACCATGGGATGAATCAAGAAATGGTAGAAAACAAATACCTGATTCCCAAGATTGATGGGCTTCTTGATAGGCTTCAAGGGGCACAATTCTTCTCAAAGATTGATCTAAGATTAGGCTTCTAACCAAATCAAGATCAAAGAAGAAGATATCCCAAAGACTACATTCAATATAAGGTATGGGTATTATGAGTTTATTATAATCTCATGTTTGACTAATACCCTAGCTCCTTAATGAGTTCATCCTCATTTGCTTGAATAATTTCCAAACATATTCCAAGGAAGAAGGAGGCCATGAAGAATAGCTTAGAATTGTGCTCATTATTTAGCACCCAAAACATTTCAAAACGGCACTCGTAAGAAAATGATTAAGTTGCTAAATTAGAAGAGGTTTAGAAAAGAAAAACCCTCCAACTTTGGTTGCTTGGACGTGATTAATGAGAGAATATATGATTCATTTAAGAGGTCGGGTATTAAATATCTTCAATCTTTAATGGACGTTAAGTGTCACCTTTTTAGTCTTATTTTCTTGAAAATTGCAAAATCTTGTATTTTTGAATTTTTGCACCAAAAGACGCAGCTCGCTTGTGTTCCTCGACATTCATTTTCTGCACCTCTCTTTCCTGTGGTTTTTATTTCCTTCTCTGTGATATTGTTGTCTTGTTTAGGGTTCCCTACCAAAATGTTTACCAATACCTCTTCTAGCAATACAAGCGCAGCCCCACCACGCAAGTATAAACTTACTATTCAGTTAGATATTGTCTATTCATCTTGGAGGAGTATACACCATCGAGCATTGTTGGACAAGGATGAAGCTAACAAGTTGCAATTACAAGGAAAGAAGCATGTAGACTTATGGATGGATGGAAATATTTATCCTCTGGACCCTTCTACAGGTAAGCATCCTCCTTTTTACAATATTCACAACTTCATAAGGTATGTTGGAGATGTTTGTGATGGGATGCCTGGCTATTGCATGAGGTTATATTCTGCATCTTTTACATTTACAGAACAAATGCATGAAATGAAGGAAGCACTAACATTGGCACAAAAAACTATTTCTGAGTTAATGGACAAGGTTGATAATCTAGAAAACTCTAATCAGCCATTGCAAGAAAAATTACTGCGCTTGAAAGAAACTCCAATAGGGTTTAGACAGAGAAAAAAACCACTTAAAAATATAATGGACTTGTGTAGTCGGGTGAAGAAAAGGAGACTAAATCTTGCAAAGAGATGTGTCTCTGATATTTCAGGTATTAATATTCGAGAGAACGATGAGAGGATTAATCTTATTAAAGAAACTATGACAAAGAAGGACAATATAAGGATTCTTAAATTACTTGAAAATGTAGACTTGAGAAGCCAAACTCTGAAAGAGTTAGTGAAAGATTTAAAAGGAATAGTTAAACCAGATGAAATAGTGGTGCATTTGGTTTGCCTCGGCTTCTTGCAGTTTCAATTGCTAGGACAGCTATGAATCGTAGGATTCCAGATGTTTTTGGGGAGTATATTCATATAGAAGGATCCATGCCCTATGAAAAACATAAAATAAAGGCTTTTTTTGAATAAACACATTTAATAATATAGAAGGATCCATGCCCTATGGATTCATATAGAAGGATCCATGCCCTATGAAAAACATAAAATAAAGGCCTTTTTTGAATAATTTAATAATATTTGAATTGATCTTAAAAGAGTCCAGATTGCAATGGCCCATATGAATAAATTTATTGTCCAAGAATGTTGTGGTATTTTGAAGTTTGCACTAAAATTGGATGAAGCACAGATTTAAAAGGGACAAAAGATGGAAAGAGTCAGCATGTGTATCATGAACAGGGCATTGGATTACCGTACCGGTAGTGAGCCAGCACAAAAATTTAAGATACAATCCGAGATGGAGCTATGGTGGATTGGTGCGGCCCAAGTACCAACAACTGAAAGTCATGAAATCTTGAAATGGTTATTCTCTCATATAGGTATTCCTGATATTATAAAGTCTCAAAGTGAAGGTGAAATGTTGATAGTCGATGGTGTTGGTAGTTTTAATGTGGAATGGCATATGAGTGCTGACTTAAAAACTATCAAATGCATGCTTGGAGTAAGTAATGGGACCAATGCAAAATATCCTTGTTTTTATTGCATGGAGAGTTTGGGATCGAAAGAATGGAGTACTTTGCAGCCAACAAGAAGAGCCTTGACTTGAAACTCTGTAGATTTGAGTAAGTTCAAAAATGTGGATGGCTTATGGGATCCTATTCTCTCAATCTCTCTAAGGAACATTCATATTTGTACATTGCATGCAGAGATTAGAATAATTGATAAGTTGCTTAGATTGCATCTTGACTATGCATATTCAATAAAACTAGTATCTTTATCAAATGACTGTATTGATAAATGTGAGGCTTTACTGTCTAAAATGGGTTTTCATGGAGGTCAAGTTCATATGAGAAAGGATCCAAAAGCCTCAATGAAAACAAGAGAGGTCTTAGCAGATGTCTCTATGGGGGTACAAAAGCTAGACGATTTTTAAGAAATCGTACAGGTAAAAAAATGAACACATTGTGGGAGTGTTGAAGAGAGTTGTGTGCAATCACAACAAATGTGGCTAGCACACCACGAATTGCATTCCTACGAATGGAGGTTTGGAGACACCTTGAGATATTTTTAAAAATGCTCAGGGAAAAAAAGATAACATCTAATTATTTGGAAGAGTACAAATGCTCAATTGTGAATCTTGTTCAAGCAATCAAGGAAGCTTGGGGAGAAAATGATATTACTTTCTACTTAGTAAGATGGACATAAATTTGAACCTTTCTGTTTTGAAAACAAGGTTTAATGATTTAAACTGATTATTGCTTGTTGGGTTGTCACATCATATTCTTCTTATTCATGGGCCTTATTTTGTGGAAGAGCAAGGGCCCCTAGCAACTTACAATAGCCAAGGTATGGAGAAATTTCACTACCAAGCACATATGTGTTTCTTTCGGAGCACTAGACATGGAGGAGGAGCAAAAAAACCAATGCCCTTCAGGAGTTATTCAATTGGTTTTTTTGAAGACAACTTCAAAGAACACAATAAAGGCGGTGGAATCTAAAATACCGATACTATTTTCAAAATGTTATATATATGGCTAGCTTTTAAGAGCCTTTACATCATCTTCCTCCTTGGGCATTTTTCCTCTATAATGTAAAAACTTTCTTCTCTTGTATCCAGCTATGGATTTGATATCTGTTTTGTTTGCTGCTAAAATATAAGATGAGTATGCAAGGAAGTATCCAGCCCTAGAAACAAAGAACTGGGACCATAACCAAATATTCATATGGTTACTGTCTTTTCCAAAAAAATAACTTTGTGCGCATTGTATTGCAAACCTGAGTATCCAAGAAGCCTTGTAAGTGCCTTAACACAAAAAAGTGGCCATGAGGCCTCCTCTGAGAAAGTGCTATGCAAAACCAACAGAATATTGGGATCAATCCTCGATATGTAATGCCCAAGTGCAACATCCTTTAGGGAACTACCACCAACTCTCGATCCTTTGGCTCTTCCCAAGAAATTATCCTCATCTGGAATCTCCAACTGTAAAAGCAACAGTCAGAATGAAAAAAATGAATATATGTATGTGATTTCACAAAAACAAAAGAATGCATTACCATTTGATTTTCATCACTCTCAAGTTTGCTTGGATTCCATAAGCTAATTGATGTCTCCTTGATATTCTTGAGCTCCTTTACATATTTTGACTCCTCCCTTTCGAAATTGGAGATTCCAAGCTTCTCTTGAAATTGGTCAAACTCTTTGTCCACAGCTAGTAACTCTCTCTCAGCATCTTTAACCTTGCTTAAACATAGGGAAATAGCATTTGATGTATCTATAAACATATCATCGGACATTTGAGTATCTAATTTAAGTAAGTCCTCCTTGGACTCATTTTCAACATCCACTATGCCTTTTGCATCTACAGACGCCTCTGCAATAACTGCTAAGCAATAATCTTCTCTCAAATTGAAAAGAGTTTGGAGATCAGACAATAATATGTATTCCTTGTCTTTAATTGGGAAATTAGACAAAGATGGAACAATAAGGCTTGAAGGACTGTCAGATGGCTCATCAAAGTCTCTGCTTTAAATTCAGCAACATCCAGGTCCTTTGCAACTAGTGCTTCCATCTGGGTGTCTAGTTGCTCCTCAACATCAACTTCATCTACTATCTCTTTAAGAAGGCAACAACTAGATAATTTTGAGGTTTCTTTATGCTTTTCATTAGATTTTAGAGGGTATTTCACAAGGGCAAATACAATGAATGCAGTAGATTTAAGCATAAGCCTGCATTTTTTTGGTTGTAAAGAGTATTATTCAGTTGCATAAAATCTATCAAGAGAATGATAACCACATTTCTTGGTAAACAAGGACTTCTCAGTGCCTGACCTTCCAACAGGGGTGTGAACATACTCCTTGGAATCCAATTGAACAACATGATATGCCAACTCTTCAAACTCTGCAAAATCTTCATTGCAAAAGTCCTTTGAGAAATTAAGAACTTGATCAAGGTCCCACTCTGGATTGAAAATCTCCCTAGCTGTTGGATAGAAAGTAATGTCAATATTGTTTTCTATGAGAAAATCCAAGAGCTTCTCATGGGCTGTAACATCTATAATTTGAGAAAGCCCTAGGACCATCACACAGGAGACTTTGAAGCCTTTCCCTTCTTTGAAGCCTTCCTTGAACCTTCACCTGTCAAGCTCTTGAAGTGCAACCCTCGCTCTGTGTTGGAAGATCAATTTATACGACGTGAATAGAAGCATTTACGAACCTCAAAAATCCACCATCACGTCATTCTGATTCGGAAGTCGGTTGGGATTCTACACACACAACGCAAAAGAAAGACACATGTGTGAGAAAACCTTGCACAAGGTGTGGTTAATATGACGCGAGTAGAGAAAAATTAAAACCTTGGCATTCACCTTCTCGGGCTATTTTGGAAATTGTAGAAGGACTTTGGAAACTGCGAAAGAACTTTGCCTTTCGGAAGTGCGGTGGAGGATGAGAAGCAAATATGACGCAATAACGGGAAAATCAAAACCTTGTTATTCACCTACTGGAGCTGTTTTTGTGTACATTGCCTTGGGGATGGACTTTGGAAATGTGCTTAAGCGTGTATGGAAGATGAATTTGACAAGGGTGGATGTTGTAAGTTCTACGGCGGAGTGCGTATGAAATGACGTGTAGGTTGGGAACGATATTATGAACAGAGGGGGTGACGTGGATTATGGACGGAGTGGGTGACATCATGGGAACGGGATTATGGATGGATGGGCATCTGTGATTAAGAAGAGGACAGAGATGGAGATGAAGAATTCAGACTTGAAAGGAGACAAGGGGAGAGCAAGACGTTTGCGTTGAGCAGGGCAGAGAGGAAGACGCTTGGCGCAGGAGGAAATTGGGACGAAAAAGGCACGAAATTTTTTAACTAGACTTAAAATTGTGCAAAATTTTTTGATTGGACTTAAATAGGCACGAGGGGGGAAGAAGGAACGTTCCAGAAACCTTAATATCACGGTGAATGAGAATGTGACACATGGACATCATCAACCCAAGTATATAAGAACTTCTCATTTGGCTGGAGCGCGAATTCAAAACTTACATCACGACTGCCGTTCGTTTGACAAAACCTTACATCACGATTGTCGTACGACTGACAATACTGATGTATCTGATCAACAGAGATGCCGTATGTCCACGCTGCTCATTCACTCGCATTTTGTGGAAGCCCTCAATACAAAGGGATTAGAAGAAAGAAGGAAATCAAATTTGCCAAATCGCGTTGTATTGGTCAATTTTGTGCGAAGGAAGGAAGACAGGTCGAAGGCCTACAACTCAGCTTCAATAGAAGCGATAACGTAAAAGCAGGTTGTCAAATCTACTTAATTGTGCTATATTGGAAATCTAAAGCAGAGAGAAGGGGTTCAAGGAATAGCATCCTTTAGGCTTCCATACAAAGCGATAAGGTCAAAGGATCGACCTCAGATCCGTGCTAACGCGTTGTATTGGGCCAAGCATTATTTCACCTTTCATATCGCGCGAGAGGAGCAAGTCGCCTTTGTATTTAGCTTCTTGATTACGTCGTGTTGGTTTCAATGGCCAGGACAAAACAAACTGCAAGGAAGGTATTGGTGAAGAAATTTTCTGAAGAAGGTGCTGAGCTAACTGTTGAGGAGACCGTTGAAGAAATTATTGTCCCTATTACACTAGCTGGTAAAGTATGTTCAAGTGAATTTCCCTCAGAGAACAAGTCATTTGGTGAGTTTGAGCCCTTAGCTTCTCCTCATTCTCAGCCTGCCAAGGAAGCCCCTATGAGGAAAAAGTGAAAGTCAAGATGGTTTTACATGTAGATGTGTTTTGCAGAGATCAGGAAAGCTCAAAAGTCAACCACAAACCTCATTCCTGAGGCTGCATTTTTAAGACTGGTCAAGGAGATATCTGATAGGTTTTCCCTTGTTGCTTCTGTGGATGGGCTCAACAAGAGATGGCAGCTGTTTGCCCTCCTATACTTGCAAGAGACATCAGAAGATTTTTTAATAGATTTTATGAATGATGTTTATATTTGCAACTGCCCATGAACATCGAATTACATTAATGAATAAAGGCTTTAGTATGGTTAGCAAACTTAGATATAGGTTTGACAAAGTTTTGAAGCCTCTTTCATCGACTAATCAAAAGGCATTTGAAATCCTCAATGTTCCACCTAGCAGAAAGCAGAAAGAGCCACCAGCACCCAAGGTTGAAGAGGTTACCCATTTGTATCCTACAAGGGTTGCAAGTGAGCAGGAATTTGTCATGGAGGAGAAAAGAAAAGAGGTAATAGAAAATGAGGATTTGATTTGCCAGAGAAAGATTTTGACTCTTGGCCCAGTGAACTATGAGACGATGGGGAAAGTGTACAGCCAAATGGTCGTGAATGTTTCTATTAGTCCTAAGAAAGAAGACTACCTTAGCATTTCTCCAGAGGATAAGATCTTATTTGAGAAAAAGGATACTCAACTTACAGATTCAATAGTTTATTGTTGTTTGAGGTAAGGTCTTTCGCTTCTCTTTATTTATAATGAAATTTTCCAAGGGTTCTTATATTGTACTCATTTTCTTGTTCATTCTTTACTTTGTATATAGGGCATATGTTGCTTCTCTTAGCATTAATATTTCTAAGAGTATATTTGTTATTGATCCACTTCTCTCAGTGGATTTCTTTTCAAAATCTGATTCAAATATTGCAAGGTTTTGTAAGGACTTCGATAGTGTCACAAACCATCATATTTTTTTTCCATATATTGAAATGTACTTTCTTCAACATTCTATCTCTTAATGATTTGTCTTTAGGGTTATTATTGCTCACTTGTGTTTTGGTTTGCAGAGGTCAATGAAGTCTAATCTATATTGACATTCCTGCAAGAGAGGTCATTTTTATGAATTCTCTTTCAGGAATCCATGGCCAATCAAAGATGTATTGTCAATAAATACTCTTTATTTTATCTTTATTGGATAAAGTTTATAATATTTGCTAATAAGTTAATATGTGCAGTGCTACTAGACTTGCTACTATCCACTTGGACACTAGCTTTGAAAGCATTGTTGATCCTCAGAGACCTTTCAAGTTTCTGCTTCAAGAGGTCCCATTGCAAAATGACGTACATAGTTATGGCTGGAGAGTGGTTTTAAATACTTCAAGGATAATAGATTCAAAGTTACTGAACGTAGAGGGGGTGAATGTAAGTCTCCTGTGATTTAACCTTTTTATAGTGAAAGTCTCTTGCTACTTCAAATAACTTGTGTGCTTTGTTACAGTGCAAAGACTACCCTAAGGCATACATGTGGTGGATATAGGAGAGGTGTATTGAACTAGTTTTAGATAGTGCAATTACACTGGTGGACCCAAATTCCCCTCTCCTAGCTAAAAATTCCAAAGGACAGGCAACAACAAAGGGCAAAGGCAAGAAAATGGCAACCACCAAGAAAAAGAAGTCTTCAAGGTCCAAACAAAAGGGGCACAAAATGAAGGGCGTGCCTAAGCTTTCCCCATTGAAATTCAGTCCATCTCCTCTAAAGCCTAAGGAGAAAAGAGTTCCTGAGTAATTAAGTTCTTCGAGCAACAAGAGAAAACACCTAAGAGGAAACTAGTGATGACGGATGAGAGTATGGAAGATGAAGCAACTTTTCCAAAGAAGGAGAGAAGCCTTAAGGATGGAGAAGCTATAGATCAAGGATAAGCTAAAGATCAAAAAGAAGCTAAAGAATAGCCTTATAATTATCAATTTGTCTATTTGTATTGAAGTAACATTCCCCTTGTATATACATATGTAGTGCAATATTCTGACCCAAAATGTGATGATATGTCATATTGATCTTACCCATGAAAGACGATTTTTTGTTAATAGAATCATAGAGAATTATAAAGCTTGTACCAAGTCTTTCCTATTAAATTTCATTGCAATTTTGTAACTCATGATATAATGAAATCATTTTGGTCCACAAATGACGATTTGTTATTCACAGAATCATTGCAAAGCTTATGCTAAGATTTTTTTAAATAGTACTTTTCAATGTGTATAATTCCATGTTTCTGGCAGCAATATTTGTGAGAAAAAAAAAAGATTCAAAATTATTTGTACATGCATATTAATGGTTCGAAACTCACAACACTAGGAGGCAAACATCTCATACATGATACAAAGCTCTCAGCTCTTTTTCCAATTATAGCACCATTTACCTTGAACTTATATCCAGGATTAACATTGTCTAGAAACTCCAAGGTGTCTCTTACATCCTTAAGACTCCACTTTGAAGTAATGTTCACCTCTTTTACTTCTTGTGCGGTAACTTGCAGTGTAAATTTCAATGTCTTACAATCAATATCTGAATCTAAAGGAACCCAAGCACCCAATCTAAGTTTGTATCTCTATAATCAAAACCTATGATAAGAGATTGTCAAGATAGATTGTAGGATAAACCCAATGATTGAGGGCACACATTGCACCTTATAAAGTCACCTTTGTGGTCAAATTCCTTGACTTTCCAACATAGACCTAATTTTTTTTCCCAAATTTTCCTCTGAAAAATTTCTGTTTAACCATGAAACCTTCGTCCATTGTAAACATGATGTTCTAAAGTAAGCTACAAAAACATGCAAGGGTAAAAGCCACGATAAGCATACTCTTCTCGAGATCCTTCCAGGAGTCATAGCCTTTTGAATATCTTGAGCAAAACTCTCCATTGTTGCTTCATCAAGCATCTTCCAATCCAAAGATGAGGGGCTTGGTAACTGCAGATCTTCAAGGTATCCATACACACCTGCTCTTGAAGGAACCACATATTGTGCATAATACACAAAAATTCCACTTTCATGGAAAAAACTCGTGGTCTGATTAGCATAAATAATGTCTGCAAATTCTTTATGAATGGCATGGAATGTTCCGTTGAGGCTCTCCACATGTTGGCACTCAAAACTTGTTGATGTAAAGATATCTACAACCAATAATCCATTATTTAGCATATCCTTCAAACAAAACTTTATACTCACGTATATTTTACAACTCAAACTTATAGTGTACTTGTTGGAAAAAACATTCCCATGGAGCCAAGTGCATATCTCTAGTAATGTAAACATGTTGCACCAAAGCAAACCAGCCTTGAGGCATGGTTTATAAGGCAAAGATACGTCCCTTCCAATGATATTTGATATCCCTTTGTTTTGTTTTTTTCAATTTGCGAGAACCCCTGCAAGATGGTAGCATTGTAGCCCAATAATTTATAGTAAATGTTTTGGGCTCCCATTCTCCTTTTGCGCTCTTGCTATACATGGTGCAAGAGTTTATAGAATGAGAAGGACGTCTTGTGGACGCCATGTAAAAGACAATGAGTATGCAAACAATGTGCGGAGAAAGAAACCTAAAGAGAGAGGTCAAGGAGACAGATTAAAAATACTACCAGCGCCAAGAACTTTGAAAATTCTCCCGAGAAGGACATCTCGTGGATGCCATGTAAAAGACAACGAGTATGCAGACAATGTGCAGAGAAAGAAACCTAAAGAGAGAGGTCAAGGAGACAGATTAAAAATACTATGAGCACCAAGAACTTTGAAAATTCTCCCGATTCTCAAAATTGTCTTAATTAACTTAACTTTGTCATGTCTTTGTCAGAGGTTTTGTTAGCTTTATTAGTTAATAGGGGCCGTTGGGATTACCAAAACTTGTCAAGGTTTGAAGATTTTGGCTAAATAAGAGGGGAGAACCACAAAATGAACTCTATTATCTCAAAAGCAGAGGAGACAAGAATACCATATTTTTGTCCATGTGGCAAAATCTCTTTGGCCCTTTCCTTAATCCACGGATTAACAAAAGTGCAAATTTTAATGTTTTTCGGCCCTAATGTTGAAACACTAAGAACACACAAGCTCTATGCTAAGAAGAGCAAGCATGCATTTTTTAAGAAGCAAATATAGTATCTTGGATTTATAGTATCCAAGAAGGGAATTGTAGTATATCCAACCAAGGGAGAGAGAGAGAGAGAGAGAGAGAGAGAGAGAGAGAGAGAGAGAGAGAGAGAGAGAGAGAGAGAGAGAGAGAGAGAGAGAGAGAGAGTGTGTGTGTGTGTGTGTGTGTGTGTGTGAAAGAAAGGAAGAAAATTTGAAGAATAAAGGATGTTCCAAGGTGTTGCAATACTTTGTATCCTTCATCTTCCCTCCACTCTTCCCCATATTCCTCATCATCACCAAGCCTCTCATGATGTACCATTACTCTCTCCAAATTCTTCCCCCAAATCTTTGAGACCCCCTTACTCTCTCCATGTATTCCATAAATTATGTCCAAACCCTATGTTCCTTTCTTATAGCATACAAGAAGATCCATCCTTAAAAGCCTTGAAGAAAATATATCTTATACAAAGATCAAATCTTGCAATAAGATATTTTCTTTCATAACCAACATCATCATCCAACCTAGCCACTCTTCCCATTAGCCTTTTACCTCACCACCTTGCTAAGTTTGGATTCAAGGACATTTGTGTTTCAAGACCAAAAAAGTGTGAGCATAGTGGGATAAGTAATGCAATGGTAGATTTTTTAATGGCCCAAAAATGATGGAACATGGGAGTGGGACAAGAAGTAGCATGTACATGCAACATCACACCAAGTCAACCTTAGGTTCCTTATGATATACTTGCAATGCACTTTTACTAAATTAGATAATAGTTTGTTATTATTTCTTGATTGAATAGAAATGCACGCAACACAACCACTGGGTGTTCAAGCATCTTATGGTGTTTTGCAATCTTGTTATGCATACTTTAAAGGTGTGTTAGGGATACAGGTGCTTATGCCTATGCCACCCTATATTTGCTTCACACACTGCGACCACACACTTTTACACTATAGGTGGTGATCACCTAGCATTGTCACTTTATTATTTATTCTTTCACTAACTATTGAGTAAGGAAAGGCCAGTCACACATTGTGATCATTAGAGTTTCCACATACAGTCTCTCTTTCTCTCTTTCTCTCTTGCTCTCTTGCTCCATCCACCATAGCTTGCACCTTTCTTGCTTCCGTTTGCTCATACTTCCAGTCAAGCTTCTCCTTTCAACTAGTATTAGAGCCAACCATTTGAGGAGCTTCTCCACCATTCAATTTAGCTCAGATTCGAATATCTTCAGTTCAAGTTTATGGTAGATATTGCTTTAGCCTATCAAGGTAACCATTGATGCTAAGCTCTCTTCAAGCCTCTCTATACTTGTCAAGGATATTTCGAGGGATACTTCAATCATTGCCAATAATCACTTGGGCCTTAGTAGCTTCCACACAATGACCAAAAAATATATTAGCAACAAGTACAAATTCAATGTGAACTTTAAGACCCTATCCTTCACACCTTAGATTGCTCTCCAAGTCATCTTTGGTAGCTCTTGGCACTCTTGGGCATTGGGTAAAGTCTTGACATCACCTCTTGGAATTGATTAGGTAACATTGTATTACTCTTGAAGTGGTATTTGGTCTATTATTGCTATATATTCACAACAAACTTGTTGTACACACTCTAGAGCAGCTCGTATTGGATGCTTATTACTCATGTATTGGCGCCCCAATCATTATAAGGACTCATTAATTTGCTTGTTTGATTGTATTGAGCTAGCTTAGATTTTGACAATATTTCATTGATGTATACTTTTGGATAGCAAGCATTCTTCATTGCAAGGTTATGCCTACTGTGCCTATTTAGGTATGCCACCTACATATATTGATACTTTGAATTCATGTTTGCACCCGAATGTGATTATGCAATGCTTTGGGCTTTGGTTTTGAGCTACATCAGATACTTTGTTACTTTGGATTTATGCTTTAGTTACTTTAGTCATTGACATAATACACTTGAAGACTCGTTGAGGTTTTTTGCTTTGATGTATTCTAGATTCTAGATGATCATGTACTTGATGCATCGAGCTTGCATTGCTCATTTGGGATTTAGATTTTCTTCAATGGGAGCACTTGCTATTGGCACTAGAGCTTTGGATTCTTTATGCAATTGAGCTTGATCTCTTTGTTGAGAAACCCAGATCTTGAGCATGGTTGGTTATGGAGGTCGGAAGGTAAAGACTAGAACCATGATGACATAAACAAGAGACGATGACTATTACTCAAGTGAATTAGGTTCCAAGATTAAGTGCTTGGAATCATAAACACAATCTTGAGTAGGACATGACAAAGACACAAATTAGAAGTACAAAGTACAATAGCACTTTATTTAAATAAGAACCAAGTACATGTTTATGTAGCCTTTGGATTGTTCCACTCTCCTCATTGTGCTTACGGGATATAGAGCATCTCTTCCTAGAGCATACATCATTTGTCATACCTTACAACACCCCCCTTAAAATGATGAGTTCCTACACTTGTTGGCTTTTTTTGCCCCCCTCTACATGATGACATATCCGGGGAGACTAGTTCATAGCCAACCTAGTTAAGTTAAAGCTTGAAACTTTACATCTTTGGTAATGATTTTTTACAAACCAAATCCACTAAGGAAAAAAAAATCCACTATGGGAAAGATACAATGAAAATTTCTTTAAAACAATCTATCAGAGTTGTTGTCGATAGCAGAAGTATCTTCTTCATATTCTTCATTAATGAACTGATTTTGATGGTTACCATTCTACACTCGTTGTGCTCTTTTCCTATGGAAACATTCACTGGCCATGTGCCTAATCTTACCATAATAATGACATGTGACTTTATCCTTGTTGTTGGTGTTGAATTCTCGTCCATGTCCTTTTGCTCCATAAGTTCCCTTGGTATACAAGAGATTGTCCTTTGAGATGATTTCTTTTGCATCCTTGTTTTTAAGTTTACTTTCTCCATCAAGTAGAAAATGCTCCATGTCTTTGAGTGAGAGATTAGGAACATTATTGAGGGTAGACAAAAGGTTCTCATATGGTTCTTGATTTACACTTGCTAGTAGCACTGCTATGGCTTCATCCACATCTAAGTTCTTCTTTAAAGTTGCAAGTTGAGTTTTAATGCTCTTAAACTTGTTAATGTGCATGGTCATAGAAGAACTATCCTTTACATCCAGCTTATATAACTGCACGAGTAATTTTACTTTTGAGTTTTTAGCTTGAGTTCCAAAGATCTTGTCAAGCTCATCCCATACCTTTTTTGTATCTTTGATGCTAGAGATATGGTGCAATACATCATCGGATAGTCCCCATGCAATGATGCCTAGAGCCTTGTTGTTCATCTTTTTTCACTCTTTTGTCTTTAGCTCGACTTCTTCAATGAACCCATCTTCATCATCTTCCTTCTTTCCATATGCATCTCATGTATCATCCTCAAATAGATCCCAGGGGTATTTCCTCGTGAGATGGTACATTTTCTTTCCAGGTGTGAAAGCCTTCACAATTGAATTTGGCCATTTGCTCAAGTTCAAACATTTTGAAGGAGGTCTTACCATGAGTATGCTCGGGTAGTGTCTATCTTTTTACAATGAGATAAGGGATTTAATCAATTGGGCATTCCACATTAAAAAGCTTCATATTTGTCATTGCAAAAACTGAAGTAAAACTAGCAATTGAGTTGTTCTTGGATGTGTTAAGAAACACAAGTGCTAAGAAGCACTAAAATGAGTATCAAAAGATTCTATGCTTTGAAAAACTTGAAGTTGTTGGATAATTTCTCCCCTTCTTATTGATTTGAAGTGCTAAGAACTAAGTGGAGCACTAGATCATAGTGGCAAACACTTGAATGAGCTGAGAGGAGTGAGAAAATGAAGTGTATTATGAACTTGAAGGTCAATGGCTATGGCTGCCATGTTTTAGGGTTGACAGAGGCCGACTGGTTTTTCACAAACAGCAACGTGTATAGGCAATCATTTCAGGAAATGTCTAGTGGGTAGAAGGCCTGAGATGGGCTCCAAAAACCTTATGGTTGCAGTGAGGATCGTATCACGTTCATGGAGAACATGCTATACAGACTGAAAACATCACAAAGTAGGCAACGATCTCCAATTTTTATAATGCTGGTGCATAGAGCAATGCTGGGTTACAACATGCCAGATAGTTGTGCCCTGAGTAGAGGGACAAATCCTCAAAATAAAGTTAGTTGAGATATGGCTTGTATGAGGAGATGCAATTTCTCCAAGCAGGGTAGGTCCTACTGGCTATGGCCAACAGACAAGAAGGTAAGGTGAAGATGGAGGTGAGAAATGAAGTCATTTGATGGAGATGAGCTTCGACTGAGGTTGTGGGGAGCTAGAAAAGCTATGAGAAGAGATAAACCATGATCACCATGGCTCTGATAATACATTGAGAAACACGGATCTTGAGCATGGTTCGTTATGGAGGTCAAAAGGCAAAGACTAGAATCGTGAAGACATAGACAAGAGACAATGACTATTACTCAAGTGAATTAGGTTCCAAGATTAAGTGCTTGGACTCATAAATACAATCTTGAGTAGGACATGACAAGGACACATATCAGAAGTACAAAGTAATAATAGCATTTTATTGAAGTAAGAACCAGGTACAAGCTTATGTAGCCTTTGGATTGTTCCACTCTCCTCACTGTGCTTATGGGATACAGAGCATCTCTTCCTAGAGCATACATCATTTATCATATCTTTCAACACTTTTAAGATAGTGGGACTTTGGACTAATGTACATATTGTCTTAATGCTCATTGGATGCATTTGCTCTACTAGTGGGCTGATTTGATTATATGCTTTGGACATGATACTTATCCTTGTCAAGATGATATCAGTGATGTATACATGCATATTGGTTATGTATTGAGCTTCATTACTCTTTGCTTAGTCTATTGTCCATTTGGCAGCTCTCTTTTGTTACCCCTAAGATCTACTATTGGAATGAGAGTCTATGCCTATTGGATGTATGGTCTACTGACACATTGAGGTTGTGACAAATCTTGGTATTGGTTGTATGATTTTTTACTATTGGTTGCTTTTACATATCCCAACTATTCTCGGATATTATTAGTAGTGGAAGCTTAGCTTTTCTTGATCGATTTCCCACAATTGGTTTTATAACAACAGTGTTGTAATTACAGTTTTCATCATTCTTTATGAGAGCAGATACTCAATAATACGATAGTACATTACTTATAATTAGTGGACAACTCTCTTATTTTAAATTATCCCTCTTATTTTTCCCTTGTTGTGGTTGAGTTTTGGGGTTGTTTTCCAGTCATTTATAGTAGCTTATACCCTTAAATTTTGCATTGGTATCTTATAATTATGGCTAGTTCTTTGAATGATAATGCTATTCAATATTGAAAAGGTTGATGGTGCTAATTTCACCTATTGGAAGACACAATTATGAGAGGTATTGATTTAAACAAAATATGTTTGATTTTTTAAAACCAAGAGAGTAAAGCCCAAAGGCATTGATTAGGATACTCGAGATGAGTTGGATGAGCTATTAAATCCACTATTATATTGTCATTGTCTAAATAGGTTTTTTTCAATGTTGTGGCATGGCACCTAAGGATAATGCTTAGTGGTTATGGAAAAAGATATGCAATCTTTATAACAAGTAAAACGATGCTTTATAGATGTATTGTTTGAAACAGCTCATGGACCTTCGGATGAAGGAAGATACTAGTATGTCAGTGTATTTGAATGAGTTTCATTTGATTTTCAACTAGTTGACTTTGTAGGGCATTTATTCTTAAGGATAATCTTTCTCCCTTGTTCTTGCTTGAGATACTTCTTGAGTCATGGGACACTTTTCATACTACTATTGTATGTCAATATGCCTAAGGATGGTTTGAAACTCTAGAATGTTGAGGATGCCTTACTCAAAGAGGAGATAAATAGAAAGAATGTGGATGTAGCCCATACTTCTCATGCATTAGCTGTTAGGGGTAGACATGATGGTAAGAGCGGTAATGACCACTATACTAGAGACTCACAAAGGTCTCAATCTCAGGGATAGACTCACAATAAGTCTCTGGTTGTAGGGCTTCTCTTACATGTCATTATTGTTGGGAATCAGAGTCATATTCGGCCATAATGCCATAGGATGTGTGATGATAAGCGCAAAGAGAAATGCAAGTGCAAAGTGTAAGAAATTTTTGATGATCACAGCATTGTCCCTAGTAATTCTAGTGCAGAGATTAAGGAGATAAATGTAATGCAAGTTGAGTTTGATGATCAGTACATCTTGGAAACTTATTCTCTTGATGCTAGTCAGTTGGTTGATGCACGTCCACTTTTTCTTAGTGTTGGCTACTTGATTCGAGGGACTTATTTCCATGTTTCCCCAAAGATAGGGATTGGTTTCATTCCTATCGCAACATGAAAAGTTCTATTAGACTAGGATATAACTTGGCATTGGATATCATTGTGATTGGGGATATATGGCTGTAGTTTCTTCCAATAATACTTTCTTTTTGTATAGTGTACACCATGTTTTGACTTTAACCAAAAGCTTACTCTCTGTGGGTAGTTGGATGATGTAGGCCATAATATATCTTTTGGTGATTCTTTGTGGAAGATTACCTTTGGAATCTTCTATTTGCTCAAGGTGCCAAGGGTGGCAACCTCTATCTCTTGCTTATATCTGGGTCAATAAACCATGTTTTAGCCGTGGCTAATATACCACATATTTCTTTATGGCATCGTCACCTTGGGTACATGTCCTTAAAGGGAATGAAAACGCTTTCTCATTTATAGTATCTTCTGTTTCTTAATCACAAATGCTTTGATTCTTGTGACAATATGCAGACATGTGGTTCTCATAAGAAATTTGACATTACGTGTATGGGTGAGTCTTTGGCTCTAATTCATTTTCTGATATATGTAGTCCCATGCCCTATCAATCACTGGGTGGTGCAAAGTATTTTGTGACTTTCATTGATGATTATCCACATAAGGCCTGGGCATATCCTATTAAGTAGAAATTGAAAGTCTTATCCACCTTTCAGTGTTGGCTTACTCTTGTTGAGAATCGATGTTGGTATAGGTTGAAATGCCTAAGGTCTAACAATGGGGGTAAGTATGTCTCTAATGCATTTGAGAAAATTTGTGATGAGAGTGGTATTTAGCATCAATTGATCACTCCCTAAAACCCACCCCAAAATGGCATTACAGAGCACATGAACATGACAATTTAGGAGAGGGTTTGTACCATGCTAAGGTAGGCAAACTTACCATAGCATTTTTGGACTAAGGCACTCGCTACTACCATATATTTGATAAATATATCCCCATGCAATGCTATTGGTTTTCAGGTTACAGAGGAGGTATGGTTTGGAAAACCTCCATTGTATGCTTATTCAATTGCCTTTGGATGTGAGGCTTTTTGCCATGTTTCCAAGGACAAATGCAATAAGTTGGATCTAAGTCAATGAAATGCATCTTTCTTGGTTATGGGACTGTAAGTGAAATGGGTTATGGCCTATGGGATCCACAAGCATGGAAGGTCATCCCCAACCATGATATTTGTCTTCAGTGAAGAGAAGATGAATAAGTAGCATGAGTAGGTAGTTGATATTTACAAAGTGATCTTTCAGGAGGAGTCTCATGTTACAATACAGCTAGCTAGACACCCTGCAGTTGATACTCTAATGGCCCATGAACATGATGTTAGATAAGTTATGTAGGTTCCATTGCTTGTTTTGTGACATTCTACTAGAGATAACTGATCAATTTGCACTCTCCATGGAATATGTTATGGTGACAAACTCTAGTGAGCCTCTTACATATATGAGGAGGGTATGCACCAAGGTGATAGTCACACTTGGAAGAGGGCCATATAGTTAGAGTTTGATTCACTATAGAATGAACACTTATGAAACTTGGTTCCTTTGTCTAGTGGGAAACATGTATTACCATACAAGTAGGTGTACAAGTTAAAGAGTACCTTTGGGTACCCCAAGCTAGCATATAGCTAAGGGTCTTAATTAGAAGCATGTTGTTTGACTTTGATGAAGTTTTCTCTCCTGTAGTCAAGATGACTATCCTATGATTGGTTTTATTCTTGGTTGCACAATTGGATTTGAGTCTTTATCAAATAGATGTGAAAACAGCTTTTTTGCACAGAGACTTGCATGAGGATATCTATATGCAGCAACCTAAGGTCTTTATGGAAAAGGGTAGGGAACACCTAGTGTGGAAATTCAGAAAAAGGCTTTCTTGCCTTAAGAAAGTACCTAAAGAATGGTACCATAAGTTTGATACTTTCATGCATTTATAGGGATATACTCACAGTGATATGGATCCATATTTATACATGAAAAACGCCTATGATGGTAGCCTTATTATCTTTGTACTTTATATTGATGATATGTTGATTGTTGGGAGAGCTCATGATGAGCTAGATGCTTTGAAGACTTGGATCAAGAAGAGCTTTGAGATGAAGGATATGGGATAGGCCTCACATGTTCTTGGTATGTGTATCACGCACAATCACTCTAAGGGGTTCCTTTAGCCATCACAATACTAGGCATACATACATAAGGTACTTGAGCGATTCCACATGTAGGATGTAGAAAAGAATTGGTAGCCAAAGTTTTACAATTGAAATGTTATGAAAAATATCCTCTTTGAATTAGGCTCAATAGGAGGTTAGATTGAATTTAGTTTGGATCTCATTCAACAAGATAATAGATTATTTTAGTTGGATTTTCTTAAAGAATTTGACTAATTGGGATTGTGACCACTAAAGAGCCTAGTTGAGCCACAAAGGAGCCACCACTGTAACCTCCCACATTTGAAATAGAGTAGGGGCTCGATGAAATTGTAGAGCTAATATTAGAAGATCCAAAACTTTCAAAGGGATTCAAGGGAACCCACCCCTTCAAAATAAATAATAGAGGCTATGAAAAGGATAAGGAAGAAGGTAACCTCCCACATTTGAGATAGACTAGGGGCTAGATGAAATTGAAAAGCTAATATTAGAAGAGCCAACAACTTTCAAAGGGATTGAAAGAGAACCCACCCCTTGAAAATAATAGAGGCTATGAAAAGAATAAAGAAGAAGGTGAAAAGAAGTAGAAGAAGGCTCACTGCTACCCCTCAACTAGTACTAAACATGTCCCCTCCACAGAGAAGGGAGTAATTGCATTTTTCTCTTATTTTTTTGATTATCCTCCCTTTCATTTATTATTCAATTATTTGTATTCTAGTATAGTAGTTGGAGATGGTATTTAGAGTGAAGCAAAATCTAGTTTATCATTTTCTTTAGTTTGATAATGAGGAGGATTATGATGATGGCTATATCTACAACAAGGGCGAGAGGCGATTTATAAAGGGAGACAATTTTATAATATATCAAAGTATTAAGGTTTGACTTTCACCTTTGAGGTTATATCCCCCAATAATGTGGGGATATTACATACTCTCCCCCTTAGAGAAATCAAGATGTCCTCATTTCGAGAGAAAATGGGGATATTGTTTAGATAAAGCATTCTCATCAATCCAAGTGGCATCTTCTTCAAGATAGTCTTTCAACACGACAATGTATTTCATAATAGCTCTACTTTTAAGGATTTTCTGTTTTACATCATATTATGTCAGATTGAAGCTCAAGGACTCCTTGGCTTGACATTCCAACTTGTTGATAATCAAGAATATGGTTGCAACTTGTATGCATTAGGTCTTAAGCACTTGAGGATCTTGTAGGGTCAATAGTATCTTGGACTCAACTTCTTGATTTCTCCCAATGATAGAGGGATTTTCTTTGGGTGAACCCAAATAAAAACTATGTCTCCTTCATTGAAGATCTTCTCTTGTCTTCCTATATTGGCATAGGCCTTTTGTTGATTCTTAGCTAGTTGAATATCTTATCTAATGGCTTTAACTTATTCATCTATCTCATTCAACATCTTCATGGAGGCTTTCACATTTAGTATAGGATCAAAAAATTTGAGTGATATAAGATCGTCTTGTCTATAAAAAACAAAACCTAGAAAGGGGCCATCTTGATGCTTTGATGATAAGAAGCATTGTAAGTAAACTCTACTAAGGATAGATAATACATCTATCATTTAGGTTCTTTGTAATAGTATACTCTATGTCTTCAATGACTTAGCCATCACTTGGGGGATAATAATAGTAATTTATGATCACTAACGATCCTCTTTGGTAAACCATGTAATCTAAATCCTCATTTAGAAAGAGCCTTGAAATATTTGAAGCCTTATAGTTTGTCTTTATGGGAAGTAGGTTATAAACATTTGTCAATATATCCATGATCACCATGATAAAGTTGTATCCTCCTTGTATTGAGGGTAATCTAACTAAAAAATCCATAGTGAGTGATGAACTCATCATAGTTTTTCTCATGAAATTTCAACTTTCTTGAAGAGTAGGCCATTTTCAACCCTCTTGCATGAGTATACAACCTAATGCTAGAGAGGTAGCATATGTTATGACCTCAAAATCTTGGTTCAAGTAAGGAAGCTTTAAGATAGGAGTTATTACCAAACTATGTTTGAACTTCTCAAAGTTGGATTGTTCTATTGGGTTGCACACAATATAAGTTTTCTTCTTGAGAAAATTAGTAAGGGTTGCAGCTATCAAGGCATAGTCCTTGATAAAAACTCTATACCATTCAGTTAAGCCCAAAAGCTTTGTGCATTGCGTGCATTAATTAAAAGTTGTTCTGATAGTGTTTTCACCTTGATTTAGCATAAAACCAAGGCAAGAGAGGCTTGGAACATACTGAGGAGTCTATACAAAAACCTAAAAAAGGATTTAAAACTTTAAGAATCAACTAGCAATGAGGAAGTTTTCTGAAGGAGAGATGGTTGAAGCATTCATCACTCAGATCAATAATTTGCATGTGATATCTCAAGTTTTTTTTCACACCTTCCCTATGTGTGAATGAGGTTTAGGGGGGGGGAGTTAATACAATAAAATTTTAAAAATTAAAAAGTGAAAACTTTACCTTTTTACCTATTTTCAAATAGTGCCACCATCCACCCCAACTATCGCCGCTAACTACCACCATGAATCACCATCAAAGACATCTCCTCCCCAACATCACAAGCATCAAATTGGTAGTTCCAGCCATGTGATCACACAATCGGTTGGCCACAACAATCATGAGGAAGAGAGGAGCATCAGTAACACACACATACACACATATGTATGTATGTATGTATGCATACATGCATGCATGCATGTGTGTGTGGTGTGTGTGTGTATGTATATATACATGTATGTATGTATGTGTGTGTGCATATTATATTTATATATATATATATATATATATATATAGAGAAGAAAAAAAGAAATAAAAAATCCACAAAGGAGGCTATTGGTTTTAACATTGAAAGGGGAGGTAGACTTCACTAATAAAATCCATCTCCATTATCCTTGTATCTTATGCAAGACAACTTGCGAGATAGCCCAAGATGGACAAAGACAAAAATTGTTGAGGACCTAAGAAGTATTACAAAGGAGTGGGACAAGAGCTAAAGAACAAGAATGAAGTTGTTGTCACTATTGCTACTACTATGGAGACCCTATGGATTGCTTATCAAGTCAAGTGTTCCAATTGAGTGGCAATGGCTACCTCTCACATAGGAAAATGAAAATGAGGACAAATGAATGGCCTTTATTGACATTTGACTAAAAAAATTTAGTTTTAAAAAAGTTCATCAAATTTTTTAAAATAGACTTTTAGAAAAAAACTAAAATATACAATATTAGATCAAGAATCAAAAAATAAAATCCCTCAATCTATTGATCATGAATTTTTTATATATCTATGTCTCTACACAATTTTTGACTTGTTGCAAATCATTTGATACCAAATAATTCTCCTCCATTCTTTTGTCCATCTAAAATGAAAAATATTTTAATAAGTTTTGAAATGTAAGCGTAACAAAAAAAAAAGTTCTAGTATTCAACAAGCTCACCTTTCTACCACCAATACAAAAGTTAAGCTCTCTATACAAATGCTTCCCATGAATACAAGATGCTCTTGCAGATTTAGGAGACTCCAACAATCACTCATTGTAGCTGACTCAATCATTCCATCTAGCTTATTAATTTGAATATCAACTACTTGTCCAATGTCTTTGGTGGACTCCAAGGGAATCCATTGTCCTACTTTCTTTATCCAACATCAGTAATAGAAGTGCATGTACAATGATGAACATGCAATCAAGTAATGGAAGATAACACTAGAGACCACCACTTTGCATGATGTCACCTTTGTGCATCCCACCCACCTCATTCCATCCTTCTTCAAAATTGAAATTAAAAAGGTCCTCATGTACATCCTTACAAATGAACATGGAGGGACACATAGAAAATTGAGAATATTTGTGGATGAAAATATTTTATGTGTGAGCATAGATAGATGAGAATATTTATGGAATGGAGGTAAGAGAATGACCATGGAAAAAAGAGAGAAGCTAGGTGCTATGTGGCTATGGCTAGGAGAAGCTGGGGGCTACAATGGCTATGGCTATGTGAGCATAGAAAGATGAGAAGATTTGTGAAATTTAGGTAAGATAATGACCATGAAAGAAAGAGAGAAGTTAGGTGCTATGTAGCTTGGGCTAGGAGAAGTTGGGGATTATGTGGCTATGGTTGTGTGAGAATCAAAAGTTGAGAGGATTTGTAGAATGGAGGCAAGAGAATGACCAAACTAGAAGCATGCCGCCTTGCAAAAAGACACCAAAAAATGCATTTTTTGACTATTTATGACATAAGAAGAGGTTTTGGGGGGAAAACCCATTTTTGAAGAGGGAGGAGAATTTCAAAATTTGGGTTCTTTTTGGATGCCGCTACTTGACATGGAGTCATAAAAGTATGGGGGGATGGGGAGGGGAAGAGATATAGGGGGACAAGCCTATAAGTGGTAGAGACAAGGGAAAAAAGAGAGTGGATATAATGTGCATACCACCCCCTCTCCCATTGGTCCACCTCAAATCTCTTGTCATTATGAGAGTCATTAACTCTTAAGCTAAAGGGTCATTTTTGAGTCCATATTCCCCTAATGTGGAAAAATGGAGATTTTAAGAATTAATTATCTTAGCTGAATATTAGGAAAGAAAATTTTGAACAATCTCCTAAGCAAGTTACCTAGGCTTTAGTTGACTAGGCGAGATTATACCTTAATTTATATAAGGGTTGATGTATACTTTATCTCATCTCTCACTCTCATTAAACTAAGTGTGGTACTATCTTGATTTAAGCTTCAACTAACTACACAAGTGATCTCTCTTATCTCGATACTAGATTGTTGTTAGGTGACTTAATTGAGTCATTAGTACCTTAGATCAATCTTTATGGGTCAAGGCACTTCTCCTATGAGGTAGACCTAGAAGCAACCTAACCAACTAAGCTTGTGAGTTTCATGGCATCCAATGGTGTTGCTTGAGAGGAGAAATTGGGGGACTATTATTGAGTATGCCCCTAAATAATAATAATAACCTAAAATTAAAATTTTGACTCAAAGTTTGAGTTTTGATCACTAAAATGGATATTTTTACAGAAGAAAATTATGAATATATGCAAATATCCATAGTAAAAATTATATAGCAACATGTGATAAGGTACTTATCAAGTTGAGGACCTTGTTGCTAGATTGTGATCAATAGTTTAAGAGGTCTTTGCAAAAAGAAAATCACTATTGCAAAGAGACCTTAAGGCATAGATGGAATGGTTGCCCTCTTCATCATACAAGATGTATAGGCTCACATATGGTCTTTCATCTAGTGGCTCCTTCCCATAGTGAATGGGAGCATCTTTTTGTGATAGTGTTACTATCAATACATGGGGCCTTGGTATCCCTATTAGATTGATGTCTATCCTAGGTGCTAATTATCTTTGATCATTAGTAGGCACAAGTATGGCTAAAGGAGCTCCTCTACAATGGCTAACTATCAATTTGTCTAATAGGGATTTTGGTGATAGGGTTGAGGATGTGGAAGTATCCTCAGCCACAGGTAGTTGGCTATGTCATGTCCAAACGTCCCACAATTGGTGCAAGGTCTTAGTCTTGGCTTATGGCATTTTACCATAATGTGATTTCCTCTATAGTATACACAAGGGACACTAGGCCTTATAGACCATCCTTTTAAGACCTCTTGGAGCTTCACAAATTCCATCTTATGACTCTTGAATTTTTGAGAGAGATATGTCTCCTTCCCCTTCTCATGTTTTGTAGGATTTATTTGCTCATTATGAAGAATGGCTATCTCTTTGTAAATCACAATGATGCTCACTAGTTGAAGGGTTTCCTTTACTTCAATAGATCATTAACCCATAGCATCTTCAATCTTGTCATGCCTCAAGCTAGAGTTGGTTGCTAGAGCTTTGCATAGTTTCTTATTCTTGATCCCATTTATGAAAACCATAGCCATAGCTTGTTGACTGGTCTTTCAAGAGCATGGATTATCCTATGAAGTCTACACACTTGGAAGATGTAGTCTCAGATTTTCTCTTTATCCTTTTGGCTTACATTTAGGAGTTTAATAACCTTTTGGTTCATGTTCATGAATTAAACAATAATGTTATCCACGTATCTTGCTTCAAAGAACCTATTTATAACCAGGTCTTTGATCACATTAAAATCATTCTTCTCGTTGGTACCATCAAGGCTTGTGGACCAAGTCTTGTCCTTCTCTCCCAGACATAGCACAAAGGATTGTGCTTTCTTGTAAGCATCTTTGATGTTATTAGCCTCACAATTTGGCTCAAACTATCCAATGAAACTAGATAGGTCATCTCCTACTATTGAAATTTTGGACTGGTCTCTTGAGCATGATCTTACTAAAACTCCTACCAAAATAGAAGGAATTAGGACAACACTACTTCTTCCAACTTGTTGATGTGTCAAGTAGCCATTTGATGAGGGTGCCAGGTTCACAAGTGATGGTTAAACTCCCTTTTCTTCTTTTCCAAGCTTAGGTCCTCCTACTAGTCTAGGATTTTTCTTCCTTAGCTAGTCTTCTTTTATTTTTATCTGCCTATTTTTCTTCCACTAGTCTCCCTATGTGCTCTATTCTCATTCATTGGTAATAAAGTATGATGAGCCATTGGATATCTAGTGGGAAGTCTATAAGGTCAAATGCTATATTTTTTATGTTTGGGTTTGAGCCATGCATTATGTTTAGCTCTTCTCTATCTATCAAGGCCTTAATCATATTTATTAGGTCAAGTAGGGGTGGAAGTCACAATTGGCTCCCTCAAGGAAGAGACTTGTTACCTTGAGTTTGGTCAGGATGGTGTGGTCTTCTGCACTCAATGTGCTAGGGTGTGTTGTCTTTTTTCCCTTGATGGCTAGATAGACACAATTATTTCTAGATTTCATTGCTTGTTTGCTAAGATAGGGCTTATTCCATAGGGTATGCAATAAATTTTTATCATTTCTTTGTTTTTATGTTTCTTTCCTTTTTCACCTCTTTTCAGTTGATGTGTCTATGGGTTGCTTTATCATGGAGGTTGATCTAAATTGGATCCCCCATGATCTTGATCTAGTTGGCCTTATGGGCTCAGATGAATTTTTCCTTACTCACTTAAGGAACTTAGTCTCCTAAGACAAGCTCTAAGAAATTGGTGCTTGATTAGACTAGGTTAGCCAAGTGTGTTGCTGGTTCAATAACTTGGCCTAATACTATCTCAATGTCAAGTGGCAATGCTTTAGTAGATTTAGCAAGAGCTTACTTGAGTTAGGATCAAAAGAAAAAATGATTGATTCGGTATTTGGGCAAGTAAACTTTGATGGTTTCTACCAAGTTAAAATTCATGATATAGTGTTGGGTGTGTCCTTGCAATGATTTGAATTCAACAGATTATTCTTACTAGCTCGGTTTACTCTCGTCCCCCCCACCCACCCTCCAAAAATGCAATTGGCTCGTGCCTAAGTGAGTTGAGTGTATTGCGATATGTGATGCTAATGGCCTTGGTCAAGGCGTGTTGAACCTAGATGTGATGCAAGTTAGCTAGGCTAGGTCTAGGAAATAATCCTAAAATGTATTGACCTTAAGTGAAGTGCATCAAACTAGGACTTATATAGGGACATCTAAATGTGTCTAAGGAGATGGGAATGGAAGAGTGTATGTCTTAGGGTGATGGAAGTTGTAGTTATGTTCAGTGATCCTAGTTGATCTCATAAGTGATGGAAGAAGCTCTAGACATGTGGGCTAGGGATGCTCTAAGAGTACCTAGGCATTAGGTAACCCCAAGAATAATGTGGAAGTTCTTGCACACACTATGCAAGAGATTTAAACTAAGAGGGGTGCTACAAAGCTTTCTTAGGCTTAATGTGGGTTTGCCTAGGGTTGTGCCTAAGGTTGAGTTCCTAGAAGGTGAAACTAGGGGGTCTAAGGATGAGATGAGCACTAAGGAAGTGGTGTATGCATGTGGAACTAAACCTAAGATTAGGGGTTGTATGTGCACATGGACTTAGAAAAGCTAGAGTCCTCGTTCAAGTGCCTAAGTGATGTGGAATATGATCCTAAGTGGCTTGAGTCTAAGTTTTTTGTGCTTTAGAGTGGTGCATCACAGGTTATCTATAGACAAGAGGTGCACCTACTATAAGTTTGTGATTATAGGGGGATAACCACCTAATTGTGAGTAAGTATGTGAATGTGAGTCCTAGAGAGTGTATACTAGTGTGGTTTATGTATATGGGTGAATGTTGTGTGTGCTACTATATTTGTGAATGTGTATAGGTTTGATATGTGTGTGCGTGTGAGTATATGTGTGAAGTGGTATGTTTTTGATCCTATATGTATGAGTGTGCACCTATGTATCCAAGTGTGTCTATGTGTGTAATCTTGTGTGTGTGATGTGTGCAAGTGAGTCTTGTGAGTGAGTGAGTGAGTGAGTGAGTGAGTGAGTGAGTGAGTGTGTGTGTGTGTGTGTGTGTGTGTGTGTGTGTGTGTGTGTGTGTGTGTGTGTGTGTGTGTGTGTGTGTGTGTGTGTGTGTGTGTGTGTGTGTGTGTGTGTGTGTGTGTGTGTGTGTGTGTGTGTGTGTGTGTGTGTGTGTGTGTGTGTGTGTGTGTGTGTGTGTGTGTGTGTGTGTGTGTGTGTGTGTGTGTGTGTGTGTGTGTGTGTGTGTGTGTGTGTGTGTGTGTGTGTGTGTGTGTGTGTGTGTGTGTGTGTGTGTGTGTGTGTGTGTGTGTGTGTGTGTGTGTGTGTGTGTGTGTGCACGTGCAAAATACTATGAGCACAAGTAGATTCCATGTGCATACATGTGGTGTTATTTGTATTAGTACCTAGCCTAGGACTAGGGTGCAAGTAGTTGAGTAAAGGAACGTGCCTCAAGACAGGTGCCCTATTGCAAATTGGATGTGCCAACCCTAATTGGATATTGTCTATGTAGTGATGGGATATCAAAAGAAATATTGGTCTTCCAAAGGAGGTGGGTTCATGTGTACTGGTGAGTCTATAGCCAAGTGTGGAAGTGGGGTGCTTATAGGGGCCTACGTGTGCTTTCCTACAAAGCCCACACTAATGGCATCCTTAAGTTGTGGGTATGTGTATATTGCTAATTGTGAATATGTGATGTATATGCACAACTCCATGTGTGTGCGTGTGCGTATAGATGGATCCCAATCCTATGAGTACATGAATATGGTGGGTGACTACATCTAAACAAGTGTGCCCATGCTCTGGTATCTATGTGCACAAGTGGCCAAGTGTACACTGTAGTTCTTGCATGGTAGTGGATGGGTGTGTGCAAGTGTACCAAAGTGTATGAGTGAAGGACCAAAAATGCTTGCCTCTGAGTGTGCAAGTGAATTTGCATGTGGGATATGCACATGTGCATATAGAGTGGCCACACTAAGTGGGGCTAAGGGTAGTGGTAGGGTGGTGACTTGGTGTGAAGCTCAGGGTGCATTATACTTAGGGTAGTAACTTGATGTGGTACAAGTTGTTAGGCTTGAAAAACATGGTTTGTTTAAAAACAAGTCATGTTGACTCGAAATTTTCTAGAGTAGGACTTGGGGTATGGCATAGAAGATATGGCTAGGGCATGTGGGCTCAAGGTAGTTAAGGTCCATTTCATATTCATCTAGATCAACATATCCAATAGGGTCTTCAATTGAGGTGCTATTGTCCATTAGGGTTGATTTTGACAATCAATATAAGGTGAATGGATAGTTTACATTTTGATAAATTTGAAAGAAACAACACCCAAATTGTGTTTGATCTACCTTTCTTGGCTCTCAGTTAATGCATTCTAAGGTGTTTGATTGCAGATTTGTGAAACCAACCTTAGACTTAAGGTGGACACCGTTGGAGGGCCTGAGGTAGGTTTAGCTAGAGGGCTCAAGGTAAATGATGAGAGACTTCATGCAGATCCTTCACTGGGAGGCTTGGGATAGTTTATTTGGAGCTACTAAGTGAAATTGGACTCAAGGAAGGTGAAGTTGAGCTAGTTGAATTTGAAATTTGGGGTGTTAGTCATCTTGATGTAGTCCAAGGTGATAGATAGACTCTCATGGGGTTGAGGTGGATCTTTTGAGTCACATGTCTCTACTTAGTGTGGTTATGGTAGGGCTCGTAGGGGTAGTATGGTTCCTCCATGCATAGATAGAGCATTGGCAAATCCTTCCTTTTAAATCACCTAGCTAGTTCATTTGTCGATGTAGCGAGGTTGCTATACTAAAGGAATGTGGGTGATAGTCACATGTACACCATCTTGTCTTTATGTATTACTTGATTTTGAGGGCTTAGAAAATTTTGAGAGAAGTGAGTAGGGCTCTTAGGGGTAGTATGGTTCCTCCATGAGTAAATAGAGCATTGGCAAATCCTTCCTTTTAAATCACCTGGTTGGTTCATTTTTGGATGTAACAAAGTTTCTATATTAAAGGAGTGTGGGTGATAGTCACATGTACACCATATTGTCTTTATGTATTACTTGATTTTGAGGGTTTAGGAAGTTTTGAGAGAAGTGAGTAAGAATGCACAATTTTGTCCATCTTAAATGTAAATATTAGCAATGTGACAATATTTGCTAAGAAGGTATATTATAAATGATTGATTTTCTTATTTTTGAATGCACAAATTTGACATGATGGATTAATATTTTTGTATTATTTTTTCATAATTCAACCCTATGTTTAAATATTATTTCCACTTGTACAAAGAAAGAGAATCCATATTTCAAAGGTCTCAAGATTATGTCGGAGGTCTCAAGGTGATGCCATATTTGGGATAGTGCTACAAGCCACTAAGGATGAGTTGATAGCAAGATAATTGAGTGAACAAGCAAGGATAACAAAGGACTCCCTAGTGGTGGTAATGCCATTGGTCCTATCCCAAGTCACTATATAGGGATGGAGGCTAAACAGGCTCAACAAGCATCAAATTTTTTAGCAAAAGTACTATATAATATTGAATCTTGACCTTGCATATACCCCTAGGCATTAGAAAATCCAATCTATGTCCGAAATTATGTCATACAATCTTCAATATTGGGCCATTGATGGTTCCCAGTCAAGGATATGAATATGCCATGGTCAATTCTAGTCTCAATATTGATCTATGGTCTAAAGAACTTCAAATTTTGACCCAAGACATTGTGAGTATGTTGGGATCCCAAAAATAATCAAACTATGTTCTCAAAATCCCAAATTAGCTCTCTTTGTTGCTGAGTTTGTGGAGCCCCTAGAAGGGTCTAAAAACTTGCAATTTTTGTCCCAATGCCTTATGACTATGATGGGATTCCAAAAATAATCGAACTTTGTTCTAATTATCCCAAAACAACTCTCTCTAATGAGTCCATGGAGCCCCCAGAAGAGTGTACCTAGCTACTATCAATCCAACTTTGGTCAACTTAGGCCAAATATTCATTCAAAAAACTTATGTATCATGGCAACATAGCTCCTTGATCAATGTGGCTCTTTCAACACCCAACAATCTAAGTAGAGCCTATAAGATATGATCTACTCAAGGTGCTCCATCAGCATACCACAATTGCCCAATGAAATAATCAAAATACATATCATCAATCCCAAAGTGACTATCTTGGACTATTTAGTGTAATATAATACTTATCCAACTTTTATGCTTGTCCCCAAAACACTAGTAAATTAAAACATCAAAAATATCTCAATTAAAAAAAATTTCTAGTTTTATTTCAATTGAAATTAATCCACACATACTCCTAATTTATGCAATTGATTATTGCATTCTTTGATTTTGACATGTCAACTAGCTAGTCATGGAATGATGCTTTGCCCATGGCATCTCGTGATTAAAGGTTGAGAAAATTAGTGCTTACACCATTAACGTGAAATGCTAGAGGAACAATTGGGATGGAAGATGTGGGAGGAATGGTTGTGGTTGTTGATGTTGCTAGGTACATGGTAGGTGGTGATTGGAGTTGTTATTTGTGACAAGGTTGGTAGAGAATGGCATGCGTGACATTGGTAAATTTTACTAACCTTTCCAAATATTGGATAGATCTTAAATGGGCATAGTGAATGGAATTGGAGATGTAGAAGACTGGATATTTTTACTAGGGTAGAAGTAATGGGGGTGGTTCTTTGCATATTTCTATACCTATAAAGTAAAACCTTGTGTATCTTCCTATGAGTGCTAGTCTTCTTTCACATGCACATGATATATATAGCTAGATTGGGAGATCAATGGTACTTGAAGAAATCGTAGAAAGTTGCCCCACACTTGATGACCTAATTTATGCATAGGTAATAATGCAATCACTGTGTGAGGGTGGTGCCTACGCAGTCCATTATATAATTAGAAAATAACTCCATGGGTCTTTCTTATCAATGTATTGGATGTAGCAAGGCACTTTGGTGGATGAAAATGAAATAGGAAAAGGAAGTTCTAGAGAGAAACATAAGGAGAACTAAATGGTAGAATGGACAAACCTTCTACACAAATCTTGAAGGGCAAGATTCTCTAATGGATTAGTAATAGCTAGTACAAGTTGAGGTTATTTGTGGCTCTATCTTTATATGTCTTTTCCATCTTTGAAATACTCACCTAAGTGGACCTAAAAAGGGCTAAAAAATGACCCTACTTTTCACTTGATTTGTTAAAGGACCCATAGTTTTAGCCTAAAAAGAAAACTTTTGCCTTAACGGAAAACATTGCTTTGGAGTTGACACCTTAAACAAAGAAGCAACCTTGATCTTGCTTAATGTAATGATTACAACACAATAAAGTAAGAAGAAGGTGCCAATACCTAGACCGACTAACTTGGATAAGTCTTTCATTAGAAAAAATATCAAGAAGGAAAATAAGAAGATAATTCAAAGGAAACTTAACTTTAAAAGTGATAGCGCTACCAGGCTCACAATAGGAAGACAAGTCATAGATGCAAAAGTGGAAACATCAACACCTAAATTTGAGAAGAAAGAGAGTGCTAAAATAGGTGAATACCCCAACCGTAAACATCAAATACATATCATGGAGAAGGCTAGAGGCTAGGTGTGGAAGAGGCCCAACCATACCTCAATGTTGCAATTTTGAAATTAGACCAAGATTCTTAGAAATATATCGTGCATGGAACCACCAATGCCTACAACATGCATAAGAACTATTGGGAATCCAAAGCTAATCCATCTATCTAAGAATAAGGAGCAAAATTGGCTATCTCCTCCCATAAATAGGCACCTAGAGTTTAGAGGTCTAGGAAGAACAAGTTTGATGAAAGTAGACTCGAGTATAATAGCTACCCTAGTCTCCACCCAAGTATTAATGCCTCTCAGCCTACTAATGAACCAAAATCTAGTATTGTGGTAGGCTTTTAAAGCTTGCATAGATAATTATAGAACTAGGGATTGAATCCAACTTATAGGAACCCATCCTTGAAATACATATACCTAGCTTTACACCTAATCTAATGCTTGGAGTCTTGTAGATCAATAGCTTTTGGAAAGGGATTGAAATGAGTATCATCCTATGAGTAGTGGTTTTATGGGATAAATCTATTGTGGTATTATCAATACTCGAGCAAGTGTGATTATTTTAAGTCACACATTTATGCAAGCATGGGTTAGCCCTCTTGTGCAAGCAACTCACTTCATTCTAACATTGATCAATGGGATAAAGGTAAAACCCTTCAAAGTTTTGAAGGATCAGCCAATGAAAACTACAAGTCTATGATTATTTGTGAACTTGGTTATTTTGAAGTGAGTGAATATGATATCTTTCTAGGTAGAGAATGGATGTAGAATGCTTGATCCATCAAAGATTGAGGTAATGGACTGATGTTCTTTGGGAATAGAACAAAGCTAGTTCATATAGAAATGGACGCATGGAATACTTCATTGATTGATCTAGATGGCATGTGTGTGATGCTTAAAGAAGAAAGTTTGTCTAGTTATGAACCTCTTACCAAAAAAATCCTCTACCACCCAAAGAATGACCACAATTGGATATACAATCTTGCAACTGTTGACCCATTTGTTCTCAAATCATGAAGAGGATTACAACAAAATGGTATAGAAAGTAAACAAGAAAAGATATAGCCATGAACAAGACCTTAAAATCCTCAGTAATCTTCACATGATATCACAAAGTGTGGTTAAAAGATACAACCATTTAGTGCGAACAATTCTTGTATGGATATTACGAAATCTTTTGGTCACACTATTCACACTAACCAATGCCCTAGTGACATTTAATCGATTGATACAATATATCTATTGGACATATTTAGATGACTGTGTGCTAGTATTCTTTGATGATATATAGTGGAAGTGAACTCCTTCATCTTATTCTCTATTAATCTTAAGTGTACTACATAGTAAAATGACTAAGTGTGCCTCATATATTGGCACTGCATATCAAGGTAGTGTAGCGCTACATGTCTTGTTCATCATGTATATTACTCCACCTATCATGTATGAGTTAGCATATAAAGTTTAGTATCATATTCACCATATCTATCAATAGTCCACCTCAAGATCAACTCACAAGTTGAGTGGCTAGTTGAGCTTGCATTACTTAAGCTATGTACTCCCATCATCTTGTCAGAAGTACTCTAGCTTATCTTGAGGCAATGAATTTGTGAAGGTGTCTACAACCTTTGCTCCATAGACACATGCTATAGGCGTCTACATCTCCACTAAGCACCTTCTCACGAATAAAGTGGTAATGGACCTCTATGTATTTCATGCAAGTATGAAATGTCTAGTTATTAGCTAGTATGATTTTGTTAATATTTTCACAATAAAGATGTACATGATCTATTATATCATAATCAATCTCCTATAATAGGTTGCATAACCATACAACCTTAGATTTCACGATTGTTGCCCCTATATATTCAACCTTTCTGCATCTCTATAGAAATAAATCTTGGGCTCAATACTTACCCTTTAGTGCAATCCATAACCCACTATAGACTTCACATAGCACATGATCTTATGTAATACATCTAAATGTGGTTTCGTGGGTGATTGCATAAATTGGCTCACAACTCCAAGTGCATGGCTAGGATCAAGCCGTGTAGTGGTAAGTGAGACTTCCTACCATAAACTTCCATATCTTTGGGTCCTTTAGCTCATCACCCTCATGTGCTGATAAACTTTGAATCCATATCAAGTGGTGTGCTCATGGGTTTAAATGCTATCAAGCCATATTGTGTTAGCATGTTTAATGCATATTGTCTCTATAACATCCATCTATCATCTCCTTTTGTCAACATCTCAATGCCAAGAAAGTATCTCAACACTCTAAGATCTTCTATCTCAAATTCCTACTATAGTTGACCCTTAACCATATAATAAGCCACTCATTATTGCCTATAAGAATGAGGTCAATATATAAAATGGTCAAGGCCTTATCACCCCCCAACTAATGCAAGCAAGTAAGACTCTAATGGACAGTATGAGATCCCAATGTTTTTAAATAGCCTATAATGTGACTATGCCATGCTCTTAGCACTTGTTTTAGCCCATAGATCACCTTAGAAATTTTGGATACTCTATGCAAGAATATCTGGTCATCATATCTTGGTAAGTGCTACAAACTTCTTTGGTCAGCTCTCCATTTACAAATGCATTTTTCACATCCATTTACAAACTTCTTACTCAAGTATTGTGCAAAGTTTTTGGACATGTACTCTCTCCCTCCATCTAAATGGATCATAATAATGCACTTCCCAGTCTCATACTCAACCAAGATATACAATATATTAAAATTGTCAAATACTTTAGGCTTTCCCAAAAGAATTCTCTCAAGTCTTTCTTAAAAAATCATCCACAAAGAAAACATATAGTTTCATCCTACTCATGCTCTATTGGGATGCTATCTATACATCAGTGTGTGCCAACTCTATAATTATCCATCCTCTCTTCCCCTTCTTGGGAAATGGGTTATGTGCCTACTTGGAAAATTTGCAATCACTACAAATGCATGATGCATATGTAGGCTTGAATTGTGGCACACCTATAACAACTCCTAACTTTGAAGACTAGCCAATCATGCAAAAAATTCATGTGGCATATCCACTTGTGCCACCTCTCAATGTCCAAAATCTCAACAATAAGGATAGTAAGTTATTTCGCTTCTCTTTACGCATACTTGAAATCAACTTGAACATCCTAATAACTTTATTTCCATGGGCAACCACATGCATATTGTGCTTTATATCTAACACCATATAGATATACTTGTTGAAGTGTGCTCCTAAATCCCTCTCAATCATTTGAACATCTGACATGGGATCCTCAATGATGTTGGGCACATACAGGATCTGTCTAATGGTTGCTTATAGCACCATTATCACTTTAAATGGGCACATTCTTGATAAATATAATCTCATGCTTTGTGTCTTAGTAGGTGAATTGGGTGGTCAATCTCTATCAACTCCCAAGACAATACCACATGACAAAAGCCAAGAATCTCTAATCAACACCATAGTAAACATAATAAGTTTTCCATGATCACTTTCTTTCCATTGTGATCTCAATCTAGCCTTAGCAGTTCAAATTTTTCAAATTTATGGATTTCCTTATTTTTAAGAGCTATAAACCTGTTGTAGGGATTGCCAATGTAGTGTTGCAAGCACTGCTACAGAGACTGCAAAATTGTGGGTAGCAAACTGCCTCTTTTAAATTTGATTTGTATTCAAGTGTGAAAATGCATATATTTTAGCATACTCTTCCTTGATAAAGCATTACAAAGCTTCAAGATCCACCGTAGAAACTACCACTATAGACTTGCAAGAACTACTATGGAAACTACAAGATTGTAAGAAGTGAACTACCTCTTTTCATTCCAGATCCATATTCTATTGTGGAAATGCATATATTTCAATATAATCTTCCTTGATAAAACACTACAAAGCTTCAAGATGTACATAACTTCAAGAGCTGTAGAATTTTAGATTATGCGAGTATTAAACATGGCCATGTGAGGTCTTTCCATTCCCAAAGAAACCTATAATTTTATTATTTTCACTACTATAAATTCTTTGAACTCTCAATTGGTTCGAGTCATATATTCCAACTTTGATAATAGTACATGGCATTTATAATATACAAATCCCTCAAATATTAAAATTTTCATTTCCCTTCTCTCATTGATGAGAAACCTCTAATATGTGATATACACCCCATCAACAACACAAAGTGAAAGAGCTTTCTTGTTGTCTCTCTTGATGACAACAATATCTCAAACAAAAGTTTGTACTCGCTATGTTTCCTATAGCAAGAGAAAATAAAAGAGAAGTTGAAAGCAAACTCTCCTTATCTTAGTCACAGAACGTAGGATTGCAAGAGCAAATTTTATTTCAAGACTCTATCTTTACCACATCACCATCAAGCACTGAATCCATAAAAGCCTCTATCTCCTACACAATTTTTTCCTCCATGTTGTGTCATTCACCCTCTCTTTAAAATAAAAAATATCCCGCCTTTTTCCTTATTACTAAGGTCCCTCTCCCTTGTCAAGTGTAAACATGATTCTAAACGCTTAAAAACTCTATTTGGGGTCACAAATACGGCAATGAGACCTTGATATATCACTATTTCCAATAGTATCCCAAGCCTGTGGCATATATCCTCCATCAAAAATTAGACTTTATCCTCTTTCTTACATTTTTGAGTAGCTTTCACTTCAAGCCATTTGGTCATGTAATCAATTGCTGTAAGGATATAGGACTTTCTTATTTTGGTACTAGGCAAAGGTTCGATGAAATGTAAATCCCATTTCTCAAATGACCCATAGGCAACAATAGCTTTAGTAGGTTTGAAATCAACACAGTGTGTGACTAACAAACAACAACTTTTACACTAGTGAGCAACATCAACACTTAAACTAGGCTAAGCAAGTCTTACTAACATGATTTTCCTTTTGGTTAGCTCAGATCTAAATTGAGCTCCACATCCTTCTCCATGACAAGAATATAAATAAGCAAGAATTTTAGAGCGATCTAATACTCTTCTCAATACATTATTAGCCCCTCTCATATACAATTGTTTGTCTTGGCCTTTCTAACAAATGCATACTTTTTACACTTATTAGCCAAAGATTTCAGCTTGCCAATTTTTAGGAACACTTCAATCAAATGAAGGCTCTCCCTGCCTTCATATCTAAGACTCTCTATCCTTATGGCAATAATGTAATTTGAAGAGCATTTTCAGCCAACTCATGAGCTCTAGTGTTAATTTCCCTACCAATATGCCAAATTTTAAAATTTTGCAAACTGCTTAACTAGCCCCTTTATCTTGAACAACTAGTTTCTTAAAAGTTCTTTGTCTCTTTTTCAAACATTTTAGACTTGCCTAACAACTAACACAACATCCCCCTTTACCACTATCTTTTTATATTCTAATTGAACACACTATTTTAAATCAGCATGTAAGCTTCCATATTCAACTTCATTATTGCTTTGTACCTTGCTTTCCTGACCTCCTTTTTTCAACATTACTGCTTGACCTTTAGCATTGAAAATGGCAAATCTCAAACCTCCTTTTTTCAACATTCTTCTATAGTAGCTAGCATTTAAAAAAAAGTGGCATCTTCATCCTTCATTTTCTCATAAATTCAAGGATGCAGAATTAGCTTTCATTTTATAACATGTACACTTTTTAACAAGATCTTTATAGGTCAAAATGTTAGCTAAATGAGCTCTTACAATATTCTCTTTCAGATAAGTAAATTAAAATTCATGTAGAACTAATAGCCATTTAGTTATGCTTGGGGAATTTTTAGCAGACCATAAAACTTGCTACAATAATTGAAAACTAGTGAGTACTACAAATCATTTTTAAATTAGGTATGATTTCCATCTTTTAACTGCATATATCAACCAACTCTTTTTCCATCCAAGCCTTTTTGGTTGTTCCAATAGATCTATTTTTGTAAAACATAGGTTGCATGTAACTCATTTCCTTCCCTTTTTCCATCAAAATAGCTTTGATAGCATTCTTTTCAATGCTAATGCTAATGAGAAAAGGTTCATCCCAATTTGCAGGCATAAGAACTAGCAAAGTACTTAGCTTCTCCTTTACTTATAGGAATGCATCCTCTTAAATTTGTGTCCAAACTAAAGAATCTTTTTGAACTACTTTCTACAAAGGATACACATACTCAATTGGCATATGAAAAGATCTTGATAGATACCTTAGTTTCTGAACAAAGCTCATAAACTCTTTTACAATTTTTGGAGAATCCATAAGGAGCAAAGCCTCAACTTTACAAAGGATACACATACTCAACTAGCATATGAACATATCTCAATAGATACCTTAGTTTCTAAACAAAGCTCATAAACTCTTTTACAGTTTATGGAGAATCCATAAGGAGTAAAGTCTCATCTTTACTAGGTTAAGGTGAAATGTCATTATCAAATACTTCATAACCCAAGAGTATCACTTTGCCCCTTTCTATCTTGCATTTATCAAGATTTAGCTATCCCCCATCTTGATTTGGTTTGCAAAAAGCCTCATCTAACTTTTTAGCATGCAAAGCTCTAGAGTTGTATATGCAAAAGTCATCCATAAATACTTGAAAGGATTTCCTAATGAAAGGGGCAAATACCCAATCAACCCATCTTTGAAATCTAGCATATGAATTCATCAAACCATCTTTGAAATCTAGCATATGAATTCATCAAACCAAAACACATTATTGTTAACAGAAACATCTCCAAGGATTAATGAGTGCTATCTTTTTGTGTTCTTTCTTTGCTATCTTGATTTGGAATTATCGAGAATACCTGCCATCACATACACTATAAAGCTCATGACTTGCTACTACTTGATCCAAAATCTCATCCTGAAATAGAATATGATAGTAATTGCCTTTGGTCACAACATTAAGAGACTTAAAATCAATGCATACTCTCCATTTTCCATTCTTCTTTGGTTTGATTACAATTGGAGATACCCATTCTACATCATCAATAGGGCAAATAAATAGTAATTTTTGAACTTCAGCTCTAAGTAAATTTTCTTGAATTATACCAAGTCTTTTGAGCTACTGGTTTACACCCTTCTTTCAATTTGATGTGATGCATAATGCTATTGGTACCCCTCAACTGATAATATTCAATAGTAAATAGCTTTTGGTACAATTTTTGAGCTTCAGCTCTAAGTATATTTTCTTGAATTATACCAAGTCTTTTGAGCTATAGGTTTACATCCTTCTTTCAATTTGATGTGATGCATAATGTTATTGGTACCCCCTCAACTGATAATATTCAATAGTAAATAGCTTTTGGTGTTTTTGAAAGATAGCTGAATATTTAGCTCTATCACCATTAGTTAGCCATTTACTAGCATATTCATTAGCTTCGGTAACCCAACATTCATTTCTTATTGTTGGCTATGCATTTCTTGTGTAGGATTTACTAATTTCTTCTCTTCTTTTGGACCCTACATTGATAGCCCAAAGAGGTAATAAGTAATCTAGCTTCCCATTCTCTGTCTGCTTCATCTTGCTAAAACTTTATGAGTTGTTGATCTCATCTCCTTTAGCAGTACTTTCATGTCTACCTTGAATGACACATCCTATTTTCATATAAAAAATCACCCTCTTATGAGTAGATTTGTCCAAATAGAGTTCCAATTTTCCTCTATAGCGATCCTATCTAAATCGCATGCCAATAAGCCATGGTCACTCCAAAATGAGAGGATATGCCCCTAGTTGTGTAGGCATAACATGAAAGTCCAAGCATGCTCCCTGGACTCTAGAATTAATCTCCAAGTTTTCAACAAATCCAAAAACTTTCCTTTTGAGCTATTAGCCATTTTAACCTTAAATATTAACCTTCTTGTCATTTTAAGATGCATTTACAACATTGTCTCTTTAGTAATTACAACAAACTTGTACACCACCATCTACATAAACTTGATCAACTTTCCTTCATATATCCATGGATCCATAATATCTCTCACATTTGATAAGTATACAATCCCCACATGCTTAGCTTTGGTCCTCCCTTTTCTCATAGTAACTGGTCCATGCCATTATCTCCTCAAGGATGAACTCATTTGTATATTTTTCCATATGTAATATCAACCCTTTTTCTTTTAAGATATTCAAGTAGGTTATATGAAACATGATTAACTCCCAATACAAAATCCCCCATTTGAAATTTCCCTTCTTTATCTAGCCTTCTTGCTAGTCTTTGGCTCATATGCAACTCATTTTCCTTTCTTAAATCTTGCCATCATTTGAGCTTCAATCTCAATATCCCGATGTCTCTCTTGTTAACTAGAACATCTGCATTTTCCCTATCATCAAACATGTTGAATTCAATGAGATTCATACTGGATGGGCCTTCATCATGTATTCTTTCCAATTGTTGCTTGGTAGGTTCAAGTTGTCATTTTTCTTGGTAGTGTCTAGCATCTTGCCTTGCATTCCATTATGGCATGGGATACATATCCCCTCCTATTCTTCTTGGATATGGACAATTAGGGGTAATATGTCCTCTTTTCTTAGAGTTGAAACGTTCAAAGTTCTCCCACTTGATCCTCGAGGTCCTCTAAATCCCACTCGCAATGGAGGTCTCCTAGCTTGCAACATATTCAAGGTTAAATGTAGATTTTTCAATTGCTATTACAATTTTCAAATAACATCATCATTGAGTTTCCTATAACCTTGTTGTATACCATTTTTAGGTCTTTGAAATATCGTAGGAAGATTTACAACTTACTGTCATGCATTTCCTACAGTTGTGTCAAATCTTGTTGGGCATTTGAATTATAGTTGCATGTATATTTATTGACTATTCCAGCCTTATTTGCAACTTCCTCTACTTTTCTTTAGCTATTTTAACTACATCCTCAAATGAATCAGGGTCCTTTATCAAGATCCTCTCTCTATCTAAGTAATGAAACAAATTTATCATTTTTAAGAACATGACTGGAGTTTGCTTCATACCCTGTGTAACCTCTATCCATCTCTCTTCAAAGTTGGCAATAGATTTAGAAACTTCCCCATTCTCTTCCTAAAACATTATTTCCAAAGCTTTCTATAGACTCTCAAGAGTTTTCCTCATTGCAAATATGGTAATACACCGAGTTCTAACTTCACTGCAATTTACCATTTTTTTCCTCACTCAACGATTCTCAACACAATCTTGTAGAACCTTCAAGCAACATGTCAATCATTCGAAGCTGATTCAACATTAATGTCTCTACGATCCTTGTAGGCCATCCATTCTAATTTCTTGATAAACTTATTTCCATCCTCATTTTCAATACCAGAAAAGGGTTCATACCCAATCACAACCATGCTTGAGCTTGTGTATAGGTCGGTTTTAGAACCTTGCACTTACCAATTGATATTATTACCAAGACGTTCTCAATCGAGGCATTAATCTATGGTAGTTGAATTGGTTGGCCAGCCTCTATTGATTCCCAAGACAACACCACATGACAAAATCCAAGAATCTCTCTTAACAAAGAACTCAAATCAACACCATAGAGAACATAGATGACAACAATACCTCCACTCACCATGTTTTCTATAGTACAGGAAAAAGAAAGAGAAGTTGAAAACAAACCCTCCCAGTCCTAGTCAAAGAGCACATAAATTATAGTAGCAGATTTTATTTCAAGAATCCATCTTCGCCACATCGCCATGAAGCTCTAAATCTACGAAAGCCTCCATCACATGTAGGTATTTTTCCTCCATGATGTGTTATTCACCCTCTCAAAATAAAAATTCCCATGTTTTTTATTATTACTAAGGTACCTCTCCCTTTCCAAGTGGCAAACATGCCTCTAAATACTTAGAAATTCTACTCAGTGTCACAAATACCGTAGCAAGAATGTATATTGGACCGTAATTCATGTAGCATTGATGTACTTCAAAAACTAAGTGACAAAAACATGTAGCAAACATGCGAGTCACTACTTAAGACTCCCATCTATTAACACGACTCTTGTTGTGGGTAAGCATTAAAGAGTCAAATGAATGGCAATTACATTACTTGTTCAGTTTATTGGCATGCGGTGACATGTCCATGGTTAAGAATTTTGACACACCAACATGTTACTAGCTTCATGGTATCAAATCACTTGTCATGGGAAGTTATGTAGTTGGACATGGTTGAGTCCACATACCACTTTTCATCTTCCTTGTGCATGGCACCAATAACATGTTGCATTGCCAATAGGTCACTATCATGTAACTGCTATTTTGAAACATAGTTACTCTTGGGGATTTTCCCTGAGCATATGTTTGGTGTTGCTATTTTCTACATTCATGCAAAATGCCTTGAAATACCATAGAAGTTGCATCTTTCTTCTTACTATTGGAGGCATCATGTATTTCCTATTTGAGTTGCAACTATTGGGCCTTAATAATCATCTCAAAAACTTTGTTGTTGCATCCCATACATGTTTTATAATAGTTTTATTCTATGTGTGAACCAATAAACTATCATCAATGGTGATGGACCTATAGCGAATAGCTTGATGCATCTTTTTAACCTATGCTTTCACTATTGCATCATCTCTTGTTGGCATTGCCTCCATGCCATCTACTACATCCCAAAATCCCTTACCAATGAGGTGATTCTTGATATGAAATGCCATGCAAGGTGCAAAGTGTCCCCAACAAAATATAAAAAATTTGACTACACACTACTAATATCCAATGTGCATATATTAGGCTAGTATATTCATTGAACAATATCAAAGAACCTACTTTCTTAAAGAATCACAAATCATTCACAAATGCATCAAAGAAATAAACAATCACTATTAAAGTTGAACAAGAGCTAAGACTCGGATATATTTCACAAATGTGATCTATGTCCTGTAAATGATGTTCTTTTGCTTATGCACCTCCAAATCTCCAAATCGAATTATATTATTAATATTTGAATAGGATTCAGCATAAGACCTTAACCACCTCAAATGAATAGATAATGCACCTATAGCAAGTAGATTTTGGATTACTATCCTAAACTAGAACACCTCTATTCTACACACAATAGAGGTGTGAAAAATGTACATAATGAAATTTGTAGTTACATAAATTATAGCTCTCATTCTATCTTTGATTTGAGCTTTAACATTCCTCTCATGTAGAGTTTTCTCCAAGTGAGAAACTCACACACCCACTTAGGCCCTACTTTCCACCTTAATTTTGTTAAAATGTATGTATGGTGCTAGAGGCACATGTAATTGAATCCCATAAGCAAAGATAAGACTGTGTGTCCAAGCTAGAAAGCTTTAAAATAATGTACTTGCTCAACTAAAATCAATCAAGTCTCCTTCACGCTATCATGGTCTCTTTCTTGTTCTTCTACTTTCCCCCATAGTCTACTTTTATCCTTCTTACCCTAGCATGTTTTGTAAATAGTATCAGAGAACCTTTCCTAAAGGCTGTAAAGTTGTGGGAGCTTCCATAGCTGTGATTCAAGATTCGTGAATACAAGAATTGGAGGTGCTCTTATCCAAGGAACCATTAGAGTGAAGATTGAAGGTTGGAGGTGCCAAGCTCATTGAGAAGACAAGGTCATCATCCATTGAGGTATAACCTTCCATTGTGCTTATTTTTTGGTTTGGGTTGAAGGCTTCTACCCTCAAAGGGCAACCATTGAAGTTATTTTAGAAAGTCAAAATTTTGGTTGCTTCAATAAGCAAAGGGCTTGGTTAAAGGGGCTGCTTGTGGAGTAAGCTACATGGCAACTTGTTTCATAAGCTAAGGGGCTACTTACTGAGAAAGCACGGGGGACTACTCCTCTTATTGAATATAGAGAGAGAAGAGAGAGAGAGAGATCAATTTTTACCTTGGTTTGAAGACTGACTTGAAGGCCATAAAATAGTCGACTAATGTGTGAGGACATTCTTGTCAGAATTGACATTGTCATGCTGTGTAAGAGGCCCGGTCAGATTAGCACCATTTTTCAATGGCGGTTGCTATAGAGTGATAATGCGATAAAATTTTTATTTGTAAGGTTAATAAAGTCCCCCTCCAAGCCCCTATCACACTAAAACTCCTTGAACCTTTTCACCTAAATTCCTATTCACATTGTCGGCCCAAACTAGTTAGAAGTAAACCATTTGTATGAAGGTTGTTCACATTGGGCTATTCAAACTAGTTTTCATTGGTCCTTGTTCACACTATATCTAAATTGTATATTTGTGAACCATGATCATGCTGTATTTGTGTACGAAATTCGTACATCTAAAAATTAAATCCCTATTAATAAATGTATATTTAGTCATTAAAAAATCATTTTTGTTGTATAGAGTTAGATATTCAGGTGTGCATCACCATTAAAACCTCTCCATCCTCAAAATGAGTGAAATTGAAGTAGTGAAAAAATTAAATGGCAATGGTTTTCACACTTGGAAAATGAAAACCATATATCACCTAATGTGAAAAGACCTTTGGGAAATATTTCATGGACCTCAGGAGCTTGATGATCCATATTGAAAAAGAAAAAGTAATTAAGCACTCGAGATCATAGCATGGGGCTTGTAAAATGATGTTCTTCATTACATATTGGGGATTACAAAAGCAAAAGAAGCGTGGGATGAATTTGATAAAACCTTTGGCTCCCAAGCAAAGAACTCAAAGATAAATCTTTTAATGCAATTCTTAGGCTAGATCTAAATAATTATGACTCCCTAACCTCAATGATAAATAAATTCTGAAGTTTGAAAGCACAATTATCTTCCATTGGTAAAGATATTGAAAAGATGAAGTCATTACGGTGCTACTCAATAGTGTGGATAAACCTAACAAACATTATGAATAGGTAGTAGCAACCTTGAGGAATGCGCCAAATAAACTCAACTCAATGGAAGCTACTTTGTACGAGCAACAATGCAAAATTAAAGAGAAGGCCCAAAAATCTACACCAAATCTTGTCCTAATTGCACTTTACAACAAAGGTTATTCTTTAAGAATCATTTGCATGATTTGTATGAAATATGTGTTAAAGGTATAGGCATATGAACTCTCCTCATGCACGAGTGGATGAGGGCAGCAGGTGTAAATGGTCATGAGGGGAAGGGAAAACCCTAACCCTAGCTAGTTGGGGCTGTATAAACAGCCCATGGGTCTACATCAACTGATTGAGTGAGGTGACCCTAGTTGTACTCATAAGCAACTTTATAAGCAAGACATGTTCTTGTACTTTGTGCCTCCTCTCCCTCTTGTGCACACACTTCAATGTTGGCTTGCACTTTGATTTCTTACATATTTCTTTACATGGTATTAGAGCCACCTTTGATCCTTAGCTTTCCTCAACCTCATTACTCCACTAAGTGCAGTTGAGTTGTTCATGTCATCTTATCCTCTTCTTCCACCATAGCTGCCTGACCTTGGAGGGCTTGGGGAGGACAAATCAGGCCGCATCTCTTCCTGTTTTCTTCTGGAGAAGTGTCTAGCACCTTAGGGCATGGTTGCACGTTGCATTAGATCCCAACATTGGTGTGTGCTTAGCCCACATTGTTCATTTCACAGATCAGGCACAGTCTATGGCAATGAGAGGATTTGTACAACAATGCACACTGTAGGGGGTGCAATCCTAGTAGCCATCATAGGGCTTGTGTAGCCCCTATAGTAGGCCATCTCCCCCTAAGAGGGTTTGGCTTAACTCTCTTCCTATTGCCTGCTATGCAAACAAAACCCTAACTGTGGGTCATAGTCTGCCATGGCCAAAAGCTTGCAAGCTTGGGCATTTGACTTATTTTTTAATCTGGGCATTGTAACATTGATTCTAATAATTGAAAAACCTTTGTCTAGATCAATCACTGCCTTGTTGAGCTCAAATGTAGAGGTTTTTCTCATCTCATGGGCACTACTAAGCTCCTGAAGTTTGACCTTTATTATGAGTAGAAGAATGGAAGTTGGTACAAGTGCTTCTTAGCACTACTAATGCATTTAGTTGGTGCTTCTTATTGTTTGCTACTTGTAAACCAGAGAAATGAGAATTGTTGTACTCTCCTCTGATTCATTCCATAGCATAGAGTTGATTGATCAGCCTTGTTCCACCAAGAACTCCTCTAATAAGCCACATCATCAGGATAAGCTAGAAGTGCAGTCTAAATTCACTTCACTAAAGCCAATGAAAACAATCAAACATAAAAAAAGGGTTGTTCAAAGGCAAGGACCACCTTAGTCCTATTTTGAAATACTCCATATATTTTCAACCATTCTCATCCTTTCAGTTTTAATTGTAAAATCTACATTGTTTTTGTTCTTGCACTAGTGGCCCTTTATAAAGGATTAGACACTGCTACTTGCACTAAGCAAGTAGTATGACCTTCCTATGGCCTCAACCTATGCCGACCTTCGTCCTCAAATTTGAAAAATTGATGGCAAAGATTTTCACCCCTAGCATGTACTCATTAATGATGGAGAGAGGTTATTGCCCTCTCATTCAAGGGACTAGAGCTGTTGATTCTACAAATCTTTATGATGTGGAGGATGATCAACGTGCTCAAGCAATAATCATGTTACACTTAGATGAATCCTTGATTCATCATGTTGATAAGCTCTCCATTGCCAAGGAGAAATGGGATGAGCTTCAAAAGCTCTAATGATGCTACAGGTAAAAACACTAAGATTTTCCTTAAGATTGAATTCTTTAGTTTGGAATATTATGAAGGAGAAGAATTGGGAAAATTTATTTCTCATATGAAGGGCCTCATGGCACAGCTTTCTTCAGTGCAAGCACCAATCCATGATGAGGATGTTATTGCCATTCTTTTAAAAGTTGTTAAAAAGATCTTTCCCACACTTGTAACAACTCTTACTAATATTCCCAATCATACCTTGGCAAGTACCATCCAATCCTATTTGGATGAAGAAAAAAGGAATCACAAAGAAGAAAGCACTAGTCATACATCTACTTCAAAATCCTGTGATCAAATCTTGGTGCATATAGTTGTCAATAAGTTACTTTTGTAAAAAGAGGGACATATTGTAAACAACTGTTGGAAAAAATACCCAGAAAAGATGAAATGTAATAGATGTAAGAAGATAGGACATATTACCAGTAAATGTCCTAACCATCCTAAAGTACCTAAGGAATTGGAGGCCAATTTTGCCTCCTAATCCATCGATGATCAACTTTTCTAAGTCTTGTATCCTTTCTGCCTATAACCATTCTTGTAGCCTGATCTATAAAGGCATCCTATTTTGGGTTAAGGGGGGGCATTCTCTTATGCTTTTGTATTCCAATGCCACCTGGCATTGAGGGGGGGTGTTGAGAGTATAGGCATATGAACTGGCAGGCATGTGTGAATGGTCCTGAGGGGAAGGGGAATCCCTAGCCCTAGAGAGTTGGGGCTATAAAAACAACCCATGGGTCTACATCAGCAAAATTGATTGAGTGAAGTGACCCTAGTTGTAATCTTAAGCAACTTTATAAGCAAGACATGTTCTTGTACTTTGTGCCTCCTCTCCCTCTTGTGCACACACTTCAATGTTGTCTTGCACTCTGATTTCTTCACAAAATGGACATAAAGAATAAGAATGCTAGAACAAACTAGGGAATTTTCTCAATCCTATAATATTTGGACATTTCTCATGTAAGGTGTAGGAGCAAGTCATAATCAACTCCTTTCATGAACAAAAAGTTGATTGAGAATTGCACATATGCAATCTTGGAGAGAATGGATATAATTTTTTTTGAAAAAGAATGTTATATTGTTTAATTGTACACATGTCAAAGGATAATTCCTAGATTTCTAAAATGGAATCTAGAGATTCTAATCTACTAGTTTGTAATATAATCTACTAAGCTTCTTGAGTTAAACGTAGTACTATGTTCTTAGAGTAGCTTTCGATTGGTAAGTGGGAGAAGATCTTACTGAGATCCTTATGTTTTCTATTTCACCATATATCAATGCCTCAAAGCTCCTCTAGATGGTTGGTTTCCCCTTCAGCAATATTTCTTGGGCCATGGGAACTAAGGTTGAGGCTAGTTTACAATGATACTCGTGTTGACTTCTGCTAACACATTGTGTATAGTTGTCCTAAATACATGATCATTTCCCTCTATTCATTCTAGGGGATCTTCTTGCTCAACAACAGGGTTGGCTATCAAATCCTCGAGAGCTTTCACTCTTTCAAAACTAGATGGGGTACTTGTGCTCATGAGCCCATAGCACTACTTACCAACTCCTCAAGTAGTATTGGTTGAAGCTCATATTGTGCTTCTTTGACTCAATCTTTGTTATGATTATTGATTTATTTAAATTAAATTGTTTTTTATACCTTGCATGGATTTTTATTTTCTACCAATTCACTATGCAATTATGACTTGTTGCATTTGTAAATGTGTAGCACTGATTGCATCGTGCAAGCTGGACATTAGGGGAATCAATGTATTTTGTGTTGTTGATGGCCAGATATTTAGATTGAAGAATTGGAGAAAGCTATGGAGTTTATGATTCACCAAAGGAAAGTATTGGATGAAGTATAAACCAAATATTTGCTAATTAGAGTTAGAGATCTTTATGAGTAGGATTAGAACAAAGTTGACAAGCACTCAGCATTGCTTAGATAGGGCATCTCTACCCATTTTTGGACAAACTTTTGAAGGAGATTTGATGATAGATTCACACCTAAGAAGATCTCGTGGATATCCCTAGAGGAATTTGTAATTGGCACCTCACATGATTATGGCAAGGATCCTATAAAATGTGCTAGATGTGGAGAGAGAAGAGGGGACTCATGGAGGCACTGTTTATGGCATTGTCCTAGAGCGTACTACGTATAGAGGAGAGCCCTTAGAATGGTGTTTCATGGAACAACTAAAACTATGGTAGCAAACTATGGGGTAGCAGCTTGGGTCACAAATAGAGGCTCAAGATGGGGCTATGAGGATGTTCAAGGGAGCCACTCATTCCTCATGGTTGGTAGATTTTAACACAATTTTGACTCCAGATTACTCACTAATCTACTAGACTCGAGGGGCATTATCATAGATGGAAGTGGACTGCTAGCATCATTGCTTGTTCATCAGGACTGCGAGATATGGTCATGCTTCAACCTTTAGGATTTCTTTGTTGTTGCAAAGGCTCTCTTTAGAAATTATGAAAATATTATTTAAACTCACCGCAATAGATGGGAGAGACTACAAGGGGACTCTGATGGATGAGGACAAAAGCTTTTATGTGGACGTGAGACTCTAGTAACTTCTTTCATTTAACACCTCAATGGTCTTGCATTCTAGTCCCCACTAGATTGATTATTCACTCAACCATGTGTTTACGATCAACTTAGCAATCCCTTACAAGACTTTTTGTACTTTGTCTTTTAGTTTAGGGTTTTTCCAAGATGTTAATAGAACCTTATTTTCTTGGGAAAAAGACATTTTTGTAAGACCAATGTTGCTCTCAAAAGAGAAGTGATTATCTTATTCTTCTATGAATTGTAATTCACATTTAGAAAGCATTTAATAATATCTCTCTATATTAGATGAAAACCTATTTGCATTGCACTAATACACATATTTATAGTCAATCTATATGTAATAATGTCTCTTTGTATTAGATTATAACCTTTTTGCATTCCACTAATATGCTTTTTTATAGTACTCATGCTTTCTTTTACATTTATAGGTTTAAAAAATGGTAGATCTGAAAAAATTGTCAACTTACAAGCATTGGTTCAAATTTTTTCCTAATGTTAGAATATGATTTTATATATGATATTGTCTCCACTTATCATTTTTTATTTAGAAATAACTTTCATTGGGTAGTTTTTTAGAAAAGATAGGCTAGTATGCTCACAATTACATTTTCCTACCACTCACCACTTGTTCATTCTTATTCAAGTCTTGTTTTTGCTTTCTTGCTTATACTAATTGTAATCTTGTTTTAGCTTGCATAGGGTTTATGCATGCAAATGTAACTAAAATGGACTGTCAAATTCCAAGTCACATGGGTTAGAAGTTGCAAGTCAATTGGCAATCAAAGAACAGAGAAATTGAAGAGGGGTTCATTGATCCCAATACCAGTCTTTCCACCATGACTTTCAAATTTACTGCCCTTCCAAGTTTGGATGACATGAAGAAGCAACTCTTCTTTCGTGAATTAGCTGAATCTAATATTGCAATGTGGTGGACAATCCCAATATTTCACTAAAATAGGTAATCTGCCAAGCTAAACATTCTCTTTGGCACTTCATATTGCAAGGTGGTCTACACATACGGATCCCAACTACAATGGAGTTTCACAAACATAGCTTGTTAATGTGAAATCATTGGATGCCCACACCTAAGTGCATTGGTACATCTCCAAGGTAGAGAAATCATACATTTGACATTGATAGTTAAGTCCCTTGGTATATCTCCAAGGTTTCCACAATTTATGAAAATTGAACACATTAAATGAATATCACATAGAATTGGACATCTGGTTGCCTTCTCCAAACATTCATGCAATCAGATTGGCCGGAATTTAGAGCCTTCCACTTCCCATCAATCTTCTGAGTTCTAACGCCATACTATGGAAATATTCATTTTCCATCGAGAATTTCATGTCACATGGTAAAGTAATCAGCCTACATGTTGTGAAAATTATGAGGATGCTCGGGATGTTTTGATCACTACTATTGTAATTACACTCGATCACTGTCAACTACAACAGTGCCAGTACAAACTTTTCTTTTGCAAACAATAATTCCCATTAGCCTCGGCAAGAAGGTGGTGATGACTGATTCGTGATAAACAATTAGAGCACAGGATCATGAGCTGCCTCAGCTTTCAAGCAGGTTGTGGCATGTCGGAATCTGCAGGTTTATCAGGAATCCTTTCTTCCACCACCATTTGGGCAGCTTCGCCATCTTCCTTGTCCGAGGACGTGTTTTCTTCTGGCCCGGTGGGTTCTACTGTTGCTTGCTCCGTAACTTCTTCTGGCGGTAGAGGGTTCCCAACAACAATCTCTTCAACAATGTCAGAAGTGAAGCTAAACAACCTTAACCCCATTGCCAAATGCTTGAAGCACTCTGTAAAGGCTGGGTCACCTTTCTCTATCTTTGCCATGGAGTCTTTGGAAAGTGAGGATCCCAGTGCTACAATCAAGCTCGCATGGTACTGCCATAATTAAAACAGATGCCTACAATCAAACTCGCTTGCAATGTTTGTTTTGTGTTCAACATCTGATTGCCTCTAATTGTCTGTGTTACTTGCAAAATTAGTGTTTTGGCATGATCAAACCTCTCCCTTCAAATCTTCTTGGAACTCTTTGGATTTCCACTCTGTCAAGTTGAGTAGTGCCACTCCTTTCTCCTTGTATAGAAGCATATTGACATCCTTGCTCTGGAATAGACATATTTATGGAAGGAGTAATTTTTAGCACCAAGACTAAACTAGAAGATAGGTAGTTGCATTGTCAAATTAACAGAAGACACCTAACTTTAAACAAGATATTGTCATACGTGCTTTTTATCATTCAAGCATAGACTAAGAAGCAGAGTTACGTTTTCATCTTTCAAATAATGAAACGTTACTAAAAACTAACAACTTGAAAAGGCGATTAATCTTGTTGGCAAATCAGCAGACAGATACGTTCTCCCAATGGCTGTTTGCAAATGTAATTGATGCTTTTTCAAATGGTGGCTTTACATCAGTGGACGGTGAGAAGGACCAGCCCTTGCTCCATATATTGATTGTGCGTCAGACTATGTCAGACATGCCACCTGGGGCCTATGCCATGCTGGTTACTATGTCAAAGTGTGAGGATCCCCACATCATCTTTGATGGTATTTCTATGTGCTGAATTAGGTGTAGCAACCTGGGTCATGCGATGGTATCAAATCCTGTACAGAAATCCACAAAATTAATATGTCATCTGTCTATGTGCCCCCGACCCTCCTAAAGGATAGCCTAAAATGTGAAAATATGGTCAAGGTTGTAGTGTCCTTGCCTGAAGCTGACATGCCCACACATTGGGTCAGATGCCTCTTATGGTCAAACCATTTTATGTTCGCACAGTTATGTCCATCCAGTGGCATCCCGCATTTGTCCCATTTATAGGACACCCACTTGTGCAGATAGTCACTCATTACTCATCTGTTGTACATTTTCTGATCATTGTACGTAGATCATTCATGTTTTGTCTTCCAATCTCCATGTTGAACCTGTCTTCTACCATGCACATGCCTTTTCTACTACAACATCAAAGCGCAAGTTGTCGAGAGTGTGATGATGGCATCACAAAAGTGCACGATCATGTTTGTGGAGCATGTGTAGCCCTGATCAGCTGTTGATTGTGTGAACAAGTGTCACAAATCCAGGCATGGCATCCACAGTGACTCTCTTTAACAAAAACAATGTTCAAGGACAGAACATAGGTAGGCGTGGATATTGGTAACCCGTACAAGTCAACATGCAAGTTCACATGGCAACAATCAAGCTGTTGCCCAGAAAGTGAAGTCAAATCGCATAGGCCTTGGAACCACAATAGGGACTATAATTCTCTTGAATTACTATTCTCATCAACAACTTGGTTTTTTTAGATTAACAAACAATGTTCACTTCATATTACTTCACAAGACAATTGTGGTTGCCAACCAGGCAGTTCTTGTGACTGTGTGATACATCACTTCTTGTTGGGTACTATCTAGGTCAAGCATTGGCTAGGTGAAGCGTCTCATTAGGAGCTTCATTTAGTCAGGAGAAGACATAAGCCCAGCCAGAGCGAAGGTGGCTTGGGATGTTATTATACAACCTAGATCTAGAGCAGGCTTGGGGATCATAGACCTAGACAGCCACAACAGAGCTTTATTGGTTAAGCTCACTGTCATGGGTCTCCTAGGCTTTGGAAGAAACTTCTCCTATGAAGACTTCAGTCTATTACACCTACATATGGAGGACCATGACAGCCTAGCATTCACTTGATCTTTTTGGAGATCAAGACTAGAGACTTGGGGAGGAGTTTTGAGCTAATTCACAGCTGCTATCATCAAAAGCATCAAGATCGAGTTTGTCTGGCCTCCACTAGCTACTGCCAACCATTGTTGAAGAGAAGTGGAAGGCAGCCTCTTCTTTTCAATTACTATTTGTTATGAGAGTTGGGCCATGGTCTTGGACAGCGGACTTACCTATCCTAGGGGAGGTTTTCTATACAAGTTGCTGCCTTAGTTGGACACTGGTTTGCTTTTCAGGAGCTACTGCAAGAGATCCAAAGACAAAGTATAGGGCCTCAGGGGCACCACATATATGATAAGAGGCTCTGACAGAGAGATTACTTCCTGAGTCAAGGATAGATAAAACCACTTCTCAGACCTAGATTGTCTCTTCTCTAGAGGGGACATCCTCCTTGGGATTATTGTGACTAGCCGAGAGGATATTCACTTTCATGGTGGAGGGTGGTCGCCTTCAAAGAGAGGACAAGAGTAGCTAGAGTTCACAGGACACTTTAGACAGAGGATCAAAGTAGCGTCACATTGTGAGACCCAACTACCTTGATAGATGGATGGAGACACCTAGCTTATCAAAGGAGGCCCCTTCAGAGATTACAATGGGATCCAGGTGAGAGGGTTTGGAGGTATCCATTCTATCATGAGGACATGCATTTTTGCAAGCCTCACTTAACATGTGGATTAATTTTTAATCACATGTTCAAGTAAATGTTACACGTGAGGTGCAACTGAGGTTAGTGCAAATTAATGAGCTTGAGACCCGAGGGAATTAGCAGGTGACAAAGGCAAAAGTTGCAGTTAGTTATGTTGCACAAATACTAGGTGGTATCTGGTGTTAGTTATTGGCCTAAGTCATTTCTTTGGTCATAAGTGTTAGTTGGTGACATTAGAGATGTGGCATTTAATAGTACTTAACATTGATCTAATGGTAAAAAATGGCACATGGACACTTGGGAGATGAAGTGGCCTAGCCAATCTAATTACTGACTGGTCATACTATTTTTCTGGGCATTGAAATAATTATTATATTAATTTTCAGCAAATTTAGACTGAAAATTAATATAATAATGTGGATAATGCTAGAAATTCATTTGGAAAGGCTGCCACTTGTTAAATTTTCCAAAGGAAGGCTGGGAAAAACGCGGGGAACGTTGGGAGAGCAAAAATGAAGGCTTAGAGAGAGAGAGAGAGAGAGAGAGAGAGAGAGAGAGAGAGAGAGAGAGAGAGAGAGTAGAGCGGGAGGACGATGTCGTCGCCTGTGCGCCAAGCCCTAGCGCTGCCCGCCTAACCTGTGTGTCACTGCCGTCGCATGGACCTGCGCAGCTTGTTGGACGACAGAGCTGCGACTCGACTCGCCGATCTCCTGCCCCGTAACGTTGCGCCATGCTGCAGATGCCCATCAGATTCGACCGTCCTGTTGTCCTCGTGATCGTCGTCCATATCTGGAGAGGGGCCACGCTGCAGTAACCCTAGCTAGCTACTGTCTTCGCCAGAGAAAGGGAGCGCCTGATCACAGCGATCATGTCCAGCCGCCTTCTGCTCTTCGCCGCAGGCCCGTCGCTTGCCCCTGATGCCCTGTCCACTGCCGTTGAGCCCCCCGCCCTGCTGTCGAATGACCCATCGCCTACGTCCTTCACCTGCCTGTATTGCGACCTCTGCGCTTGCTTCTTGCCCCTTCGCCCTGTGCGTTAGGGTTTCGGCAGACGACGGACTCCAGCCCCCGCGCCCCAGACCGTCCCGCTCTGCCGTTGACTGCCACGCCTTTGTTCCGCCCTCCTGCCCCTGCACTGTTAGGGTCCTGCCTTGCCACAAGGGTTCTTGGGACAGGCCTCGACTGAGACTGACAGGTAAAGCTCCGCTTTCATCGGCTGTGCTTGTAGAATACGCCCCTGGACAACGACTTTGTACAGAAAAGAGGGAGAGAGAGAGAGAGAGAGAGGAAGAGAGAGAGAGAGAGGTCTGCGTGTCTCTGCCTTCTGCGAGTTTTTCACTCGGCCTCTGACCGACATACGTACTGATACAATATGGCTGGCCTAGATCTGGCTTTCATAGACCAAACAGTGGCAGCTCTTGGTCCGGATTCTGACACCGAGGAACCAGAGGACATGGTTCCGTGCACAGAGGAGATGCCCCCTGCTCCTGACCTCCAGCCAGCGGGCAAACGCACCAAGCATACTTCGGCAGGGATAATGGATCAGCAGGATCGTTCCTATGCTCAGGTTGCTTCTGATTCTGTGGACTCCCAAGAGGTTGATTGGGAGCACTTGCTAGAGTTTGCCAACACTTTGCTGGGCGATTGGGATAGGCCTCGACTGAGACTGACAGGTAAAGCTCCGCTTTCATCGGCTGTGCTTGTAGAATACGCCCCTGGACAGCGACTCTGTACAGAAAAGAGGGAGAGAGAGACACAGGAAGAGAGAGAGAGAGAGAGGCCTGCGTGTCTCTGCCTTCCGCGAGTTTTTCACTCGGCCTCTGACCACACGTACTGATACAATATGGCTGGCCTGGATTTGGCTTTCATAGACCAAATGATGGCAGCTCTTGGTCCGGATTCTGATACGAAGGAACCAGAGGACATGGTTCCGTGCACAGAGGAGATGCCCCCTGCTCCTGACCTCCAGCCAGCGGGCAAATGCACCAAGTATACTTCGGCAGGGATAATGGATCACCAGGATCATTCCTATGCTCAGGTTGCTTCTGATTCTGTGGACTCCCAGGAGGTTGATTGGGAGCACTTGCTGGAGTTTGCCAACACTTTGCTGGGCGATTATGTTCAACATAATCAGGAAGTCTTTTTGGACTCTGCAACGGAAGATGTTCTGGAAGCCACAGTGGATCCGAAACATGTCTTGTGCTCCTTCTCAGTGTTTTATGAACGTGCTGTGATACTTTTCTTCACTGGTAGGATATCATTCGCCAGTGGCTCCACAGTCTGCTTCAAGGGGAATGTGTTGAAGAGATTTTTGTTGGCCCCCGGGGTTTTTTTGAGGTGCTGTTGAAATCAGAGACACACCGTGCCGCTCTCCTGTCTAAACTGCCATTCCTCGTTGATCGCTGTCTGGTCCATGTGGTGCCATGGCGCCCAATGGCAGATTTTCAGCATTTGCTACAATGTGAATGCCCTGTCTGGGTTGAAGTGGAAAATTGTCCGGTTGTTTATTGGCCACTGTTAAAAGACGCCATGGCCGCTGTGGGCACTGTTCTGGCCCCCCCAAGCCTAAGGGCCATGAATCGCAACCGCCTGTGTATGCTATGGGACACTGCTTGGTTACGTATTAACTGCTCTGGCATGCATCCTTTACATTTTCGTTTGAAATGGGGCAACTTTGCAGGACATTGCTTTTCGTGTGGAAAATTGGGGCATTTTATGGCTGAATGCCCAAAGAAGCACCACACTTCAGATGCCGAGCATGTTGCGCAGCCCATGGAAGATATGGTGTGTGATGCGCCGTCGCAGGATGCCACCCAGCCACCTAAAGTTTTGAATAAAGGTAAACAACAGGTCTCGGGTTTGGATTCTAGTGGCAACGACTGGGTAGATGTACGCGCGAAAAAAGGCAATAGGCTTGTTGCTGGCATGGTGGATACTGTGCCTGCTGCCTCATCAGATTCCATGCGTACGTATATGCGCAGGAAAGAAATGATGTCTTCAGAGCTAGGAGAGTGTCTTTGGATGGTCCAAAGGGTCCACCTGCTAAGCTGGCTTTTGATACTTGAGGTAACGTCATTACCCCATGGGATCGTCGTTATCCCCGCTCCATCCCCAAGACAGCGGATATGCCATCCACTTCCAAATCTGGTCGTCAGAACTCTTTTGCCGTGTTAGCTGATTTCTTGGATGAGGGTGTCCTAGACATTCTCGCAGAAAAGGTCACATCGAGGCAAGCTGTGCCTCGTACCTGATTTTCTTTTGAATCCACATGAAGATAGCCACGTGGAATGTGCGAGGAATTTGTTCTCGCCACAAGCAACATGCCATGTGGACAATATTGCATGAGAATCAGTGGGATGTCTTGTGTGTTGTTGAGCACAAGAGTCACGGTGAAGCAGGTAAAGTTATGGATTGCCATGGCTTTCGTTTGTTCTATGCAGGGACACATGCCAGACAGTATTCTGGTGTGCTTATGATTGTACATGAAAAAAATCAGCCGGTTCTTATCAAGAATGATGTACATGGCCGCTTTGTGGTCATTGAAATTTTATTCGAAGGAGAGATCTTATGGTTACTTGGCCTCTATGCTCCGAATGATCCTTTATGTCGCCGGGAGCTTTGGCATACCTTGCAGACTTCTTTGTCCCTTGGCAGACGGGGTTTTTTGATGGGGGAATTTTAATATGTGTATTGATTCTTCACAGTCCACATCAGAGCATTTGGTATGGATGCGCCGGAAAGACGTATGTGGCAGGAGTTGGCTTTTGCCGTTCTTAAGCAAGATCTCTGGTCTTGGCTGCATTCTTCTTCTACAGGGTTTACCTTTCATTCTGCCCAGTATGCCACAACATGGTCGCGGTTAAACCGCATATACATCATGCAGGATGATGATTTTCTTCCTGAGATGCTCGAAATGAAAGTGTTGCAACAATATGCCTTGTCGGATCATTTCCCTCTGCAGCTTGAGCTCCTTGCACAATCCATTGCACCTTTCAAGCAATTTCTGGATAGACTCCCTTTGCGTTTCAACTCGTCTTATTTGAAGCATGCAATCTTTCAGGGCTATATGCAGCAATTGATTGATCGATTCTTATTGGATTTCTCATCTCAGGGCACTGCTTCGTTTGAACGATTGCTCTCTAATGTGCAGCGGGTTGCTCGGCAGTATGGGATCCATCATGCCTCTCTTTGTTGGCGGCGCCGACAGGCAACGGAGAAACTGCTGGCGTTGGTTCGTTCTTTGCTGGTGGACACTCCAGATGATGCATTTCTGCTGTCATTGGCAACGCGTCTAGCTGATCTTATTAAAGAGTTTCAGTTGAAATCTTATCAGCAGGTCAAATTGCAACATCTCACGGAGACTATGCAAGATAGTGCTTGTCAGACCCATAAGTTCTTTCGAGCTCTCCATGCCTCTCCTGCTCGAGAGAATATGACTAGGCTCCAGGATGCAGAAGGTCAAATGGTTCTTGATCCACAGACGATTGTGAATATGTGTAGAAATTATTTCCTCGACCTTCTTGGTTCTACTTCTCCTCCTTCAGGCCAAATTAGTCATGCTCATTCAGTTTTTTATGATCTGGTCTGCAATCAAGTTCCTCAGGACATGCAATCTACTTTGGAGGCAGATATTTGCGAGTCGGAGGTTATGGATGTTCTGTTACACTTGCCCAAGGATAAAAGCCCTGGTTGGGATGGTCTCACCAATGAGTTCTTTGAGTTTTTTGCCACCCAGCTCGTGAAACCTTTGACGGCTTTGTTTCAGCGGGTATGGGAAACGGGGATCATGCCTTTCTCTTGGAAAGAAGGTCTTATTAAACTGCTTCCAAAAGTTCCTTCGCCATCCATGTTGAAACAGTGGCGCCCAATTTCTTTGATGGGTTCTATGTATAAAATCTTTTCCAAAGTTATGGCGAATCGCCTCCATAAGTATCTTCCAATCATTGTACATCTTCTCCAATATGGTTTTATTAAGGGCAGAAACATTTTGCACAATGTATTAAATGCGCAACTGGCGATTGATTATGCAAGGCATTCAAATCAGGAGGTCGTACTGGTTCAATTGGACTTGGAAAAGGCTTTTGATTATCTGGACTGGTCTTTCATTGCAGAACTTATGTCTACTATGGGCTTTGGTGCAGGGATGTCTCCCCTGATCTACACTATTAGGGTTGCAGCATCTTCGCGGGTCATGTTGAATGGAGGCGTTACCAAGCCAATTGTCCTTGCCCGCTCGGTCAGATAGGGGTGCCCTTTGAGTCCTCTCTTCTTTGCCCTTGCGACTCATCCGGTTCTTTCGATGTTATCTCATATGGCAGCTTCTACTCAGTTGGCTAGATTGTTGCTTCCCTCTGGACAACACTTCATTGGTCAATCCTTGGCTGATGACAGTTTTATGATTCTACGTGCGGACAAAGATAACCTTCATAAAGCATTAGATGTTTGGGCTCTCTTTGGTCAGGCTTCTGGTCTTCGCATCAACGCTTTGAAATCGGCCATTCTCAGCTGCACGGAGTCGGATTTGCAGTCACTGGATTGGCAGGGAATGGTTGTCCCCCGTGGCTCCATTGTCAGGCATCTTGGGTACCCTTTGGGTGTTGATGTTCCCCCAAAGCAGCTACTACAGTGGATTTCACAGAAACTGGCGGCTAAGTTTCTGTATTGGAAGTCTCAAGCATGGCCCTTCCATGTTCGCCTCAAAGTAGCCCAGACAATTATGTTGCCAATGCTTACATATTTCTTGCCATTGCTACCCTGGACTACTATTACACTGAATGATCTTACTAAGTCTATTCGTTTTATGTTATGGAAGAAGGATTCCTTGCATGCAGGTATTTCCTGGATTTCTTGGTCGCATGCGTGCACCCCAAAACGCATGGGTGGAGGGGCTATTTTAGATGCCCAAACTCATATGCTGGCACTCCGCTGGTCTCTTTTTCGCGCCATGTGCTCGGATTATCATCCTAGCTCGTTATTTTCTTGAGGATCACGGGCTTCTGCATGGTAATACCCAAATCCGCAGTTCTTGGTGGCATGTTCTTAATGCCGATTCTCGGTTCTCCAGTTCTTACTCATCTCTGCTTGCCCATTTGGTGTGTTCCTGGAGACTGGTCCTCCGGAAGTCTCAGTGGCATCCAGTGGAGGATCGCTTAGCCACTAATTCTTTTCAATTGGAACTGTTGGCAGTCTCGCGGTTAATTTCGTGGGACAGTAAACATGAGCTTCGACCACAATTCAACCGCATGGCACGTTTGGGCTTAACTTCGGTCACGGATTGCACCCTTGCCAGTCACAATGTGTTCATGTCGTTTCATACAGCCAGGAGGCTTTTCAGGATCCCTCGTGGATACAGGTATTTATGGGAACAGCTTTTGATGGTGCTTCAGAGCAGACAACCCTTTCCTGCCCTTGCTATGGATCGTCCCTGGCAGGACTGGGACTTTGCAGGCAGGCTGAATTTAGAAAAGGCTTCAGCTAACCAGGTGTATCATCTTCTGATTAAAGATCATCAGTGGCTGGTTACTAAAGCTAATATTCTATGGGGATTGCATAAATCCTGGTCATGGTGGAGGGTAACTGTGATGGAGGGATGGTTAAATAAGACACCATTCAAATATAAGGTCTTTCTTTGGAGGGTGATGATTGGTGGCCTTCCGCTTGCTTTAGCTCTTTCCAAGCGCCGAATCTCCAACGGCAACTGTTTCTTTTGCACCACCACTGTGGAATCCGCCCATTATCGTTTTATTTCCTGCCCCCTTGCTCAGAAAATTTGGTCATTCTTGTCAGCCATCTGGCGAGCGGTGGTTGGTTTCTCGCTATGCCCGTTTGATTGGGTTTTCGCGCAGCCCAAATATCCCACACCGACACAGCCACATATGAAGATCTTGTTTCACTTTCTTCGATATTGGGGCTGTTGGCACAACTGGACCATTCGGAATGCTTTCCTTATGGATTCCGCCTATAATGTTCAGCAGCATATTGCTAGGCTTAAAGGTCTCTTGTTTTGGCAGATAGATCTCCTCCGGCACTCTGACGTCCTCTCTCGGGAGGATTTACGCCCCTGGCATATGTCAATTTCCTCCGCGTCTTTGCCATGATTTTGTAACTCGTTGGCTGTCTGGTTCTTGTAAAGAGTCAGTGTGTACACACGATGGGGTAGAGCCATCGTGTATCTTGTAATCATGTAAACTTTTTCGTAATTAATACAATTACCTTTTACGAAAAAAAAAAGAGAGAGAGAAGACGAGTGTGCGATGGTGGACCTGTGGACGTGTGTTCCTATCTGCGGACGTGCTCCCCCTGACCAGTGGTCGTGTGTTCCTGCCTCGCGTGCTGCTTAACACCTTCCATGCAGGGTCTGTTCTGCCCTGCTCGAGCCTTGCTCTCGCCCACCTGTGAACAGCCGCTCGACCTGTCCTGCGAACTGGTTTCCCTGGATCTGACCAGAGCAGGGTCTTGTTTTGTCATGCCTGTCTCGTCTCCTGTCCCTGACTTCCAGGCGCCTGTCTTCCGCCTGCACAAGCGCGCTCTGTCCCAGCACCTGGTAATCAGCGTCGACCTAATCTGACATCCCTGCTCTGCGCCTGACAGTGAGGGTGTGACGACCTGCTCTAATCCGGGTAAGACAGACTCTGAGTGACAGAGACTGTAAAAGGCCTGTTTAAACTGAACAGCAGAGTATAGATTAGGGCTGCGGTCCTGAGATACAACGGCCTACTGAAGGAGACAGGTTCAGTTCAGTTCTGTGAAAGATAGCCAGAGTTGGATTAATGTGTAATCAGCATAAACCTTGGAAATGGTGAATTTGCACGAATCTAATGGTATTGACATGGCCTTTCTAGACCAGCATATTGGAAATGGGGAAGATAAAGACTTGGTGGAATCAGATGGTGATTTGTCAGCTGAAGATTCTGGGCAGTTATAATGGAAGGGGACGAGATGGGTAAACATTGCAAGATGTTGGTCAAAGAATTGGACTTGTGTGCCCTGAATTTGCCTTAACAAAAGGTTCAGGCCTTGTGCTTTCAGATTAATGAGTCTTTTCAGTTTATGCTGGCCTCTGCCAATCATCTGATGTCGGAATATGCTCAAGCTAATGAGGGTAAAGCGAGTTCTTTACCACAAGGGGAACATGTAGTCGTTGTTATGGGTGCTGATCTGGTTCTACAGCAGATTGCTGCCTTCTATGAGAGGGCTGCCATCTTTTACTTTACGGGAAGGGCCCGATTGATCACCAGAATCCGTGTATGGTTGCTATCCATGCTTGCCAATGTGGAGATGTGTCAGGATGATGTTTTAAAGCAAGGCCAGGCATCCCTTGTGGAAGAGATCTATGATGGCCTAAGGGGTTTTTTTGAGGTCCTCTTCCACTCCCTAGAAGTGCGTGCTCATATCATGCAACGTATCCCGTTGTTCATGGATGGTCAGTTAGTCCATATGGTTCCTTGGAGGCCTATGGCTGAATTTCAGGAGATACTGAGGCAGGCATGCCCAATTTGGGTTGAGGTGGTTGATTTTCCTGCCCATCTTTGGTGACTTCTTCCCTTCATTTTGAGATCTCTTGGCGAGGTGTTGGTGGAGCCTTGGCTGGCCTCCCGTAACAGGAATAGGGCGTGCATGCTTTGGGATATAGGGAAACCTCGCTCGACTAAAGTTCATTTTCAGGTTCCGAGGTTGCAAACTTTGGACTATGAGCTCAAATGGGGCACATTTGCTGGACACTGTTTCAGGTGTGGACAATTGGGACATTTCATTTCAGAATGTGATAGAAGCCAGGAGGTAATGCAACCATCTTTGGATTGTGATTTGGATATGCATGACCATCTTCCCTTGCAGATGGCTCACGAGCCTGAAGCCGCTTCTGAGCAGATTGTCTAGTAGGGACAAGTAGAATGGAAAGAATGCTGCTTCTCAAGCTGGAAATCAACGTGCATCGCCCTCGGTGGGTCAGAACTTGTCTCCTCAGGATAACTCCTGGGTTATAGTGGTTCACCGTAATGCTAGATAGGAGCCTCAGTCTACTCTTGTTCACCTAGCTCCCCAGACTATTATTCGGACGTTTCAATGCCAAGGTAGGGGTTTCTATATGAAACCTCAATATACAGTTGGTGTTAATGAAAAAAGGGTCTCTGATACTGCTTTGCACTTTGATTTGCGAGGGAGGATGGTGCCTCCTCGGGATGTTTTCCATGCCCAACAATAGCAGTTTCCTTCTCGTACTTCGATTGCTAGTTTGCAAAGGGCAGATCTGGTTGATGTGATTCGAAGTGAGATGGAAAGATTCCAGGCAGCTGAAGCAGTTGTGTAATCCATCATGAGAATTGCGTTATGGAACATTAAAGGTATCTCTTCGGGCAGTAAGCAGTATCAATTGTGGAAAGTTGTGTTAGCCAGCAATTGGGATGCTCTGTGCTGTGGAGCATAAACAACATGCTTTGGCAAGATCATCTTATGTATATAAGGATTATTTTGTTTTCTTTAGTGGGTGTGTTCCACATAAATCTAGAGTAATGTTGGCCGTCAGATCTACTGCTCGTTCTATTGCTCGTAAACGTCGTCAGCTTTGGGATGACTTGCATTGCCTTGCCATGGCCTGTTAAGGCTTTGTAATGGGTGATTTCAATGCCTATACATCTTTGGATCAGATGAATTCTCAACACTCGGTTATGGATGGTCCTGAGCGACAGGCTTGGGATGCTTTTGCAGCCGAGTCTTTGAAACGGGGCATGTGGTCTTTGTTGCATCCCTCAAACTCTGGATATACTTATCGTTCTTTTTAGCATCCAAACACATGGGGCAGACTGGATAGGATCTATGTTTGTCGGACAGGCCCGTCTTTATTCCTTTCGGCGTATTCGCCAGCACTTTCGGGTGTCTAGAGAGTATCATGTTATTTGGACGGCCATACAAAACATAATTACAAGCTACTATCCTTTGCCTACATTACAGCTTTTGTCTCCGTGGCGCAATTGGATGTTTGTGATTCTTCCTGATAATTTCAAGAAAAGATCAACCAATTAGATATATCATTAGATGGTAGGGCCAAGAGATGGGTCAGGATAAGGCAAATAAAGTATGGCGTATTCGGAAAAGCAAAAAGAAGTGGCAGGACAGATTCATCCAGCTCTGGAAATCTAAGGTTGTGTATCAGGGAAAAGTGTTTATGTGGAGGCTACTTATTGGGGCTCTTCCTATTGGGAATGTGCTGCCTGCTTGTAAGATCTCTACTGGTGGGCGATGCATATTCTGTACTACATGTGATGAGACAGTGCTTCATATTTTTTGTCTCCTACCCTTTTGCAAGACAAATTTGGAGTTTTATTTTCTGTGTCTGGTCCTCCTTGCCTCGACACCAGATTTCAGCTCGTTCGCGGATTTTGGGGAAGATGTCCCCCATGACCTCTTTGAATTCAGATTCTTCCTGCCTTTTCCATTTCCTTAGATGGAAAGCCTTGTGGCATATTTGGCGTACAAAGAATGCCTTCATTTTTGATTCAGTATTTGCTATTCATGGTCATGTGGCCCGAATCCGAGGTTTAGTGTTGTGGCAAATCACCTATGGTGTCTATTGATCTGGTTCTTCTTGATATTGTTGCTCCCTAGCTGGACACTGTTCGCTCCACACTAGCTGTACTTTCAGTGTGACATTTCTATGTTAGAGTGTGTAGGCTTTCTTTCATGTCTGTTATTTTCTGTTATTTCTAAAGTTGACCTAATGGTCTGATGTAAAATATTTACTACTTAATTAAATTATCTTCGCGAAAAAAAAAGAGAAAAAGAGAGAGAACCATTCATTCTTGCTGAAAACACATCGTGAGGAACTGAAGCAAGCATTATCAACTTCTACTTCAATAAAGCTAAATAAATACAAAAAGGGGCGCCAGTTTTAGGACCGACCGAATGTCCGTTGTCCAAAGATTAGTAGATAAATTTGTATTTTCAGTTTTGCAATAAATGCATAATGCTGTAATTAAGTTGTAATTAGGGAATTACCACCCATCCATTGAAGGAAGGCTGGTTTCATGGTTCCATTGCAGGGATACCATCAAATCCTTTCAACTGTTGGGCCCGTGGCACGTGATTGCAACTTGGGATCATTGCAATCTTGCTGAAATTGTTCTCAGCAGTGAATTATAGCAAGCATGTCTTCACAAGGTGATATGGGATCAAGTGGAGAGGATGCATCACTCTTTGGTCATTTACATGGTGAAGGCGGAAATGCAATGACTGATATTGGACATGGTTCCCAGCACGACAGCAAGTTGAAAACGTGGGAAATGGCTAAATGTTGGCACTTCTATGCATCAAGGGGTTGATGACCAACAAGAGGCTGAAGAATTTGATGATAGCTTCAAGGATTGGATGTGTACAACAAAACTCTTTACTGAATTGGAAAAGGATCCCTGTTTTACTTGATTCTTGAATGCTCCAAGGAAGGACAATAAAGGCAAAGAGAAGAAGACCTCTTCTAAAGATTTGGGGTAGCCAGAAGAACCAAAGGAGATGCCTAAGCCTTCTTTGAAAGAGCCCAAAAAGCTGGATGAGCACAAATAGTTGGTATCCGTGGGACAAAAAGTGCAAATGCATGGCTAACTTGGTAGTGCCAATCCATAGGAGTATGGACAACAAAGTATTCTTGCAAATGTAAGCATGGGGCAACAAGGATACTTTGGTGGAGGTACTATTTTTCATGCTATGGTTGGACATGCACCGTATATGAGAATGTATGGCACAAATCCCTATGGTATGCAACAACCAATGCATGGCTCACAACACCCAATGTATGTGGGTAATGCAAGAGGAATACATAATCCCATATATGGCAGCATAGGCATGATACCTAGGGCACAAAGTGGGCAATATGGACATGCATTTGCATCCCCAGGGATTGTTGGAGCACAAAGATTTGATGTTGGTCGTGCAAGTGCATCTGATAGTGCTGGTTTTCATGTAAATATAGCAAATGCACCATTTTGCATCAGCCTATTTATGATAATTTAACACCAATAGGACCGCCAAAGGAGTATGATGAAGGTGGCAAAAGTGTGAAGTTTGATCCTTTCAGTAGTGCACAAGATAGGTTGAGAGCACTTACTTTTATTCAATAGTTTGATGCAGCCCATTTTGGAGGAAACTTCACAGAGGCATCTAAGATACGCAAGGCAACCACATTCTTTAAGGGAAATGCGTTGTAGTTGTGGTCTACACTTTTCACTTAGGGAAAGGCACCTACCACTTGGGTCAAGTTTAAGCAACTATTTGCTCCAAATCCGTTGACAAATACCTTTGAAGTAGACATTATGACATCATGGAATCAATTGGATTCCAAGGATTGCAAGAACTTGGATCAATACAAAAAGAAGGCTTGAAATGCTTTGTTGCCAATGACTTGCTATCGGTCAGTATCCCTCCATGAGCAGTTGGAGAAGTATGTTTGTGGTTTGCGAAAGGGTATATAAGATTTTTGCATAAAGTCCACTATTTCTAGCTTGTCTTAGCTCATAGAAACTGCTACCACAGCTGATGCATTGCTTCATGGAAGAGATACAAGGCTCCAAGACATTGATGCCAAGTTACATGTCTAATAGGCTAAGCCTGAGAAAAAGGGCAGATCTGAATAAAGGCTTAAAATCAAGGCAGATCTGAAAATAAGGCTGGTAAGAGAAATAGATAGCAGAGAAAGAGTGGGAAAAATGATGCATGACGCAAGGAATTGATGGTTGCAAATAAATGCTTTATTTGTAAGCAGGAAGGGCACATGGCAAGGAGCTTTCTAATAGGCAACAAGTTGAAAAAGATGATAATAGGGGAAGAAAAGGCAAAACCATTGCTAGTTTAGTGTTTGATATAGTGGCGGATCAACCCAATGATGATAGCACTGAACTTTGTAGGACGTGGGACAAAATTAGAGATTAGCATGCATTGATTTTCCTTGATCCAGGAACAGGATTAAATTTCATCTCTCTTGATATGGTAGCCCGTTTAGGCATTAGGGAAGATCAGATGGAGCCCATGGGTGAGATTGGTATGGCATGCAAAGGATATGTAGAGCTGGTCACTCCCATCATTGGAAAGCTTCGTTTGCACATTTAGAGTTATGTGGATAGTGAAGAGTTCTTTATTACTCGTTTGGAGGAATGTGATGTCTTGCTTGGTATGCCTTGGTGTCATCGTGTGCATATAGTGATTGATGCTTATGATGATAAGATTGTGATCCTCTTTCATAGAAGCAAAGTTCATACTTTGTATGAAAAGTTGAAAGGGAAATCTGTCCCTATTGTCTTTGCTTTTGCTATTTCCAAAGTAACGAAAAACCATCTTTCAACTTACTTGGTTGCACTAAGGATAAGAGTGATAATGAAAATGTTGGCAATGTGACTCGTTAGGATAAAGATCACATGTCATTTTTGCAAATGTATATGGATTGCTTTTCTTAGTCACTTCTAGAACACTTGCCACCTGAAAGGCCTAAGGATCATGGCATAGATTTGATCCCCGACAGTAGTCCCCCTAATAAGCCACCTTATAGAGTTAGTGCAGCCCAATAAGAGGAGATAATAAGTCAGGTTAATGAGCTGTTAGAGAAAGGGATGATTCAGCCTAGTTCATCTCCATTTTGTTCTCTAATGCTTCTAGTGCAGAAGAAGGATGGGTCATGGTGCATATGCATTGAGTATCGTGCTTTGAACAAAATCATGATAAAGAATAGATTTTTGATTCCTAGGATCTTGGAGAGTTTGGAGGGGGACAGCCATTTTCAGCAACATAAATTTGAAAAGTGGTTACCATCAGATTTGAATTCGGCTTGAGGATGTATCCAAGATAGCCTTTTGAACATCTTTTGGTTTGTATAAGTTTCTTATCATGCCATTTGGGCTTACGAATGCTCTTGCCAAGTTCTATAGAATAATAGATCGCATCTTTCGGCAGAGAGTACAGTAGACAGTGTGGAGTGTGAGAGCACGACGCTCAATGCAATAATCTGAAGTGTGTTATGTAAGTACAAAGTGCAACCCTTGAACCTTAGGGTTGTAAGAGGGTGTTCACACCCGAAGAGTACGAAACACGATAGGTGTCTAAAACTGTGTAACATAGGCACATAAAATAAAAGAAATAAATCTGGGGGAAAACCTCTCGTACGGAGAGTAAAAAGTGCCCCAGTGTCCTACTGAATATCACCATTACTCCTTTGTGAGCGTAGGCGTGAGTCGATCCCAATAAACCCCCCTAGAGTGAAGAGTGATCAAGATACAAGGATCATCCATCAAAGGAGATCAAATTTAAAGCATTGCGAAATGCTTCAAATTTATCACAAGGAAGAGCTTTGACGAAGATATTTGCTGCATTACTGGTGGTAGGACAGTAGGCAAGGCTGATATCACCTGCATGTAGCCTCTCTCTGACAAAGTGATAATGGATCTCAATGTGTTTTGTACGTACTTGAAACATTGGGTTCCGTGCCATTGCAATGGCACTTTGACTATCATTGAACAAAGGAGTAGGCTCTGTGACAGATATATCCAAATCAACTAACAAGTGTCTAAGCCATAGTCATTCAACTATGGTAGTGAAAGTTGCCTTGTATTCAACTTCACATGACGATGTGGCAATAATGGATTGTTTCTTGCTAAGCCAAGAGATGCAAGATGAACCAAGAAAGAAACAATTGCCACTAGTGGAGTGACGAGAATCATAATCTCTAGCCCAATCAGAATCATTGTAAGCATGTAAGTGCAGTGGTTCCCCCTTGGCATAAAGCAATCCAAGAGTCTTGGTACCCTACAAGTAATGGAAAACACGCTTGACAACTTGCCAATGTGACATGCGTGGCTGATGCATATATCTGTTCAGGGCTGAAACTGTAAACTGTATATCCGGCCTTGTGTTGCATGGGTAGATAAGACATCCAACTGCTGTAGCATGTGTATGGATATCAAACAAGTTACTATCATCATGCAATGACAACTTCAGTCCAAGTTCCATTGGTGTACAAACTGGCTTGCCATCCTGTAAGCCAAACCTCTCAAGAAGTTTACCAATGTATCTCGACTGCGACAATCCAATGCCTCCAGCATCATGAATGAACTAAATGCTCAAGTAATAGTTCAAAGGCCCAAAATCTAACATCTCAAAATTTTGTTGCAAATTTTGTTTAAATGCTGAAATTTAATCAGCATGTGTCCCTGTAAGCAAAAGGTCATCAATATATAGACATATGACTAGCAAGGATGCCCCCTCTTTACATACGTAAAGGGTAGACTGTGATGAGCTGTTTATGAACCTTTGGATGAGTAAAGAAGCATTGATCTTTGTGTACCAAGCTCAAGGAGCTTGTTTCAAACCATATAAAGCCTTTTTTAGCTTACAGACCAAGTGTTTAGATCCCTTAACTGCAAAACCAATGGGCTATTGTACATACACTTCTTCTTGAAGTTCCCCATGTAAAAATGTAGTCTTTATATCAAGCTGATGCACAATTCATCCATAATGGGTAGCCAAAGCAACCATAGACCTAATGATAGTCATGTGGGAGATAGGAGCAAATGTCTCCTCATAGTCAATGTCTTTCTTTTGTGTGTAGCCCTTGGCCACAAGCTTGGCCTTATATTTGTCAATGGATCCATCTGTATTCCTTTTTAGCTTATAAACCCACTTTGTACCAATGGCTTTCTTCCCAACAGACAAAGACACTAAATCCCATGTTTGATTCTTTATGATGGAATCAAACTTAGGTTACATTGCTACCATCCAATGCACACTATGTTGTGCATCCTCAAAACATTCAAGCTCCTCATCATCAAATGTATTTGTTGCCATAACAAACTCCATTTGACCTAAGGATCCATGCTAAGAGAGGAAAATGATGAAGCACTTTGACAAGCATTGTCTCAGTCAGTGTGATATTATTCCACACCACACTTTTGGGCATGTAATCAACTCTGCATATTCATTTCTAAAGAGAGTGTAGTTTATTAGGGTAGGCACGGACGCTCTTGTAGTCAATACCGAATGATTGTAATATCTTTTTTTTCTCATCACAAGTGTTAAACATTACACTTGCTGCTGGTAGAATGTTATTTTTTAATAAGTGTTAACCCTCAAACGAATGAAGGTGGAAAATCCGGAAAAGCTAAATAAGAAGACAAAGACAAAGGCCAAGGCAAAGGGAAATGGAAGACAAAGACGCACAAGGAGAAGAGTCCTAAATAAGGGAGAAAGGCGCACAAGGAAAAGCGCAAGTCAAAACTTTTGTAAAAGAGCGCAAGCGCATCATGGTTTAATTCAAGGAGCGCCGGGTTCTCACCCGTGCAATTTGTAAATGTAGATGGGCGGTGGAAAGGAAGCTAGGAAGATAGAAGAACAATGGGAAAAAGGGCCTAGGCTACGGCCGGCTATGTAAAAAGGGAAAAAGGGGATGACCGCCCAAAAGGGATTTAGGGTTTTGTATATAAAGTTGAAAAGTGAATGAGAAGCTCATTCTTGTGTGTGGCCAAAAGTGGCTCTCCTCTTCTTCTTCTTCTCCTTCTTCTTGCTTGCTTGAGCTTGTGCTTGAGAGAGGGAGTGTGAGAGTGTGAGGGAGTGAGTGTGTGAGGGTGAGGGACCGAGGAGGAGAAGCTCTCCATCTTCTTCTCTCTTATTCTCTTCTCTTCTCTTCTCTTGTCTTGCTCGCGGCAATGGAGCTTGGAGCATGGAGCTTGAGGATGGAGCTTGCTTGAAGCTTGCACTTGGATCGTGGAGCTACCGGAGTGCGCGGGAGAGGAGGTAACTCAAACGGCATGGAGGTAAGCTCACTACACCCATAGATATGGATGGCGCGTCGGCTATGTGAGAGGTAGCCATTAGTGCTCGGCTTGGAACGCTTGAAACAATAAGCGGTCCGTGGGTCTTGGCGGTTGAGCGAAAGCTCCCACATTTTGGTTCCGTTGCCGGGACCAACGGATTCAAGCCTTGAGCGCTTGCGCGCTTCGAATCGAGCATTGGAGTAGGGTTTTCCTCGAACCGGTGCTTGAGGTAGATAGGTAGGAAGCGAGGGGGTTGAAGAGGATATTCGATCTCCTTGGCAAGTAGGTTTTTTGCTTTCTTGAGATTTATGTTATGGAATGGAGTAGTGTAGGTATTTATTTTGTGATTTGGATGCATTTAGGATAGGAAAAAACAAAGAAAAAACAAGCAAACAGTAGGGTTTTCTGTTGCTGTATAACAGCCTGAACAGGAAAATAGGGGCACAGATCCTTGGAGTGCCACTCGATTCGAGCACCATAGTGATTCTAGGCATGTCTGGCACTTCCTGGTAGTGTTTTGTACCTATCTGGAAGGCGCTGGCCGATTCAGTATAGTAGACGTCAGTCTAGAGGAATCGCGTGCAACTCGCAGGCCGTTGGCCGCGTCGTCAGACCAGGCCGTCCGAGTCCCAGAATCGGACCACCTAGAATCGGACCAGTCCCAGAATCGGACGTCCGACTACTAGAGTTGGACCAGACCTGTCCGATTTCCAGAATCGGACAGTCCGATTGGACGTGCCACGTGGCACTCGGACCACTCAGATTCGGACCAACCCGTCCGACTCGGACGCTCGGACCACTCGGACCAACCCGTCCGATTTTGAGAATCGGACGCTCGGACCAACTCGTCCGACTCGGACACTCGGACACTCGGACCAGTCCATAATCGGACCACTCAGAATCGGACCAGGCCGTCCGAGTCCCAGAATCGGACCAAGCCGTCCGAGACCCAGAATCGGACCACCTTGTCCGATCCGATTCCCAGAATCGGACCACTTTGAAAATCGGACCACTTTTTGATCCGACTTCCAGAATCAGACGTGACCAAAATCGGACCACTAGGCCGATCGGACCAACCCAAAATCAGACGTCCGATTCTGATAATCGGACTCCTGAAAATCGGACATCTCAGAATCGGACAAAAAACTGTCAAAATCGGACAGGTATCTAGAACACGAATTCTGACGCATCTAAACCCCAAGATTGACCCCAAAGACCGCATAGAGCTAAAGGCACATCACAGATCCATCACTGGGCTGAAACTTAGAGCAAGTAGTTCAAAATTTGGCTATAAAAGGTCCTCCAAATTGCATATGGCGTCTACCGGAACGGCCCTGCGGGCCGGGGGGGACTGCCCCCCCCCGGACCCTTGCAGAGGGGGCAGAGAAAACGTGCCCCGCGACAGGTCCTCCAAATTGGACCGTAGAGTAGTAATGGCTCTACACGAGCATGGATTCTCACTTGCAAAAGAGCAAACAAAAGGCCGTACCCAAATAGAGACAAACAGAGACCCTAGAACCTCAATGGGTCCATCTAGCCAACAAGGGCAAAAAGGCCACACTGCAAAAATACATACGTGTTGTATTCGGGATGCATCTAGTCAAAGCGAAAAGCAACAACATCAAGCTACAATAGCGAGAATGACTAGATATGACAGTCCTGACGAGAGATGTACCTTGAGCAACACTGCACAGACGACCCAAGACATTAGTGGAGAATCCACATCGGGTCGTGCAGTTGAGAACTCAAGGGCATTTGTCAGAAGGCTTAAATTTACAAGCCAAGACCCGGAAGATGAAGACATAGTACCACCTGCTTATCTTAGGGTCAAACTCACCGCAAAAAGAGAGCATACTATTGATGGTCTAATTGATGAGGGAGCAGATTTTAATATCTTGACCTATGAATCATGGACCCTACTAGGCCAATCAAAGCTCACACTGACTAGTGCAACTCTTAGCCCTTATGGGGGATACCCACAAGCACTCATAGGGAAGTTCAAAATCCTTGCGACAATTGAAACGGAAAGCTTGCCTATCCTATTCCATGTTCCTCCAAATAGTGCTAGCTGCGGGAAGGAAACCCTCCTAGGAAGGCCCTTCAAAAAGGCGACCAAGTGTGAGGCCGACTATGTAGCACAGAGGATACACCTAACACTATCGGGTGTGAGGATAGTCACGACCTTTAGCAAGGGTGACCTCAGCAAACCTCGAGGGAAAGGCAAGGAAAGTGCTGATGTAATAGTCAAGCCTACGAACGAGAGCAAGGACTTGTTGGAAAAATTGATACAAGCACAGGTCGAACAACAAGAACTAGTGAGTGAGGCCAGACGTGAAAAGAGGTCAAGAGACAATGCCAAAGACGGGCTTTGGACTTACAAATATCGTAGAAGACCCCAAAAGAAGCCCAAGCCTTATAGACGCAGGCATCGATGGAAGGCCAATACAACACCGCGATGGATATCCAAGGCGTTGCTTCGTGCTCAAGGGTATTATGCAGGCAATCATTGGATTTGGGTACCCAAACTCCCTGCTAAGCCACCTCTATCCGAAGCCCAAATTATGTCCAAAGCAAGGAGGCGTAGGAGGAAAACTAAACGAAAGGCCAAGTTTCGAACCAAAAATATTAGAGTGATCGAGCCCCTCACTACTGAAATCAAGAAACCAAACATGGCCTATCAAAAAGTAGATCCTCAGCCTAGTGTGCTTGACAAGCGGACATCAGATGTAGCCATTGAGCATGCACAAAAATCATTAGTGCCCAAGGAGCCTTTGATTTCCCAAGAGGAGAGCAAGCATCATAGGCACAACATTGCTCAAGGCAAGGCTGATCGCTCAACAAAGCATATGGCACAATCGTCTAATAGCCTCGAGCAAATCATTCAGCCAGTGCCAAGTCCACCTAAGAGTCCTAGATCTCCTATATCCTCTTTTCCCAAAAGGACACAGGAAGCACAACAGCGGTTGTCAAGGGAAACGGCTCAATTCCAATCTCTATCTCCATGTAAGTTTCCAAATGTCCAAGAGGTGGGACATGACGCCATCTGTGGCTCTCGACCCAAGGATATGCCTGAGCCACTTAATGCGACTAGATCAACTCATGTTCGATCTACACAGATGAGTGCTCAAAGGCTAACAAAAGACACAACCAGTTCTGATCGCCCTAGGGACTTAACACCACAATCCACCAAGGGTAGTCAGCCCACTAACCTAGTTGCTACTACTTCCAATCAGGGATCACAGCAGTCACAGCCCTTGGCCGTGACAATGCCCCTTGTGGAACGTGTCCTTAGTAGTTTACCTGTGGAGGAGGTGTCGCAACCAAATCCCTCGACAACTCTAGCACTTTCAAAGTACCTAAAACCTAGGCTGGAGGAGTTAAACTCAAGGGAGTTGGCTGAAGAGCTAGACTCCCCGAAAAGGGAGGCAGTTGTGCCCTCACAGCTTGGTAAGGCTATTCAACAGGCCACGACTATGTCCCACAAGGACACACTAGAGAGAGAGAATGCTGAGGCCCAACCAAGCACGTCAACGGTTGACCTAGTCCAGGGTCTTGAGTCGTTGAGAGAGGCATCTTCATTGACCAAGAAAAAGAGGAGAAAGCAGAGAAAACAACAACAGTTGCAGGTGGTTGTGGACCCCAAGAACATTGAGACGAAGGGCGCTGGAGAGCTGATGAATAAAGCATCGAGTCCATCCACCAATGAACCCACTAATGCCTCTCCTAATAGCGGTGAAACCTCAGACACATCTGTGTGCTCTGACAGACCAAAGCAACAATTGCCATCAACAGTTGCTTGCAACACTCTATCCACTGACAATAGAACTCACATTGATCAATCAAGAGTGGATACAACGCTGTCACAACAGGGTGACCAATCTGTACCAGTCATATCCGAGGAGAACCATGACAAAATAGCAGCAGAACCTCAGGAGAACCGTGAGAACCCCAAGAGCATAAGAAATCCTAGCGTTGACCAATCTTGCTCATCTAGACCTGAGCCCCTAGCCATGCTAAAGCCTAAGGAAACTCTTAGGACTTTGCATGAGATAGCAACCGAGCAAGCCCTCGTTGAACATAGAAGTGTCACAGAATGCTTAACTGAGTTGGAGGCTAAGCTCAAAGTGGTCGCGCGTGTCTACATCCTTGCGGACATGGGCACAATCCCCAAGGAGCAGCTTGGAGATTACTTGACCTTTCCTCTATCATGGGAAGAACAGGAACATCTTAACGGGCACTACGACAGGCTCTTGTATGAACACATGCGACTCATCCCTGACGAGGAGGCCGACGAACTGCACTTAACCGTCACATTCAATGAAGTGCTCTGCCGACCGAATCTCGTAGACATAGAGCTACTAAAGCGACTGTCAGCAGGCCAGAGTCAATTTGAGTAGCGTTGGTGCGAAAGCCGTGTTGTAATGGCCGAACTAGGGGCTCAGATCATGACGGCCTCAGAAGAGCGATTGGCCAAATGGCGGTCTCAAAGAGACCCAACCTATGTGGCACCGACTTCCCTTCGAGTGCTGACTGACATTCGGGGTATGGACTTAGCTGGAACTAGCCAAGAGAACGCTCTGTTTGATAAGGTTCTCACTGAGGAGGAGTTACATATAGCCAGTAGACTCGGACAAGGTTCCATGCTACTCGATGTGGCAAAATATCTATTGGTATTAAGTAAGCTGCCACGAATACTAGATGCGTGTGCCACGCTCCGGTACAACCCCGAGTTCTACACTTGGTTCTTATCCTCGTGAAGTGACATAGATTCATAAATATATATATAAATAAACACTGCTTTTAGTGTCACCATGTATAAACAATGTCAACACACACAAGCAACGATAGTCAGGCGCAGGGAGAAGAGTGGGGTCAGATAAACTAAGCTCCTGAAGTCCTCCTCTCATCACGCATTTAAAAGCCGTGTGACCAGCCCCACCTCCAAGTGAAGGGCAGGCAACCCACATTGCCGCCATAGGAAGCCTTGACCAACAACTCTGATGGTGTAGACAGGGTGTGGTCCCTTCCAATACACCTGCTTCCCTTTTTGGACTATCCTTTCGAGGATGTGCCCTGTTCCACTCCACGATAACCAGTCCACGCGACTTAGCATAAACTAATATCCGCTAATGACTGGAGGCAACGCGAACATCAGCATGGGGGCCATTCCCCTACAACAAACACCGCATGCCTCACCCCTCCCCTTCTTGTCATATGCGCTTCATAAACCACACTAAAATCCCTTCCATGCAAATAGTTGTATCCTATATCCAGGTCTAACCCTTGGATTGCGTCTTGCAGGGTTCCTTTTTTGGCGGAACGCATGGAGAATCATGGAGATCTGGCTTGCAAAGACGCTCTTCGCAAGAGATGGGAGCAGGTGGCACGCGCCCCTCCACCGGAGCGCTACGTGCCCACCATCAAGAGGTATGCCAAGAAGCGAGGCCCTAAGCGACAATGTCCAGGGCGAAGGCCGAAGAATCCTTGAGTCAAAGAAGCCGAGACTCAAAATGCGCAACAAATGGCAGCACTAGTGGCACGAACCCCTGGCTCACGCTCGGGCCCCAGATGCTCAAGGACAGAAAGGGCAGCTCGGGAAAGAGAAGAATTTAATGAATTGTTTAAAGACATTCTAGAAATGGTAGCGGCCCGGGACTACACCATTCATGTCCCGGCCGACATGTTCCCTGCCCAACCCCACGGGAGCCCCACACCAGCAGAGCCCCAATCACCCGGCCACCCAGACTCGCCCCGCCTCGTACAAATAGAGTAGCCCCATGTTGTATAAAGGGCTTATTAAATGCTACCGGGCCATGACTTTTTGTCTTTAAATGGTTAAGTGTTGATATGTTCCCGAATTGTTCGAACTTTTCATATCTGCGTTTAATATATTTCCCGTCTTTAGCAAAAGAAAAAGCTAATCAAGCGCAGGTGATAAATATCTAAGTCAACACCATAGAATTCCGATAAGTGATGTCTCCTTGCATTGCACTGGTTTATTATAGTTATGGCATATACAATGCATGTACTCTCATGAAGCGACAAGTGGATGCAGGATAATACAGGTCCTTGTGCGAAAATGTTCAATGCCCAATCACCGCAACACCAACAACCCCACAACGAGCCGCGGCAAAGCCACGCTGCCGAAAGCACCCTTGCCAACCGCCCCCATTGCATGGTCCAAAGCACATTCATGGGACACGCTCTCTTCCTGGGTAAAACTCTATAGTTGGCTCACGACAGTCGTTACCTCACTTGTACCAACATCGAGTGTGTCGCAAGGAGGTTTGCAAAATCTCAAGTGTATCTCTTCATCTCAACAACAGTTCCTCTAGCATCAAGGCTGATGACACAATCATCTCTGTAATATCCATCCTTCATAGCCTTTGAATCCCAACATTTCTCAATCCAAATGAAAGGCTAACAGCCTCAATGTATGGCATTGATTGTATTCATTTTTTCCACAAAAGAAAAAAGAAAAAAGAGAGAGAGAGCACACACGATCACGGCACCGCACCTAGGGGTCCTCAAATTAGGTACATCTAGTGACCTTGGTCAGCTGGCTCCGTCCCTAATCTCCTAGCCCTTTGTACATTCCCCACAATTGTTCAGGGCACATTAAGGGCAGGACATATCTAGGGAGCTCGCCTCGCCTATGGTTAGACCTGTCACCCTGAACCACTTGCATAATTCTTTTGCACTAATCTCAATGCCATTACAATCCACAGTGGTAAGCAAGGCATGCAAGCCAATGGAAAAGTACACCATACCTTTCACGCACTATAGGTAGTCACTAGCTACCAAGAGCTAGACATCAAGGAGCTCACTTATGCTACATGGCCTTGACAAGACCATAATGATGTCTCAAGCAATCTTCAAGTGTACTCCCCGTCTTCATCGACAAATTTTTCCATCAACTTAGCCCCTTGCTTCACTGATTGCTATACAAGGAACTAGGCCGATAGTCTTCTAACTAAGTAATACCTAAATATGCACGTGTACACACTTAATATTCACACTATAACCTATACACGGTTTGGGTCCTTAAGTGCAGGACAATACTCCAGGCTTGCTTAGAGTTTGACCTGTCTCCCAAACTAATCAAATATGTCTTGTGCACGATAAGAAGACTAGCACTACCCCTTAGGGAGAGACCACACGAGAGGTTTTCAAATTGCAGGTGTTGAAGACTCCACAGAAAGTGTCGTTCGATCTTCATCAATACCCAACTCTGAATGCTTCTCCCTTACTATCCGACAAGCCCGCAAAAGATCATCATGTGCAGAATCCCCAACAAACCAATACTTGTACTGGCCATCAATGCAATCCCCAACACAAAATAGCCCTACCGCCAACTCCAACAACCTTCCACCAGCCACCTTGGCCACCAACAGGCCCCCAGGACCTTCTACCACACCACCACCAGCACTCCTCCACGGAAACCACCGGCGTCATTGTCACCCACGTCTTCGGTGCATGCTACAGCCTGCTACCTACGACGGTGAGTGCTATGGGACTGGCACTCGTCTAGGAGGGGGGTAATGTTAACCCTCAAACGAATGAAGGTGGAAAATCCGGAAAAGCTAAATAAGAAGACAAAGACAGAGGCCAAGGCAAAGAGAAATGGAAGACAAAGACGCACAAGGAGAAGAGTCCTAAATAAGGGAGAAAGGCGCACAAGGAAAAGCGCAAGTCAAAACTTTTGTAAAAGAGCGCAAGCGCATCATGGTTTAATTCAAGGAGCGCCGGGCTCTCACCCGTGCAATTTGTAAATGTAGATGGGTGGTGGAAAGGAAGCTAGGAAGATAGAAGGACAATGGGAAAAAGGGCCTAGGCTACGGCCGGCCATGTAAAAAGGGGAAAAGGGGATGACCGCCCAAAAGGGATTTAGGGTTTTGTATATAAAGTTGAAAAGTGAATGAGAAGCTCATTCTTGTGTGTGGCCAAAAGTGGCTCTCCTCTTCTTCTTCTTGCTTGCTTGAGCTTGTGCTTGAGAGAGGGAGTGTGAGAGTGTGAGGGAGTGTGTGTGAGGGTGAGGGACCGAGGAGGAGAAGCTCTCCATCTTCTTCTCTCTTATTCTCTTCTCTTCTCTTCTCTTGTCTTGCTCGCGGCAATGGAGCTTGGAGCGTGGAGCTTGAGGATGGAGCTTGCTTGAAGCTTGCACTTGGATCGTGGAGCTACCGGAGTGCGCGGGAGAGGAGGTAACTCAAACGGCATGGAGGTAAGCTCACTACACCCGTAGATATGGATGGCGCGTCGGCTATGTGAGAGGTAGCCATTAGTGCTCGGCTTGGAACGCTTGAAACAATAAGCGGTCCGTGGGTCTTAGCGGTTGAGCGAAAGCTCCCACAATAAGCTACAACAAAATCACTTAACAACTTTATGGCCTAAGCCATATAATTTTAGGAGGTATGCTACAATCTTTAATTTGAATACCTAACAAGTTTGTCGTCACACTCACATCACTCCATCTTTCATAGTTTGCAAATACCATCTAGGCATTTGTCTAGCCTCTTGACTGTGTACAAGCTCTTGCTGAATATTTAGATCAGCCATGGGCTGATTTTCTGCATTACCCAATGGAGTAGCTTGTTGAACATTAAGTTCACTCGTTGAAGCTCCAGCTGTATCACCGAAAGAAATGGGCAACAACCCTTCAAATACATCATTGGTAGCCTGATATGTGTCAAAACCAACAAGGGTTAATTCTGATTTTTCATCGAAAAGCACATCCGTATTGACAAATACCTTTTTAGAGACAGGATCATATAACCTATATCATTTGCTCTCATTGCTGTACCCCACAAAAATGCATTTTATAGCCTTGTTATCCAACTTCTTCTTGAGTACCTTGGGAATGTGTGCATATGCAAGACACCCAAAGGTACCAAAATGCTTAACAGAAGTTTTTTCGTTGTTCCAAGCTTCAAAAGACGCGACATTCTTTAATGCCTTGGTGGGACATCTATTTAGGACATGGTAAGCACACATAATGGCTTCCATCCAAAAGTTGTGTGGCAAGCTCTTTGCTTTCAGCATACATCTGGCCATCTCCATGAGTTACCGATTTTTTCTCTTTGCAATCCCATTCTGTGGTGGAGTATAAGCAGTAGTGTACTGATAGACGATGCCCTTCTGCTTCAAAAAAGAATTCAGCATAGAGGACATGTATTCCCCCCCTTAGTCCAAATGGAGAGTCTTCACCCTGCAGCCAGATTGATTTTCAGCAAGTGCTACAAAAGCCGAAAATGCATCATACACTTCTGAAATTTTCACTAAAGAGTAGACCCAGCAGAAACGAGCAAAGTCATCAATGAAAGTGATAAAATAGTAGCAACCACCCAATGACTTTGTCTGCATAGGGCCACATACATCTGAGTGCACAATTTGTAACCTAGCAGTTGCTCTAAAAGCAATATCATGGGGAAACAAAAAACGATGCATTTTCTCCAAAATACATCCCTCGCATATGTGCTTAGGAGGTCTCTCCAATAGAGATAAATATCAAGCATCTGTGTACATTGCATAAGCATCAAGCTACCGTAGTTTATATGCCCCATGTGAGAATGCCATAACTCCGCCTGTGACATAGCAGGTGTAAGAGTGGACGCTAGATAGATTGACTGATCAACTGAAAAAGCATCCAGCTTATATAACCCATGACATAGAGTGCCAGTCAAAACCAAAGTCATGTGTTCCTTATCTCTCACCTTGCATCTGTCATCATCAAAGGTGACCTGCAAACCACACCTTGCCAAAGAAGAAATAGATAAAAAATTCTTCTTTATGCCTAGTACAAACAAGGCATCCTGTAAGCGGAGAATAGAGCCATCAATGGCTGTCAACATAATCTCCCCAATACCTCTAATAGGGTATGATGGATTGTTGGCACACTATACAGACTTGCCAACAGGGGCTGCAATAACAGAAGTAAAAAAATCTCTATGAGATGTGATGTGCCTAGAAGCACCACTATAAAAAAACCATGTGTCCACATCCTTAGTAGAGCTAAATGCTCTATTAGTCCAAGAAGAGTCATAATTGCATATGTAAAAACAAGAGTTTTTATTTGCAACAAAGGATGTGGACTCAGTAGCAGTAGAAGGCGCATTAGAAATAGACATCCCTGACTCCTCCTTGGCTATGCGCTTTCTACAATCAGTGATGTAGTGCCCTAGCTTCTTGCAACAGTGGCACTTGTCCTTCTTAGCTTGTGTGCCCCTTGTTTCTTATTGCTGTGTGAAGTGCCTAAAGTCCTAGAGCTTTGCGAAGCATTCTTTTGCTTGGCTGTCCTTGCCCTTCTGCCTTGCCATAAAAGCTTGCTCAAAGGCTATAACATCCACATCACTATTCTTTCGTGTCTGCTCTTCCTCTAAGAGAAAACTGACCAAGTGAAGGAAAGTGAGTGGCTGTGGGGACATCCTCATGGTGAGGTTCAAGGCCGTATGAAAGGCCAAGTATGAGGGTGGCAATGAATTCAAGGTAGTAGATATCAACTATGCATCTGAGTAATACTCATCTACATTCGTGAGCTGCTCATGCAAGTCCTGAATTTTATTTAGATGATCCTACATAGAATCACCCTCATCCATTTTCACTATCTCAAGCTCTTTTTTCAAGAAAGAGATGCGTGTCTCATTCTTTCTAGCAAACATGTGCTCTAAGGTCAACCATGCTTCTCCTGAAGAAGTTGCAGACCGAATGTGAGAGATGATAGACCGCTGAACTACCAATGCAATTAGTGACAAAGCTTGTGCATCCCGTATATCCCATGCCTTTTGTGTTATTGATCTTTGGGGAAGTGGCTGAACTGAAGCGGGCTGAATAGGCTAAGTTGCCCGTTGTCCACGTCCTCTTGGAGGAGTAGCAGGAGCCACAACTCTGGGCCTAACTTCTTCATCTTTGATATAATCCCAAAGATTCTTCGCAATCAACACATTCTTCATCATGAAGGACCATAGGGAATAGTTGTGACCATCCAATCTATCCTCCTTGGATACGTAAGTAAATACATCACCACTTCCATCCTTAAGTGGAACCTAGGATGGATTACACACCACTTCCATCTTACTTCTTTTCTCTAGTGCCAAGTATGAACAACCTCATTTCTAATTCTATGCGATCCGATTCCTCTAATCCTCATGGGAACAGAGATCCTCTTGAAGAATGGGTGATACATAACATTTTTTGGTTTGGAAGTAATGAAGAAGATAGATATTGCTTTGAAAACTCCACAAGGTAATCAAAAGAAGCAAGAACTTGTAAGTATCCCTTCTTTTTCTTTTCCTTCAAATGATTTTGTTTCTCATGGTCATATTGGAGTAGGTACATCTCATTGTTTTGCATTTAATGGACAAAAGGAACCATACAAGTCTTGCGGCTTCCTCTACTCCTCCTCAACTTGCTGATCCTTAGGTTGTTTCCTTATTTTCTCCTTCAACATTTGGCACATTAGGTGGACTGGTAGGTCTCCCTTGGTGCATTTGGTCTTAGGTGGTCGGGGTATCTCAAGGTCACTATCTGTACTTCCGACTTAGGATTGAACTCTCCGTCTTCACTAAAAAAGGGAGTCTCTCCTGGAGATCGTAGCTCAGATGGTGATTCCATTCTGAATATTGGTGCAACACTTGCTTGGGCAAGACATGCTCATTCATAATCAATAGCTCCTATGTGCTCCAACCAGGTGCAATTGCAATCCATTTGCATGACTCCTTTCTCAAATTTGAAGATGTTTTTTTTCTAGGGTTTGGAGTCTGCCCATATTTGTTCAATCACATGTCCCTCAGTGTCGTACTCTATCATGTCGATCTCTTCTTCGCTCCTCGTCTCACTGAAGGAATAGTAGTATTCATACTCATCATCTAAACTATCCTCGTCCCGACTGCTTGACATCTCCTAGATCTTGATACTGCATTTCCTTGTCATTGATGACTAAGGCCCAATTTTACATCAAGTCTAGATTGTGTACCTTGGTCCACGCCACTTGCATTCATCTAAGAGATGCTTGAGTGGTTTAAGATTTGCAGCTAGGTTACCAACTAATTTGTCCGTCAAGTGCTCTAAGATCTCGTGGAGCTCTTGTTCACAAATCCATTTGGGCTCCCACCCTTCCCTTTCTCATCTTCCGCTACACATTCCTTTCAACCTCCATTAAGTGCACCTATGTTTCTACCACACACCACACTGGGGGTCCTCCATTAGGCACAACCTTTAGGACTCCTTTCTCTTATTTAGGTGGTGTCATTGTGATGGGAGCTCATCCTCCCACACACACACTTTCGAGTTTTCCCCCTCCAAGGCATTCTTTGAGATTGGATCATTTGGTATCACAGTTTGTCTCTATGGCTTTACCTAGTGGACCGCTTGATCATTCTATTATACCACAACTGACTCTTACACAGGGATATAGTGTCCTACTGCCTCCACGTCCACCTTCGGCAACTTATGGAAACACTTTTGTTCCAGTGCCTCCGCAACACAACTAGCACTCATTGGACATCAACAGCCTATTTCTGTCTACCCTACTTCTTATCCCCCTGCTTATCTGTCACAACTCTATAGAAACAGAATTTGTATCCTTTTTCATTAATTTGACTATATAATGATTTAGTAAATTTATTTCCTTTGCACTAATTAGATATAAAGAAAAGTGCATTGGAGCTGGCCACTGATGAGTGGTCACAGGTTATGGTGGACCCATGTGGTGGGTTAGAGAAAAGATAGTTCACACTTCCACCTATATGGCCCGATTGGGCGCCTGTGACCAGAACTCACGCATATCAGGGTTAGACTCGCACACAGAAAAGATTGATGCCTTGAAGTGTGGGCTAGATCCACCAGAACAGACAGTTACAATCAACAAGATGGCATGATCATGAAATGCTTGTATAATGTGCATATGTGGGCTGAAAGCTTGAAATGCACATTTCTTTGCATAGGAAAGTCACATGAAGATTCTGATACCGTTTTTGCGATGTACACGGAAAAAGCTTTCATATGACACCCATATTGGGGGGGTCCCTAAATTTTAGGAGATCCCTAAATTTTAGGAGGTCCCTAAATTTTAGGAGCCTCGAATTAGCCTAAAAATGCTAGTCCTAAAAAATAATGATGTCATTCTAAAAATAGTAAGTTCTGTACTCTGACTGTGCTTACTAAATTTGGTTGTTTCTATTCTTGACAGTATTCAACCCAAAAAGAAAGGCCATAGAGAAGAGACAAGTGCCAAGACACTTGTCACACAAGTTTTCAAGTGTCCCACCACTTGTCACATCTCATGACATGTGGCTGGACACTTGTCTTGTGCTACTCCACTTTCCCCTTTTGTACTAGCTCTTCCCTCTCCTATATATAAGAGCTCGTTTTTCTTCATTCAACATCATTTTTCTTTAATATAAACTCATGTACAGCACCCACAGATAGCCAGAAACTGGCCCCATCCATCCCCATCATCATCCCCCACTTCTCCATTATCAAATTCCTCCATATTCCCTCTTCTATCAATGCTGTTTTACAGGACAACAAGCCTGTTAATTCATTACAGCACCTCCTTCTCAAGCTCTTTCTTCCATTTTAGCAACAAGAAGCAAGCCCTATCCATGTACTGCTGAACAACGATGGAGAAAGGCTGATTTTTCATCTTTCTTCTCTCATACTGTAAAGAAATCAGTTCTTATCATTGCATAATAGATAATGCATGTGTGTTTGTACATCTTTGCATGATCTTGTGAGAGTGAGAATTACTTCTCCTCACTCTCAGGTTGATTGTAACTGAGCTCTTCCCTAAGGGACTTGGGTTGAGTAGAAATACATTCCTTCAGGAGGGGTTGCCCATCTTCAACTCTCAATCTTGTCTCCATTACTTTTACATTTTCATGGTTGTAATTTTGTGAGTAATTTTCATTTTCAGCTTTAAGTGTTCATTCTCTTTTATATTAAATCTCGAAAACAAGCGAATATCATAATTGTTAAGCATACTACATTGTTCGGGGCGTTTACAGTGGTATCAGAGCTTTGGCTCGGTCCTCACCCCCAACACTGGTAGTGCTTACAACTATAAGTTTGTTTGTTTTCAGCCCTTGCATTGAGTGCTTGAGCATATTTTTTTTCTTTAGTCTCAATGGATCAATCGAGTGCTATCCTTCAAGCCATTCAAAGTCTTAGAGAGGAGAATCAGCAAATTCGTGAGCAACTTCTCAAACTAGAAAAAGTTGAGAATCCCAAAGAATTCAAGGAAAGAAGCCCACCTACTTCAAGGAGACAAAGCCATACCAATGAAAGGAGCCGATCAAGAAGTCCAACTACTTCTAAGAGGCAGTCCCATTCTACTTCAAGACAAAGAAAGAGATCGCGTCGAAGCTCATCCTCTTCTTCAAAGTCATCTGGCGCCTATTCTGATGGATCCTCTTGTAGTAATGAAGAGTCACACCCTTCTCGTGGAAGACCTCATCATCGTCAAAGGCGTCGACATTCTTCACCCTCGTCTCCATCTTCATCCCCATCAAGCACTTCATCATCTTCAACCTCAAAATCCGAGCAGGCATAAGAAGAAAAAGAAGACTAAATCACTATCTCAACTTGAAAAGAAGATCAAGTTCAGTATGTATGATGGTTCCCGAAATCCTGATCTTCTTCTGAAGTTTATTCGTCAATTTCAAATTTTGTATGGTCGTGACAAGTATAAAGAAAAAGAAAAGATTAAGTTTGCAGCTTTACATTTAACCGACTTAGCCCATACTTGGTGGACGGGGTTGGAATATGATCATGCTGCCCCAAAATCATGGCGGTCCTTTGTTCGCATAATACAAAGCCAATTTCTTCCTGTTCATTTCAAAAGAGATGTAAAAATGGAATGGGATCGGCTTTGGCAAAGGAAAAATGAGTCACTTGGTGACTATACCAAGAGATTTTGGGAGCTACTTTTGAAGGTCCAACATTTCAAGAAGATCAGCAGTTCGGAAAAGCTTAGGAAGTTTCAAGGAGGTTTGCATTTTAAACTTCGTACTGCTCTTAATCATTATCATTGTTCTAGTCTCAGGGAACTCATTGACCATGCTGAGACATGGGAAATGGAGCACAATGGCAATAAATCATTCCAAAAGAATGATAACAAGAGAGTAGCTGACGATGAGGAGTATTCAGCCCCAAATGAAGGACAAAAACAGCGGCAAAAGCAGCGATAAAATCAAAAGAAGATGAAGCCCTATGCACCTCCTAATGCTCCTCAATTTCGCTCCAATCTATACCCACAAGCAAAGCAATTTTCCGAAGAAGAAAAGCAACGCTTCATGAAAAAAGGGAAGTGCTTTAAATGCGGACAAACAGGCCACATAGCGAAGCAATGTCCAAACAAGGGACAAAGCAAGGTTTCTGACAACAAGCCTAAGTCGCCAGTGAAAATCAATGCTATCAGTGATGTAGTTGCAAACACAACTCACACTCCAGAGACGCGCAAATTATTCAAAGCTTGGGGACAGTTGCAAGGTAAGCAAGTACTATTCTTGATAGATCTTGGGGCGAATGAAAATATCATTTCCTTGCAATTAGCTAAAGAGCTTGGATTAAAGAATGAAGAGATGGACACTCCGGCAGAAGTTCGCCAAGCTTTAAATGCTGATGAAGGTGACACAGTGAAGACTGTGATACCCTACATTGGCAAGCTTAAGTTTCAAATTCAAGGCTACAGTGACGAAGATACCTTCTGTATCGGAGACCTTGATGGTTGCGATGTGATTCTTGGCATGCCCTGGAATCATAGAGTAGATTCAACCATCTTCTCTCAGAAAAAGAAGGTAGAACTCACCAACAAAGGCAACAAGTACGAGATCCAAGCTGGAGTTTCTGGAGACACCATACCTATGGTAAGCCATATGCAAGTCTCTAGAGCAATTAAGGATTGTGTTCAATGTTGTCTGCTTTATGTCACTGATGTAAAAGATAATATGAATGCTGAAAACCAAGAGCAACTTCAGCTCTTGGAAAAGTATAAAGATTGTTTTTCGAAATATCTTCCTTATCAGCTTCCCCCAGAAAGGCCAGAAGACCATCATATTGATATTATTCCGGGCAGTTCTCCTCCTAATATAGTACCATATCATGTGAGCCATCCTCAACAAGAAGAAATCAGAAAGCAAGTCGAAGACCTACTCAACCGTGGGCTAATTAGGCCAAGTAGCTTACCATTTTGTTCACCGGTTCTTCTTGTTCAAAAGAAAGATGGCACATTCAGGATGTGCATTGATTATCCAGCCCTCAACAAAATCACCGTGAAGAATCGGTTTCCTATTGCCAGAATTGACGACATTTTGGATCGTCTAGGAGGCTCAAAGGTTTTCAGCCGCATTGATCTAAAGAGTGGTTATAATCAAATTAGGGTAATACCACAAGATGTACACAAAACTGCTTTCCGCACTTCATACGGTCTTTATGAATTCTTGGTGGTTCCTTTTGGATTAACCAATGCACCAGCCACCTTTGATCGAATGATGGAGCGCATCTTTAGAGAGCATCGACAATATGTCGGTACTTTCTTTGATGATATTCTTGTCTTTAGCAAGAATGAAGAGGAGCATCATCAACACTTGGAAATCGTTCTACAATTACTTCAACAAAATCAACTCTTGGTAAATGGTAAAAAGAGTGAATTTTTCATGCATAAAATAAATTACCTTGGGCATGTCATCTCTTCTGAAGGGATTCAGATGGATCCTGAAAAGATCAGGATAATCCAAGAATGGCCTCATTTTCATGATGTACAGGAGGTGCGATCGTTTCTTGGCTTATGTTCTTATTACCGCCGCTTCATCAAGCATTTTGCACATATGGCTTCTCCACTTCATGACCTTACAAAGAAGAAGATCTCTTTCCAATGGAAGGAAAAAGAGAAGGCAGCCTTCACAAGGCTGAAAACAGCTCTTACTTCTGGACCTGTTCTTATCATTCCAGATCTGGTAAAACCATTTGTGGTGGAAGCAGATGCTTGCGGTGATTGTATTGGTGCAGTGCTAAATCAAGAAGGCCATGTCGTAGCCTTTGAAAGCCGCCGTCTAAATGATGTGGAGAAAAGGTATGACATTTATGAAAAGGAGCTCTTAGCAGTGGTTCATGCTTTAAAGATATGGAAACATTATCTTTTAGGCAATGAATTCAAGGCCCCCCCCCCCCCCCACCACCACCACCACCACCACACACCACCACCACCAACCACCACCACACTACACCACACACGCCACCATACACACACATGCCACCACCACCACCACCACCACAACACCACCACCATGCTACTACTATACTACTACTACACCACCACCACCACCACCACTATACTACAACACCACCACACACACACACACACACACACACACACACACACACACACACACACACACACACACACACACACTTTACAGCAAGGAGGTTCTCATCCAGATTATTCCATCAAAGACGGTTACCTTCTCATGAACAATCGCCTTTGTGTCACTCTTCCTGTTCGACAAAAGGTGCTTAAAGAAAGTCATGAACCCCCTTATGCAGGGCATAGAGGGAGGGCAGCCACTCTAAGTGCAATTGAGCGCTACTTTTATTGGCCAACATTACGAGAAGATACACATAACTTCATTGAGGCTTGTCTGGTATGCCCAAAATCCAAATATGATAGGCAGAAGATTCCAGGATTGTTGCAACCTATTCCAGTGCCCAAAGATCCATGGGAATCTATCACAATGGATTTCATCTCAGGTATTCCAAGAATACCTCAAGGTCATGATATGATTTGGGTCATAATTGATAGATTCAGCAAACAATCACATTTTATTCCATGTCATAAAACATTGAAATCCGCACAAGCTGCAAGACTTTTCATTCAACATATCTTCAGATTACATGGTATGCCTTCTGAGATCATTTCAGATAGAGACTCCAAATTCACAAGTAACTTTTGGCGTGCTTTATTTAAGAATTTGGGAACCACTTTAAAGTTCTCCTCAGCTTTTCATCCTCAAACTGACGGCCAAACAGAGGTGATGAATCTCACTCTTTTGGATATGTTGAAAGCTTATGTTAGTGAACATAAGTCACAATGGGAGAAATATCTTCCATTATTGGAGTTTGCTTACAACAATACAGTGCACTCATCCACAGGGAAAGCTCCAAATGAAATAGTACAGGGTTAAGTGATTCCTCCTCCAATTATCTGCACTAAAGATAAGATTTTGCTGCTGATGAGTTTGCTTCAGATTTAAAAACCGCAATGGATCAAGTTCGAGCCACTATCAAAGTTGCCCAAGAGCGACAAAAGAAGCAAGCATATAAACGAAGAAGACCTTTGGCTTTTGAAAAAGATCAATATGTCTTGCTAAAGTTTGATAAAAGCAGGCTCAAACAAGGTTCTGGTCAAAATTCATCTTTTCCAAAGCTCTTCAGTAGATACTTTGGACCCTTCAAAGTGATTGAGAAAATAAATGAAGTTTCTTATCGACTTGAGCTTCCTGTTCATTGGAAAATACACAACGCTTTTCATGTAAGTTTGCTAAAACCTTACATAGGACCAGAACCAAAGGAACCCATTACTGAAGATCCCCCAGAAGTTGAAGAAACAGAGCAACTCTTAGAACGTGAAAAGATTTTGTTTCTCAAGGATCGAACCACGAGAAGTGGCCTTGTGACATGAAAATTCTTACTAAAATTCAAGAATCTACCCACAACAAATGCACAGTGGGTAGATGAAAAATTCATGAAGGATTACCCAAATATGCTTTAGCCATATCAAGAAGCTTTTCAGCTGAGGACAGCTGAATGGGATCTCCTAAAATTTAGGGACCCCCCCAATATGGGTGTCATATGAAAGCTTTTTCCGTGTACATCGCAAAAACGGTATCAGAATCTTCATGTGACTTTCCTATGCAAAGAAATGTGCATTTCAAGCTCAGCCCACATATGCACATTATACAAGCATTTCATGATCATGCCATCTTGTTGATTGTAACTGTCTGTTCTGGTGGATCTAGCCCACACTTCAAGGCATCAATCTTTTCTGTGTGCGAGTCTAACCCTGATATGTGTGAGTTCTGGTCACAGGCGCCCAATCGGGCCATATAGGTGAAAGTGTGAACTATCTTTTCTCTAACCCACCGCATGGGTCCACCATAACCTGTGACCACTCATCAGTGGCCAGCTCCAATGCACTTTTCTTTATATCTAATTAGTGCAAAGGAAATAAATTTACTAAATCATTATAGTTAAATTAATGAAAAAGGATACAAATTCTGTTTCTATAGAGTTGTGACATTATCCTCCCTCATCTTATCCGCCACCATATCACACTTATCCATCTCCACCGACACCTCATGGTTCTAGCTCCTTATCTGGCAAGAATTCATTTAACAACAAGACTCTTTTCAACGGGTCTAACTACACCACTTGGTCTAATTTGATGAAGCATGTCTTAAAGTCCCTGAACGTATGGGATCTTGTGCAGGAGTTGGAACCCCAACCCAATCCCGCATTGTTTCATATGAGGTTGTCCGCTCATGGAAGGCTCGTAATGTCTCCGCTATAGTTGAGCTGATGCAAGGCTCACTACTTGAGTTTCATTCTCAGCTTTAGCATTTTGACTTAGCGCTAGAGTGTTGGGCACACTTGACTGACCGCTATGCAACTGGGATAGGACTCGGGACCCGTTGTCGCATTAATCTTGACCATGAGCTTCAAATTTTCACCATTAATGATAAGGATGACCTTAAGGTCAAGTTGTCTGAGTATCGGTGACTGCTCGCCTTGAGTTCTCTACAACAGGGCCTCCTAAGTCCCTTGATGACCAGGTCATGCTGTTCCTAAACAAGCTGGCAAGGAAATATTTTAACTTTGTGCAGCAGGTCATCTCACAGCCCTCTATGCCTACATTCTATGAATTTGAGTGTCAGCTCTTGTGCTATGCTAGGCTATTCGATCAATTTCATGGGTCATCTCCTGTGGTAGGGGTTTGATCAATTTCATGAGTCGTCTCCTATGGGAGGGATTGTTGTTACCACTTCCTAGAAGAGGTAGCAAGGGTAAGAAATCTCAAAATTCCACTGAAACCTCATCTAGTGAGACCCTAGGGAACAATCAATCCTCTCACAAACCAAGGTGACAAAATGTACCTAAGAAGAGTAGGTATTGTCAACATTGTCAGAAGGTTGGCCATTTTGACGACGAGTGTCGATCAAAGGCAAGAGGCACTTAGCTAAAATCCAAGTCTTAGACCCTTACACCCCAACAAGGTGACCCCTTGTAGGGAAAGTTGGGTGGTGGCAACCAATCTTAGGGCCAATGGAAAGCTCAGACTCACAGTGCCACTAATCAACCATCACAATCGACAACATTCTCAACTCTAGAGGCTTGTGTGATTGGTTTGTAGAGGTCCACATCGTCTCCTTAGAGGCATCAGATGCGAGTCTTATCACAAAGGCCCACTTGTCACAACCAAGCACGTTTGCTCCTAGTTGGATTGTGGACAGTGGAGCTACTTATTACATGACCCCTATAGATGACATTTTTCTCACTAGATATCCTATAGCTAGAAGAGTCATGAGTAGGGAATAACTCCTCAATCAAGATCCAGGCTTGTGGTTGCATTAGTTTTGCCACTAATGAGGGCTCGGATCGTGCTATGCTGGATGACATATATCATGTCCCCTAGCTGGGGGTGAACTTATTGTTTGTTCAGCAGCTTTGCCGGTTGGGGTGAGCAGTCTTCTTTACATCGACTGCAATCAAAGTCATTGATGACAAGGCTGGTTTAGTTGTTGCTTGCAGCAAGGCACAGCCTAGTGGCCTTTCTAACATGACACACTTTCTTATCATGCCAACAACCAAGAACTCGGAGTTCCATTGCTTCCAGGTTTTAGCCATTGTACGGGGGTCTTCAAGCATTGAGCGTCTCTAGCATTACCGTGGCATTACCGCTTCGGTTATCTTGGATAGGACTCTCTTTATGAGTTGATACGTGGCCAGATGGTTGATGTCATTTCTTGCCTGAAGCTTTCTCGAGAGGTTTGTAAAGCATGTCAGCTAGGTAAGCAACACCGTACCCCATTTCCACAACAGTCCACTCATTGAGTTGAGGCTCCATTGAGATTGATTCACGTTGATCTTTGTGGCTTGATATCCACTGCCGGCTTAAATGGCGCGCTTTACTTCTTTTTGATAGTTCTTTTTGATAGTGGATGATTTCTCTAGATACATATGGGTGTAATTTCTCAAGCACAAGTCTAATGCTTTCACTTATTTTAGTGCTTGGGTGTTGCTAGCTCATAACCAAACTAGACATTGTGTAGGCACCATGAGGAGTGATAGCAGTGGCGAGTTTATCTCCCATGAGTTTTTTTAGTTTCTATAGGAGCATGGCATCTCTTGCTAGCTCACCTCTACCAACTCCCCTTCCTAGAACAGAGTCATAGAGCATAGGAAGTGGACAGTTTTGAACATGGCATGCTCTATGTTGTTCGCAGTAGAGCTTCCTAATCGTCTATGGGTTGAGGCTATTAGCATTGCAGTGTACATCCTCAATAATCGGAGCCCCCGCGGTAGGCCCTCGGTAGACTCCCTACGAGGCATTCTTTGGTGAGAGGCCTATTATTTCCCACTTTAGAGTCTTTGGGAGTTGTGTATACAGTGCCATTGACCTTGCGGGCAATCTAATCATCACACCTCGTATGCGGCATGTGTGAGTCCACTTCCACTTCACCAGAGAGCAGGTTGAGCTAGGTATTATTTGCCTAGATTTTGTGCCTTCAAGCGATAATTTTGCAGACATTTTGACCGAAGTGGTCAACTGGCCAATTCTCTAGTATATCCTACCTCGGATTGGCTTGGGTGCACCTTCCTCTACTTCTTTGGATTGGCGGAGAGGAGGTTTTTCCCTCTTTCTTCTTCCTCTAGTTTGAGAGGGGGTAGTCTCTTCTCTTAATCAGTGGCAATGATGATGTTTAGAGTTTCGCTTTAGACATTTCAGACATTTATTATTCTTTGTAATTATACTTAAGGACATTTGTAACTTCATCCGTACTGTAAGGATGACATGATTGTTAAAGGGAATCGGGGTAAGTGAGAAATTCCCCTGTGAGGGTAGTGTCCAGTGGCACCGTTGCATTGCATTCCACTTGAACGTGACATCTTGCACATCCCATGCATTGGCATTCTGTTCATATAAACATGCATCTGTGTGCATTTATCTCTTTTCGGTCTTTCATGAGTGGTCAACTCTAGATCTACCATATTCATGGCCTTGCATATGGCAGTTCTCCAAGGCCGTTTTTGTATGCTTGCTTGCTTTGCTTGTCTTGCTAAGCTCGCCATTATCTTTTTTGCCTCTCTACATATTCTCCATATAATTGGTACACACATAAATTTCCATTATCCTTAGACACTTTTTCTAGTAGTGTGTTGAATAAGTTTGCTTGTTTTATGAAGGAATTGGGTTTCTTTTCTCTCTAATACTTAATTAGCCGTTGCTCCTCCGTTACTTATGTATTCTCAAAAAGAAAACACAAAAAAAAACGTCCATTGTTAATTCCATCCACCTTTGCAGGACTTGGTAGGCCCTTGGGCAGCCGCTGATGAGCACCCTTGATGCCCTAGCCTCTCTATTGTGATCACTTGGGATCCCTTGGTAAGATAACCATCACCTTTGTAGTCTTGGTAGGCCACTTGGCAACCCCCCGTGCATTCTTTGTTCAGTACCCTAGTTGCTTTGGGATGGGACATCTTGGGATAAATAAAAACTTTTGGTTGGCCCACTTTTCTAGCTTAGTTTTGGGCCTAAGAGAGGGTGTTGGGCTAAGAAATGCACTTAGCTACTTAAACAGTCTCAAAACAACTTATTTTATGCCTATTTTAGACTTATTTTAGTTAAAATCCTAAAATGGGATGCAGATTGAGAGAGTTAAGTGGGGGCCCCCAAACTTTCTTTAAGTAGGCAACTTGCCTTCCACTCTTCCCATCTCGTTTTTGCAGTTTTCAGGTCTTTTAGTTTGTTGCCCACACCTAGGACGTGGAGGACATTGCAGTTCAAGCTGGCCATTGCTGTCTACATCAGTCTGATGTCTATTTCCCACCTTTTTCATGCTGATCAGAGCTTATTACAGCTAAGCGACTACTGCTGTTAAGTACTGCTATTGCTGACGTCAGCCTGCCACGTCATCATCCTTGCTGGCGATAGCTGATTTGCTGTTGTATGGACAGTTTTCTCTCTCCTCCAGTTATTGCTCTGTTGCGTTTGGCAATCTCTCAACTTAGCCAGCTATTGCATAGCTTGCATAGTTTGCGTTTTGCTATCTCCTCATTTTGCGTTTGCAGATTTTCTCTCTCCTTAGCTTGAGTTTCCTACTGCCCACTACCGTTTGCATCAGATCTAGCACACTTGCTGCTGCATTTGCTGGTGTTCGATATCCGGAGGGAACCTTCTTGCCTTTCGGGATCCATTCAGAGTACGACACACTCTCCAACTCATTACCCTTGCCCTGATCCTTGAGGTACAAGAGTTTGTGGTACAATATTCACTCTCCATATAGTGTGTTTGCTGCATGAGTATTGTATATTCAGCAGTCATTCACTTCATTATTATCAGTATTCATTGTCTTTGAGTGACCCTAACCCTAACTGTGTTCTGTGTTATCAATTTGTGCTTTGTTCTACGATTCGTATTGTGTTTTTTGTGTTTACAGCCTTTCTTCACAGGAGGCTCTTTAGCATCCCCGATGTTGAGAGGCCGTGGAAAAGGAGTTAGAGAGTATTGATCGAAATGAGACTTAGACCTTGGTGGATTGTCTTTGAGCCACAAAAAAGTCATCAGGACAAAGTGGATTTTTGGGACTAAGTTGAAGGTTGATGGGACTTTAGATAAGTACAAGGCTCGCCTAATGTACTGACCAAAATGAGACTTAAACCTTGCTCGATCGTTCGAGCCATAAGAAAGTCATTCGGATGAAGTGAAATTTTTGGGACTAAGCTAAAAATTGATGGGACTTTAGACAAGTACAAGGCTCCCCTTGTAGTGCAAGCGTTTTGACAAAAGCAAGGTACTGACTATGAAGAGACCTTTGCTTCTATTGCACAATTGACATCATTTCATTTGTTGGCTGCACTCACCGCTGAACATCAAGAGTACCTTTTTGAATGGTTATCTAGAGGAGGAAGTCTATGTGGAGCACCCATTTGGATATTCTTATGCTGACTACAAGGATAGGGTATTTCGCTTATGGAAAGCTCTTTGTGGGCTAAAGCAAGTACCGCGGTCTTGGTTCCACAAGATGGATGAGTTCCTTAGATGGATGAGTTCCACAAGATTGATGAGTAAAAGCTAAAATTGAGAAGATTAAACCAAGGTCTATCATCTTCTTGCTTGCTTGAGCTTGTGCTTGAGAGAGGGAGTGTGAGAGTGTGAGGGAGTGAGTATGTGAGGGTGAGGGACTGAGGAGGAGAAGCTCTCCATCTTCTCCTCCCATCTTCTCTTCTCTTCTCTTCCCTTGTTTTGCTCGCGGCGATGGAGTTTGGAGCGTGGAGCTTGAGGATAGAGCTTGCTTGAAGCTTGCACTTGGATCGTGGAGCTACCAGAGTGCGCGGGAGAGGAGGTAACTGGATCGGCATGGAGGTAAGCTCACTACACCCGTAGATATGGATGGCGCGTCGGCTATGTGAGAGGTAGCCATTAGTGCTCGGCTTGGAACGCTTGAAACAATAAGCGGTCCGTGGGTCTTGGCGGTTGAGCGAAAGCTCCTACATTTTGGTTCCGTCCGGGACCAACGGATTCAAGCCTTGAGCGCTTGTGCGCTTCGAATCGAGCATTGAAGTAGGGTTTTCCCTGAACCGGTGCTTGAGGTAGATAGGTAGGAAGTGAGGGAGTTTGAAGAGGTATTCGATCTCCTTAACAAGTAGATTTTTGTTGTTTTGGACTTGCGAAAGCATGATGGAGTAGTGTAGGTATTTTTCTTATAATTTTTTCTTGCATTTAAGAAGGATAGGAGCAAAACATTGGAGCAAACAGTAGGGTTTTCTATTACCTTATAACAGGCTGAAACAGGGAAATAGAGGCATAGATTCAGATTTCTAGCTGGAAGAGTATGAGAAATTAATTTTTGAGGTTACAGTAGGCTGGGATGGGGCAATAAGAGGCCTAGGGAACCATGAAAGACCACAGTGAGCTTGAGAGCCAGGGGAAGAGAGAGAGAGAGAGAGAGAGAGAGAGAGAGAGAGAGAGAGAGAGAGAGAGAGAGAGAGAGAGAGAGAGAGAGAGAGGAGAGAGAGAGAGAGAGAGAGGGAGAACTGAGTCGCGGAGCGAGAGAGGCGAGAGCGGGCGATGGCGGATCTGGTGTCCCCCTGATCACGCGACGCGATTCCGGCGCCGCCTGTTGTCCCGTTCCTTTCCGCCTGTCTTTCACGAGCAGTGGGGCACAGCGCAGGGAGCGACGAATTGTCCCGTCGACAGAGCGGACGGGGTTCACACAACAGTCTGACAGGCCTCGGCGTTTGCAGCAACAGCCTGTGTATCACGCCCTCTGCCGTTGCCCTGATCAGCGCCAGCCTGAGTATTATGCCCCCTGCCGTCGCCCTGATCTGCGTCAGATCCGCCGCTGGTCTGCTGCTCTGCGTCAGCGTGGAAGCCGGTTGCAGCCGCCTTGAAGCCTCACTGGTGTCTGCCCCGTTCCCGTGTGCCTCGGTTCATCTGCGTGTATCTGTCCTGCTCTCCACAGGAGCCCCGTTGCAGTCCTGTTGCTGCAGCCGGGTGGTCCCCTGATTTTGCAGGTCTGCGGGACTTGCACAGAGAGAGAAAGAGAGAGAGTGAGGGAGCGAGCGAAAGCGAGAAGACAGCAGTATGGCTGGCCTGGATATGGATTTTCTAGACCGGACGGTGGCAGCCCTTGGCCCTGATTCCGATACAGAGGAGCCGGAGGATATGGTGCCATGCACGGAGGAGCCGCCTCCAGGTTCTGAACTGCCGCCTGCAGGCAAACGCTCCAAGCATACTTCAGACGAGCCAATGGGTCCTCAAGAACGTTCCTATGTGCAGGTTGCCTCTGAACCTGTGTATTCGCAGGAAATTGACTGGGAGCATTTGCTGGACTTTGCCAATACTCTGCTTGGCGATTATGTCCAGCATAATAATGAAACTTTCTCTGCTGCGGCTGCGGATGATGTGCTGGAAGCCACGGTGGACCCAAAATCAGTCTTGCGGTCCTTCTCGGTGTTTTATGACCGTGCAGTTATACTTTTTTTCACCGGTAGGATCCCAGTGCTCACATATTCGCCAGTGGATGCACCATTTATTGCAAGGGGAGTGTGTTGAGGAGATCTTCCTTGGACCTCGCGGCTTTTATGAGGTGCTGTTGAAATCGGAATCGCATCGAGCTGAGCTCCTGTCCACGTTGCCACTATTCTTTGATCGCCGCTTGGTCCATGTGGTACCATGGCGCCCTATGGCTGACTTCCAGCGTCTGCTTCAACGCGAATGCCCGGTGTGGGTGGAAGTGGAAAATTGTCCAGCGGTATATTGGCCATTGTTGAAGGACGCGATGGCGGTTGTGGGCACAGTGCTGGTTCCCCCCAGCCTCAGGGCTATGAACCGAAACCGTTTATGCATGTTATGGGATACGGCCAGGAAAAGGCCTGCGTGGCTTCGCCTCAATTGTTCTGGCATGCATCCTTTGTATTTTCGCCTGAAATGGGGCAATTTTGCCGGACACTGCTTTTCATGTGGTAAATTAGGGCATTTTATGGCCGAATGCCCGGAACGGCAACCATCTTCGGAGGAGGCCCAGGTTGTGCAGCCCAAGGATGACATGGTGCTTGATGCCCCGACACAGGAGACCCTCCAGCCACCTACTGTCATGGATAAAGGCAAACAACAGGTTCGGGGTTTGGATTCCCCTAGCACTGACTGGATTGAGGCACGACAAAAAAAAGGTAAAAAGTTGGATGCAGGCCTGGCAGATCCTGGGCCTAATGCTTCCCCGGATTCCGTGCGCACGTACACGCGTAGGAAAGACATGGTCACCCCACAGCAGGCTGCGCGTACTATGGCCCCATCCGCCCCCCGTAATCTGTCTTCAAGGAAAGTCTATTCAGAGGGCCCCAAGGGCCCACCTGCTAAGCTGGCGTTTGATGCAAAAGGTAATGTGATTACACCTTGGGATAGGCGTTATCCCCGCCCTACTCCCAAGGCAGTGGATTTCCCTTCTACCTCCAAAGCAGGTCGCCCAAATTCGTTTGCAGTATTGGCTGACTTTCTGGATGAGGGTGTCCTGGATGCTCTCGCGGAAAAGGTGCAATCGAGGCAACAGGCGCCTCGTTCCTGACTTCCTTTTTTGAAAATATATGAAGATTGCCACGTGGAATGTGCGAGGCATTTGCTCTCGCCATAAGCAACATACCATGTGGACTGTCTTGCATGAGAACCAGTGGGATGTATTGTGTGCAGTGGAGCACAAAAGTCACGGTGAGGTAGGAAAAGTTGTGGATTGTCATGGATTCCGTCTGTTTTATGCAGGGACACATGCTAAGCACTATTCGGGCGTGCTGATGATTGTCCATGAGAAATACCAGCCTGTTCTTGTTAAAAATGATGTGCAGGGCCGCTTTCTGGTAATCGAAGTCTTATTTGAAGGAGAGATTTTATGGTTGCTGGGACTCTATGCTCCGAATGATCCCGCATCCCGATGGGATCTATGGTCGACTTTGTAGGGCTCCATGTCACTTGGCCGCAGGGGGTTCTTGATGGGAGATTTCAATATGTGTGTTGACTCTTCTCAGTCCACCTCAGAGCATTCGGTAATGGATATGCCGGAAAGCCGGGTGTGGAACTCCTTTGCTTTGCACGTACTTAAGCAAGATCTTTGGTCGTGGCTTCACCCTTCTGTTTCTGGTTTTACTTTTTATTCAGCACAATATGCAACTACTTGGTCGCGGTTGGACAGAATGTATATCATGCAGGGGGATGATTTTCTTCGCGAGATGCTGGAGATGAAGGTCTTGCAGCAATATGCGTTGTCGGATCATTTCCCCCTCCAGCTTGAGATGCGGGCACAATCTATTGCACCTTTTATGCAGTTGCTGGATAAGCTCCCTTTACGCTTCAACTCCTCTTATTTGAAGCATCCAATTTTTCAGGTTATATGCAGCAATTGCTTGAGAGGTTCCTGTTGGACTTTGCCTCTGAGGGCTTGGCTTCGTTTGCACGCCTACTCTCTAATGTGCAGCGGGTTGCTCGGCAGTATGGGATTCATAATGCCTCTCTTTGTCGCCGACGTCGACATGCAGCAGAGGACTTATTAGCCTTGGTCCGTTCCTTGCTCCTGGGCTCCCCAGATGATGATTTTCTGCTGTCACTGGAGCGGCGTGTGGCCCATCTTATTGAAGTATTTAGCTTGAAATCTTACCAGCAAGCCAAGCTGCATACCTTGACTGACACATTGCAAGATAGCGCTTGCCAGTCTCATAAGTTCTTTCGCGCCTTGCATGCTTCTCCGGCTCGCGAAAATATGACTCGACTCCAGGATTCGGAAGGTCGCATGGTCACTGATCCGCAGACCATTATCAATATGTGCAGAAATTATTTTATGGATCTTTTTGGTTCTTCTCCCTTGCCTTCTAGCCAGGTTACGCATGCCCGCTCGGTCTTCTATCATCTGGTCCGCCAGCAGGTTCCATTTGATATGCAAGCCACTTTGGAGGCGGATATTTGCGAAGAGGAGGTTATGGATGTTTTGTTGCACCTGCCTAAGGATAAAAGTCCTGGTTGGGATGGTTTCACTAATGAATTTTTTGAGCACTCGGCCACGCAGTTGGTAAAGCCATTGGTGGTCATGTTTCAGCAGGTTTGGGAAACAGGGGTCATGCCTTCTTCATGGAAAGAAGGCCTTATCAAACTGATTCCCAAGGTCCCTTCGCCGTCAAAGTTGCAACACTGGAGACCAATTTCGTTGATGGGCGCAATGTATAAAATCTTTTCCAAAGTGCTGGCAAATCGGCTTCATGAGCACCTTCCAGCTATTGTGCACCCTCTCCAATATGGTTTCATTAAGGGCCGCAACATTTTGCATAATATCTTAAATGTGCAAATGGCTATTGACTATGCGCGGCACTCCAATCAGCAAGTGGTCTTGATTCAATTGGACCTGGAAAAGGCGTTTGACTGTGTGGACTGGTCTTTCCTTGCAGATCTTATGTCTGCTATGGGCTTTGGTACCCGGATGTCCCGATTGATCTACACCATTAGTACTGAGACTTCTTCAAGAGTTATGCTTAATGGTGGGGTTACAGAGCCATTTGTCCTTGCACGCTCGGTCCGACAGGGTTGCCCTTTGAGTCCTCTCTTCTTTGCCTTGGCGACTCACCCGGTCCTTTCAATGTTATCCTCCATGGCGGCTTCTGCCCAGCTGGCAGGGTTATCTCTTCCTTTGGGGCAACACTTCATTAGCCAATCTTTGGCTGATGACTCCTTTATGATTTTGCAGGCGGACAGGGATAACATTCGCAAGGCATTGGATGTTTGGACGCTCTTTGGTCAAGCCTCTGGTCTTCGCATCAATGCCTTTAAGCCAGCCATTCTCAGTTGCACGGAGCTTGATTTACAGTCATTAGGCTGGCAGGGCCAGGTGGTTTCCCGTGGCTCCATTGTCAGGCATCTTGGATACCCATTGGGGGTGGATGTACGGCCAAAGGACTTGCTGGAGTGGATTTCGCAAAAACTGGCCGCGAAGTTTATGTATTGGAAGTCGCAAGCCTGGCCGTTCCATGTCCGCCTCAAAGTGGCTCAGACAATTATGCTACCAATGCTGACGTATTTCTTGCCATTACTGCCATGGACGCCCACTACTTTGAAGGCTCTCACTCATCCCATTCGTTTCATGCTATGGAAGAAAGATTCACTGCAGGCAGGCATTTCCTGGATTTCATGGTCACATGCATGTATCCCTAAGCGCATGGGTGGTGGAGCTATTTTGGATGCAGAAACTCATATGCTGGCTCTTCGTTGGTCTCTTTTTCGTGCCATGTGTGTGGATCATCACCCGTGGACCATCATAGCCCGTTATTTTCTTGAGGACAGCGGGCTCCGCCAGGGTAACACACGGCTTCGGGCCTCATGGTGGCATGTCCTTAATGCTGACTCTCGATTTTCCAGTCCCTCTTCCTCTTTGTTACTGCACTTGGTAGGCTCTTGGAAAGTGGTGCTCCAAAAGGCCCGTTGGCATCCTGTAGGGGACCGCTTGCAGACTAATTCTTTTCAGCTGGAATTGTTGGCACTATCCAGATTACTTTCATGGGAAGATAAACATCAGCTCAGACCAAGATTTAACCGCATGGCCCGTTTGGGTGTGACTTCGATTGCGGATGCTACCCTTGCTACTCGCAATGTCCTCGCATCGTTTCGGATTGCTAGGAGACTTTTCAGGATCCCGCGCGGATACCGTGATTTATGGGGGAAGCTTTCGTCGGAACTTCAGGGTAGGCAACCCTTTCCTGCCCTGGCTATGGATCGCCCTTGGCAGGACTGGGACCTTGCAGGCCGGTTGAGTCTGGAAAAGGCCTCTACTAATTAGGTGTATCATCTTCTCATTAAAGATCACCAATGGCTGGGTGTGAAAGCTAATACTGTTTGGGGCCTGCGGAAATCACTGTCATGGTGGCAGGCAACGCTGATGGCGGGATGGCAGAATAAGGCACCTTTCAAATGCAAGGTCTTTGTGTGGCGGGTAATGATTGGTGGTCTTCCTCTTGCCTCGGCCCTTTCCAAGCGTCGAATCTCGAATGGTAATTGTTTCTTCTGCACCACTACGGCGGAATTGGCCCGACATCGTTTTCTTTCTTGCCCGCTCGCCAAGAATATCTGGTCACTCTTGTCGCAAATCTGGCGCGCAGTGGTGGGGTTCTCACTGACTCCTTTCGATTGGGTTTTTGTGCGCCCAAACTATCCCACACCGCCACCGTTACATATTAAGATCTTATTTCACTTTTTCAGATACTGGGGATGCTGGCACATTTGGACCACCCGAAATGCTTTTCTCTTTGATTCGGCCTCTAATGTACTGCGACATATTGCAAGGCTTAAAGGGCTCTTGCATTGGCAACTAGATCTCATCAGGCACTCTGACTTGCTCCCTCGGGAGGATTTGCATTCCTGGCATTTGGCAATTGCCTCTGGGTCCTTGCCATGATTGGTGTAACCTTTTTAGTATACTAGTCCGGGGATTTCCCACACGTTGGCCTAGGGCCCTCGTGTCTCTTGTACTCATGTAACAATGTAATCTTGTACTTTTTTTCGTAATTAATATAATTACCTTTTACAAAAAAAAGAAGAAGAAGAGAGAGAGCAGCGGGGAGACCTCTGAAGTGCCGATCGATTCGAGCACCACAATGATTCCAGGTAAGATTGGCATTTCCTTGTAGTGTTTTGTACCTATCTGGAAGGCGCTGGATGATTCCATGGAGTAGGCGCTAGGCTTGAGTCATCGCGTGCAACCCGCAGGCCGTCGTCTGCGCAGTCGGACCACGTTGTCTGGGTCTGAGTCCCAGAATCGGACCACCTTTGCCTGTTTGATCGGACACTCGACCGTTCGATTTTGAAAATCGGACACTCGGACCCTGGAAATCGGACACAAGGAATTAGACGGTTCAGAATCGGACGCCTGTCAAAATCAGACGTCCGATTCTAGAAATCGGACGTGACCAAAATCGGACCACTGGGCCGAACGGACCAAACTAAAATTGGACGTCCGATTCTGATAATCGGACTCCTAAAAATCGGACATCTGAGAATTGGATAGAAAACTGTCAAAATCGGACAGGTATCTAGAACACAAATTTTGACGCATCTAAACCCCAAAATTGACCCCAAAGGCTACGCAGAGCTAAAGGCACATCACAGATCCATCACTGGGTTGAAACTTAGAGCAAGTAGTTCAAAATTTGGCTATAAACGGTCCTCCAAATTTTGCATGGTCCTCCAATTTGCCCCCTCCGCACCTCCAAATTTGGCTATAAATGGTCCTCCAAATTGCGCAAGTAGTTCAAAATTTGGCTATAAACGGTCCTCCAAATTGCCCCCTCCGCACCTCCCCCAAGTAGGTTGGAGAGAAAACGCGCATCGTGGCAGGTCCTCCAAATTGAAACCTAGTGTAGTAATGGCTCTACACGAGCATGGATTCTCACTTGCAAAAGAGCAACCAAAAGCCCCTACCCGAACAGAGAGAAACAGAGACCCTAGAACATCAATGGGCCGATCTAGCCAACAAGGGCAAAAAGGCCACAGTGCAAAAACACATATGTATTGCATACGGACTGCATCTAGTCAAAGCAGAAATCAACAATATCAAGCTGCAACTGCGAGGAGGACTAGATATGACAGTCCTGATGATAGATGCTCCTTGAATAGCACTGCACTGACGATCCAAGACATCAGTGGAGAATCCACATCTGGTCGTATAGTTGGCGACTCAAGGACATTTGTCAGAAGGCTTAAATTTACAAGCCAAGATCCGGAAGACGAAGACATAGCACCACCTACTTATCTTAGAGTCAAACTCACCGCGAAAAGAGAGCATACTATCGATGCTCTGATTGATGAAGGAGTAGATTTTAATATCTTGACCTATGAATCATGGACCCTACTAGGCTAACCAGAGCTCACACCGACTAATGCAACTCTTAGCCCTTACGGGGGACACCCACAAGCACTCATAGGGAAGTGCAAAATCCTTGTGACAATTGAAACTGAAAGCTTGCTTATCCTATTTCATGTTTCTCCAAATAGTACTAATTACGGGAAGGAAACCCTCCTTGGAAGACCCTTCAAAAGGGCAATCAAGTGTGAGGCCGACTATGTAGCACAGAGGATACCCCTGACACTACCGGGTGTGAGGATAGTCACAACCTTTAGCAAGGGTGACCTCATCGAACCTCGAGGTAAAGGCAAAAAGGGTGCTGACATAACAGCCAAGCCTACTAACGAGAGCAAGGACTTGTTGGAAGAGTTGATACAAGCACAGGTCGAACAACGAGAATCAGTGAGTGAAGCCATGCCTGAAACAAGAAGATCAAGAGACAAGGCCAGGGACGGGCTTTGGACTTACAAATATCGTAGAAGATTCCAAAAGAAGCCCAAGCCTTATAAACGAAGGCATCGATGGAGGGTCAGCACAACACCGCGATGGATATCCAAAGCGTTGCTACGTGCTCAAGGGTATTACGCAGGTAACCGATGGATTTGGGTGCCAAAACCCCTTGCTAAACCTCCCTTGTCGACTGAAGGCCAGATCGTATCAAGAGCAAAGAAGCGTAGGAGGAGATCTAAATGAAAAACCAAGTCTCGAGTCAACAACAATGGAGTGACCGAGCCCCTCATGGTCGAAATCAAGAAACCAAATCGGAGGGTAGATCCTCAGCCTAGCGTGCTTGATAAGCAAATAGCAGATGTAATCGTTAAGGATACGCAAAAGCCACTAGTGCCCAAGGAGCCTTTGATTCCCTAAGAGGATAGCAGGCATCATAGGCTCAACATTGCTCATGGCAAGGTTAAATGCTCAACAAAGCAAATAGCAAAATCATCTAATAGCCACGAGCAAATCTCCCAGCCAGTGTCAAAGCCACGTAGGAGTCCCAAGTCTCGTACACCCTCTTCCCCTAAACGGACACAGGAAGCACAACAATCGTCAAGTGCGGCTACGCAATCCCAATCTCTACCTACATCAGAGTTTCCAAATGTCCAAGAGGCCGGACACGACTTAGCTCTCAACCTAAGGATATGCCTGTGCAATCCACCGTAGCTAGCTCAACTGATACTTGATCTATGCAAGTGAATACTCTAAGGGCAACAAAAGACATGACCACTTCCAATCGACCCAAGGACTTCATACTGCAATCCACCAATAGTAGGAAGTCCAGTGAACTAGCTGCTACTACTTCCAATCAGGGATCACAGCAGTCACAGCCCTTGGCCGTGACAATGCCCCTTGCGGAACGTGTCCTTAGTAGTTTACCTGTGGAGGAGGTGTTGCAACCAACTTCATTGACAACTTCAGCACTTCCAAAGCGCCTAAAGTCTAGGATGGAGAAGTTAAACAGAAGGGAAGAGCTAGGCTCTCCAAAAACGGAGGCAGTTGTATCCTCACAACCTAGCGAGGCTATTCAGCAAGCCATGGCTATGTCCCATAAGGACACACTAGAGAAAGAGAATGCTGAGACCCAACCAAGCACATAAACGATTGACCTAGTCCAGGGTCTTGAGTCGTTGAGAGATGCACCTTCACTGACCAAGAAAAAGAAGAGAAAACAGTGAAAACAACAGCAGTTACAAGTCGTTATGGACCCCAAGAACATTGACACCAAGAGTGCTGGAGAACTGAGGAATAAAGCATGGAGTCCATCCACCAATGACCCCATTGATGCCTCTCCTAATAGCAGTGAAACCTCAGACACATCCGTGTGCTCTGAAAAATCAAAGCATTCGTTACCATCAACGGTTGCTTGCAACACTCAATCCACCGACGACAGAACTCGCATTGACCAATCAAGAGTGGATACAACGCTGTCACAATAGGGTGACAAATTTATACTAGTCACATCCAAGGAGAACCATGACGCAATAACAAAGCCTCAGGAGAAACATGGAAACCCCAAGAGTATGAGAAATCCTAGGGTTGACCAATCTTGCTCGTCTAGGCTTGAGTCCCCAGCTATGCTAAAGCCTAGGCAAACTCCTAGAACCTTGCATGAGATAGCAACCGAGCGAGCCCTCGTTGAGCATAGAAGTGTCACAGAATACTTAGCCGAGTTGGATGCTAAGCTCAAAGTGTTCGCACGTGTCTATGTCCTGGCAGACATGGGTGCATTCCCTAAAGAGCAGCTTGAAGAATACTTGCCATTTCCCTTATCCTGGGAAGAGCAAGAACATCTTGATGAGCACTATAACAGGCTCTTGCATAAACGCATGCGACTCATCTCTGACGAGGAAGCCGACGAACTACGCTTAATTGTAACATTCAATGATGTGCTCTGCCAACCAAATCTCTTAGAGATAGAGCAACTAAAGCGACAATCAGAGGGTCGAAGTCAATTTGAATAACGTTGGTGTGAAAACCGCGTTGCAATGGCCGAACTAGGAGCCTAGATCATGACAGTCTCAGAGGAGCGATTGGCCAAATGGCACAACGGGAGAAGGAAAATGAAGACGATCCTTCTTTTCCCCTCCTGAAGGGGTGACCACATGCAATCACCCTTAGCCTCATCTCTGTGAGCTTATCTTTCCCCCATCACAATAAAAGAGAGTCGCCCCGGCACACCATCTCTCTGACGAGAGAGAGAGAAAGAGAGAGAGAGAGAGAGAGAGAGAGAGAGAGAGAGAGAGAGTCATAAGCTGAGAGAGATTGACAACAGTACCAGTCGCCCCCGTCGCCTGACACGCCAGTACCAGTCGCCCCCGTCGCCTGTCTGCGCCGCGTCAGTCGCCGTCGCCTGTGCTCGTCCGCGACCGCTGGTGCTCGTCCTCGCCTGTCTGCACTTGCGCGTGCCCGTGAGAGAGAGAGAGAGAGAGAGAGAGAGAGAGAGAGAGAGAGAGGTTACGAGCGTGGCCGTCTCCAGCTCCTTGATCAGAACTCCAGATTTGCGTGAAGACCTGCAGTCCTACAGCGGCCATCTCGACTGCAAAAATGTCAGATTGATCAGTGACGACCTGCCTGCAAACACAGACTACCTACCACGCAACTGAGCCGCGCAGAAGAAGAAGACCAAAAGGGTGTCGCCCTGCAACCCTGTGACCTGGCGGCAGGGAGAGAAGGTGGTGGGCGCTGTTCAGGTGTTGACCTGCAGAGAAATTGAAGGGCAGACCTGCGCAGCCCTAAACAACACTGCTGTTCTCAGTTCTGGCACACAGATGTGCAGGTTTTTGACACAGCAGACAGAAATCTGTGGTTCAGCTCATGTGCGGCTTCAGCAGTGAGAGAGACAGGCACACAGAAATTGAGCTCAGCAAGAGAGAGAGAGAGAGAGAGAGAGAGAGAGAGAGAGAGAGAGAGAGAGAGAAGGAGCCCTGACCAGAGAATCGCCAGGATCAAAGGGTGTGCTTGCAGAATACGTCCCTGCACAGGCCGGGACACGACAGTTTAGGGACAGGCAGATAGACATTTTACAAGGACAGATCTGAGCCTAGGAGGCAGCAGATTATTGAAGAGCAGAGACTGTAGACAGTACATCCTGCTGCTGCAGTGAGGGAGCGAGCGAAAGAGAGAAGACAGCAGTATGGCTGGCTTGGATATGGATTTTCTCGACCGGACGGTGGCAGCCCTTGGTCCTGATTCCGATACAGAGGAGCCGGAGGATATGGTGCCATGCACGGAGGAGCCGCCTCCGGGTTCTGAACTGCCGCCTGCCGGCAAACGCTCTAAGCACACTTCAGACGAGCCAATGGGTCCTCAGGACCGTTCCTATGCGCAGGTTGCCTCCGAACCTGTGGATTCGCAGGAAATAGACTGGGAGCATTTGCTGGACTTTGCCAATACTCTGCTTGGCGATTATGTCCAGCATAATAATGAAACCTTCTCTGCTGCGGCTGCGGATAATGTGCTGGAAGCGACAGTGGACCCAAAATCAGTCTTGCGGTCCTTCTCGGTGTTCTATGACCGTGCGGTTATACTTTTTTTCACCGGCAGGATCCCAGTGCTCTCACATATTCGCCAGTGGATGCACCATTTATTGCAAGGGGAGTATGTTGAGGAGATCTTCCTTGGACCTCGCGGCTTTTATGAGGTACTGTTGAAATCGGAATCGCATCGAGCTGAGCTACTGTCCAAGTTGCCACTATTCTTTGACCGCCGCTTGGTCCATGTGGTACCATGGCGCCCTATGGCTGACTTCCAGCGTCTGCTTTAACGCGAATGCGCGGTGTGGGTGGAAGTGGAAAATTGTCCAGCGGTATATTGGCCATTGTTGAAGGACGCGATGGCGGTTGTGGGCACAGTGCTGGTTCCCCCAAGCCTCAGGGCTATGAACCGAAACCGTTTATGCATGTTATGGGATACGGCCAGGAAAAGGCCTGCGTGGCTTCGCCTCAATTGCTCTGGCATGCATCCTTTGCATTTTCGCCTGAAATGGGGCAATTTTGCTGGACACTGCTTTTCATGTGGTAAATTAGGGCATTTTGTAGCTGAATGCCCGGAACGGCAACTGTCTTCTGAGGAGGCGGAGGTTGTGCAGCCCAAGGATGACATGGTGCTTGATGCCCAGACACAGGAGACCCTTCAGCCACCTACTGTCATGGATAAAGGTAAACAACAGGTCCGAGCTTTGGATTCTCCTAGCTCTAATTGGATTGAGGCACGACAAAAAAAAGGTAAAAAGTTGGACGCAGGCCTGGCAGATCCTGGGCCTCATGTTTCCCCAGATTCTGTGCGCACGTACACGTGCAGGAAAGATATGGTCACCTCACAGCAGGTTGCGCGTACCATGGCCCCGTCAGCCCCCCGTAATCCGTCTTCAAGGAAGGTCTATTCCGAGGGCCCCAAGGGCCCACCTTCTAAGCTGGCGTTTGATGCAAAAGGCAATGTGATTACACCGTGGGATAGGCGTTATCCCCGCCCTGCTCCCAAGGTAGTGGATTTCCCTTCTACCTCTAAAGTAGGTCGCCCGAATTCATTTGCAGTATTGGCTGATTTTCTGGATGAGGGTGTCCTGGATGCCCTCGCGGAAAAGATGCAATCGAGGCAACAGGCACCTCGTTCCTGACTTCCTTTTTTTGAAAATATATGAAGATTGCCACGTGGAACGTGCGAGGCATTTGCTCTCGCCATAAGCAACATACCATGTGGTCTGTCTTGCATGAGAATCAGTGGGATGTATTATGTGCAGTGGAGCACAAAAGTCATGGTGAGGCAGGAAAGGTTGTGGATTGTCGTGGATTTCGTCTGTTTTATGCAGGGACACATGCTAAGCATTATTCAGGCATGCTGATGATTGTTCATGAGAAATACCAGCCTGTTCTTGTTAAAATGGATGTGCACGGCCGCTTTCTGGTAATCGAAGTCCTATTTGAAGGCGAGATTTTATGGTTGCTGGGACTTTATGCTCCCAATGATCCCGCATCCCGACGGGATCTATGGTCGACTTTGCAGGGCTCCATGGCACTTGGCCGCAGAGGGTTTTTGATGGGAGATTTCAATATGTGTGTTGACTCTTCTCAGTCCACCTCAGGGCATTCGGTAATGGATACGCCAGAAAGCCGGGTGTGGAACTCCTTTGCTTTGCACATACTTAAGCAAGATCTTTGGTCGTGGCTTCACCCTTCTGTTTCAGGTTTTACTTTTCATTCTGCACAATATGCAACCACTTGGTCGCGGTTGGACAGAATGTATATCATGCAGGGGGATGATTTTCTTCCCGAGATGCTGGAGATGAAGGTCTTGCAGCAATATGCGTTGTCGGATCATTTTCCCCTCCAGCTTGAGATGCGGGCTCAATCTGTTGCACCTTTTATGCAGTTACTGGATAAGCTCCCTTTACGCTTCAACTCTTCTTATTTGAAGCATCCAATTTTTCAGGATTATATGCAGCAACTGATTGAGAGGTTCTTATTGGACTTCGCCTCTGAGGGCTTGGCTTCGTTTGCACGCCTGCTCTCTAATGTGCAGCGGGTTGCTCGGCAGTATGGGATTCACACTGCCTCTCTTTGTCGCCGACGTTGACTTGCAGCAGAGGACTTATTGGCCTTGGTCCGTTCCTTGCTCCTGGATTCCCCAGATGATGATTTTCTGCTGTCACTGGAGCGCCGTTTGGCCCATCTTATTCAAGTCTTTAGCTTGAAATCTTATCAGCAGGCCAAGCTGCATAACTTGACTGACACATTGCAAGATAATGCCTGCCAGTCTCATAAGTTCTTTCGCGCCTTGCATGCTTCTCCGGCTCGCGAAAATATGACTCGACTTCAGGACTCGGAAGGTCGCATGGTCACTGATCCGCCGACCATTATCAATATGTGCAGAAATTATTTTATGGATCTTTTTGGTTCTTCTTCCTTGCCGTCTAGCCAGGTTACGCATGCCCGCTCGGTCTTCTATCAGCTGGTCCACCAGCAGGTTCCGTTTGATATGCAAGCCTCTTTGGAAGCTAAAAGTATGGCCCCAAAATGAAGGATGACACACACCAATGGCAATCCCACATCCAACAAAGAAGCCATCAGTCAGGGCGTTATCGATAATACAAATACAACATTGGGTATGGATAATTCATCTCCAAATACCCAAGTACTAATTGCCATCTCCGCTATTCATTGAGGCATAGGTATGCATATGAATTCATTTTAACAAGTAGCTTGAATTTATTTTCGATAGTTAACGAACTCATAAGGGATCAGAGGATAATTCTTTCCGCAACCAAAGATAACCATGCATAGATTTATCCCTATGGCGCATTGAGGTTCGCACAAATCCTTGAACCCAAATACAATCATTGCATCCCAGTGTTACGCGACAAAATCATATGTAGCATGAGAAGCGTATAAGGTTACCTTGAGGGTTATGCACATAGATGGTACATGCATGGGGAAGAGTATATGAAATATACATCAACGGTACATGAAATGATCTTGCATTAAAATCTTGTATCCATCCTATAAAGGTTTCGCATAAAATAATGGTCAAATAGTTTACCTTGTGCTGCCAAACCATGAGTTGATTACAACTTGCACAATAATTTGAGAATTATTTTACATAGGAAGATAGTCTTGCTTTGTTACAAATTTTTCTCGCATTATTTGCCTTAGTAGAAAGAAAGATAAAGTCAAGTTAAAATTCTGCATAGTATCGCTCTTTGATCCCAAGAGGGAGAGCGAATATGTGATGGAAATGTTATCACAACTATTTTCACAATGTTTGGAAAAGAATACTATTGTTTTTGTTGGTTGATCGAACAACACCCTAAATGCTTTTGCATTCAACTGATTGTTGGATTGTGGTTTGGATGATTATTCCAAGTGCTTATGATTAATGGTAAATTCATGGCAGGGGTCTGTGATGACAAGTTGCCATGGGGATAAAGAAATGTTTTCTTGGAAGATGATACTAGGCTGATTGCCTTGATTGTGCTTGATTCTTAATTGGATTAATTAAGGAAATGATATTTTGCGCGGATGGATCCTCTCCAAGGTTACACTGTGGTTCAACTCGAGAAGGGCACTGCTTGATTCACGGGCCGAAGGTCGAGTGGTGAAAAGGCCAACCACGGAAATTGTGTCTCACTCCTAGGCTGCTTGTGGGTCGGGTGGAGCTCTGGACATCCCTTGCCTAGTCTGGAACGAAGTTGAAGATTGCCGTGAGTCCAACGTCTGTGGCGTTGGAAGATCCTATTATAGATAAATGATGAAATTTTTGGTGCCATGTGATTTGGACCAATTACTTCTGCAGGGCAGAACGGATATATAATTTCTTCTGTATAGGTAGGAGACAAAGATTAACTTGAAGATAAGTTAAGGAATTTGTTTGAACTTGTTTGTCAAAAGGACTGCTTGCTTTGTTTTCGTGTCAGTGCTATAAGTTACGTGAAAGAACCTTGTTCCCTAAAAGGCTTAATTAGAAAAGCTGATTTTAAATGTCACACATAAATGTGCTAGGACCTAATTAGATAACTAAAGAACACCTACTGAGGGAAGAGGGTGGGCGAAACTCTTGACAGGTCTGTCCTATGGTAGGGTGGTCCCAGAGATCTGGGAGGCTTCTCACAAGGTTTTACCATTGTCTGACCCTTAGAAATTGTTAAGTTAGAAATTTGATTCATGTTGTTTTAGGGGACCAGAATGGAACTATGCTCTATGGGTAGAGAGGTTGAGCGGCTCATCCCTCTCGTTTCCCATTCTCTTTGAACCAAGTGTGACATGGATTTGCTTCGGCTTTGGTATCTCTACGTAAAGTAGGATGTCCAGGGCACGGACGCTAGAATGCTATCAGGAGACCTTGACCACTAGGGATCCAGATTTCAGGTCGATCCTAGTGGGTTCGGCCGCGAACGTCAGCCGCGAACGTTCCGTTGCGAGGCGACTCGAGAAACCCTAGGTGACAAATCCTGTAACATTCCATGGGAGTGCCGGGCGGTGTCACTATTCTTGATGGACCGCTAAAAACGTGCTTGGATAGTCGATAGGTGGACACGTTACAGTTGGTATCAGAGTGAAACTTCGTAATGATGCGTGATTGCTTAATGTATGGTCCGTAGACATATCCTAAACAGAATTACCTAAGTGGTATGGATTGATTGCCAGGCACCTTCTGCACCCATGAATACTGACATGCAAGAGAAGAAATTTCTTCTCAAGTAGATTAAGGCACCCGAGTTTGGTGGAGAAGGGATAGACGTTGAAGTGGAGGCGGAGATATGGATTGAGTCGATGAATGATTATTTCTCTACCGCAGGAACTGCTTCTGCCAATCAAGCAATGATAGCTAAAATTAAGTTAGTTGGCTAGGCTCGGATATGGTGGAAGCAATGGTGCAAAGATCAAGGTGTTTTTGAAGCCCTTGTCACTTGGGCTTAGTTGAAAGATGCTGTATGTGGACGATACCTTCCGCCAACCTACTAGACTTTGAGGATGAAGGAATTCTTCAAGCTCAAGCAGCTGGAATTAGCCTTGGAAGCCTACTACTCAAAGTTTATAAAGCTACTAAAATACGCACCGTCTATGGATATTGTGCAGTAAGTATCCAAGTTTTGCCATGGCCTGAACACTCCTCTGAACCACTGTCTTGAAGCAATGCGTCCAATAGACTTGCAAGATGCATTACTTCGAGCAAAGCCAATCATCCAAGAACTTAAACCGGGCAATTGTGACAAAGATGATTCTTGAGATCAGGACAAGAAATGCCACACGTGCGGAGAGATAGGGCACATCCGTAGGAGATGTCCCTACCATCAATGCTTCCACTGCAATGAGCTAGGGCATGTCCAAATGGAGTGCCTTAAGTCCAGAAGATATTGAGCCTCCAAGGAAACGGAGCTACGTGAGTACAGTCTTTGGATGAGGAATCAGATGAAGACGAAGACCTAGAACCTACTACACCTCTTCAAGATGATTAGAAATCCTAGAAATTTTATCGACATGTAATACAACTTGTATTGAAATAAACCTTACTCTTGTAACTACAGTTAACTCGAGTAATATGAGTTGCATCAATTTTGAGCTTAAAACTTACAAGTGATCAAAGATACTTTAGCAAGGAAGGATAGTTCTAACTTGCAATGAATTTCTCTTAAGTTGTTTCTTATCAACTAATATAGATTGGGTCTTACAAGAACGTTGAAGCTTGGGAGTATTCTTTGGTATTACAAGCAAAGTTGCTATCCACGGGTCTCAGTATAGATCTAAAAAGAGGACGATCCGGAAACAGAGTTTCCAAGATAAAGGATCACTTCAGTTCGCTAAAAGGATCCTAGGGCAATTTGGTCTAAAAAAGAGAATCCTGCCAAAGCCAACTAAGAATCTTGTGACCCCAAGTGATAAAGCTCTGCGCTGTTTCTATTGCAAGGAGTTAGGTCATTTCAAAAGGGAATGTCCAAAGCACCCTAAACAACGATGCTCCGAGTGCGACAACATTGGACATATCCACGCTAATTGTCCCAACAAGACTCAAAGAGAACTAGAATGTATAAGGAATGAAGTTGTACAAGATTCAGGGATCCAGAATCTACCAGGTACTTAAGAAAAATCTAGAAGACATTCATGAGATGTAACTATAATAAACTTTTCTCTTGTAATCCAGACTCGGATATATCAAATACAATAAGTTGTTGTCTTAAAAGACTGCATGCTTATGAGTGGTCAGAGTGTCGCAATGAATGCATGATGGGTCCTACCCCACAGGTTCTAGAATGAAATCTCCAATTCCTTTTGAGACGAGAACATTTCGAGTTCTCTAAGGGGGAGAGGATGTAATAACCCTCCTTGCAGCGTATAAAACCCCCCCTCTTATAACTTTTAAATACGTCAAGTTTACCTTGTGCTGCCAAACCATGAGTTGATTACAACTTGCACAATAATTCGGAAATTATTTTACATTGGAAGATAGTCTTGCATCGTTGCAAATATGTCTCGCATTCTTTGCCTTAGGAGAAAGAAAGATAAAGTCAAGTTGAAATTCTGCATAGTATCGCTCTTTGATCCCAAGGGGGAGAGCGGAAGTGTCCAGCATAAACATTGAGTGAAGCTCTGTCCTGTCACGTTACACTGTTGCCTTCCGCCACGACTACTCGCATTGCCCCCAACTGATTGTGCCTACCCGTTTGCCCGTGCCTGCCCCATCTGACCCGCCCGCCGCAGACTGCTCACCCCTGTCCCGTGACTGATCGCAGCGCAGAGTTTTCTTACTACCCCTAGAGGTGCGAATCTTCGTGGTACGCAAGGCTAGGAGCGGTAAGGTCCATCTACTAGCACCACCGGATGGACCAAACTATGCCTTCTTCTGTCAGACCTCTCACACAGGAGGTTGGACGATGACTCAGGTAGAGGAGGAGGTGAAGAGCTAGGTGGCAGATCACATTTCCCAGTGGATAGGAGAAGGTGGACTGACACTTTTCTCCCAGTAGTGGGAGAGCTGTATGATGGACATCAACTGGTGGGCAGGGGCAGAGGTCCCTCATTTGAGCATTATCTTTCGAGCCCCCCCCGCAATGCAGAGTGCCAATAGATGTGATTGAGTGGCCCCTAGCATAGGCGGCCCGTTTCTACCAATGTACAGAGTCTCGCCTCTCAGCTTGGTTGATTGATGCCCTGGTGGTACCACCAAGCGCATCCATCATGCCCTACCATGGGGAAATGGAGTTCACCTTTCACGCCGGCAGCGAAGTGTATCTGCATGCCTCATAGCTCCTCCTCTTTGTCTGCAGCTTCCATGCTGAACATGTGCTTGTTCGGCCAGTCATAGGTTTTTCCATGAGTTTACACCTTGCATCCTGGAATGTGAATAGCCTCCACTATAGTAGGGCACGTGGATCCAGGAAGTTGATTGTTTGGCAGGAGCTGCAATCTGCCCTTGCCGGACAGATCGACATCTTATTTCTACATGAGTATAAGCTTACGCCCACCCAAGCTCAGAGGGTAGGAAAGGTACTCCTGGGCAGCTCACACACTTACTGGGAGCACACCATCGGTGCCCACGGCAGGAGCGGAGGCGTATGCACCTCTATTGGCATAAGTTTCACCGCTTGTGTAGTATGAGACCACGGGATGATAGTGGCAGGGAGGGTTCTATGGATCAGATTGGATATTAGGGACTCATGCCTCGGAGTCCTCAATGTCTATGGCCCTACTGAGGTTAGGGCACGCAAGCAGCAGGTTGTGGGTGGAGATTGCGGATGGACTCCTAGAGGTGGACTCTTGGATTGTTGGAGGAGACTTCAAAAACTTGGAGGCCTTAGAGGACCCAGTAGGGTAGAGGCAGAAACTACCAGGGCATGATTGGGGAGGAGTAGGAGGCATAGGAGGTCTTCCTACTGGCAGTAGGAGCATGCGATGCTTGGAGAGATCCTGCCTTCCATAGGAGGGAGAGGTCGCTGGATTTCTCTTGGAGATACAGGCAACTAGGTGGTGTCTTGTTGGAGCGGTTGGAAAGGTTTTATGTGGGAGAGTGGGGATGCTCTCGCAGAGGCCAGATTGGGCAATTGGCGAGTACCATGCTGTCCAATCATTGCCTGGTTCTCCTAACACTTGATCCTCTAGCATCTACCCTGGATGCACGATACTGTCGGATCCTGGACTTGATCTATAGGAGGGAGGAGGTGATGAGAGAGAATAAGCAGATTTGGACTAGGGAGTGGGGCAGGAGGGACTGGATCGCAGAGAAGGTTGCAGAGGTCCTAGTCGAGTCGAGCAGTATTTGCCAAGAGGTAGCCATACAGGCCAAGAAGTAGAGCTGGGAGGACGAGAGAGCACTTCGGTGGGACCTTGCAGCCACGCAGAGATTATTATAGAAGGCACTAGGGGATCCCACCCTCCAAGCATGGGAGGTACGCGCACGAGCTGCCATTGCTGGCCTTGAGGACAGGCGCTCGGAGTTCTCTTTCCGCATCTCAACAGCTTTTTTGGCGCAGAAAGGGGACACGATGTGTAGAGAGTTTTTCCAGGTTCACCAGCCTTGTACCTTAGGAGAGTAGATACGCAGCCTTCGAGATCAGTATGGGAGGACTCATTCTAGCCCAGATGAGGTGATGGAGATTACCACCGACTACTACAGGTGCTTGTTTCAGCAGGAGATAGCCTCAGCCAAAGGACAACGATGTAGACAGCAGGTCTGGGATCACATCCCGTCCCTTGTCACAGAGGAGATGGAATGCTCCCTTCTAGCCCCCTTCACTGCGAAGGAACTTGAGGAGACTTTCCATACACAGGATGGGCAGAAATGCCCGGGAGAGGATGGCCTCTCGAAGGCTTTCTTCACTACCTACTGGGAGGTGGTGAAGGACCTCCTACTGATGGCATTCCAGGAGATTTTCACTTCAGGACAGATGCCATGGAGTCTCTCGGTAGGCCTTATGAGTCTTCTCCCCAAAGGGGGAGATAGATTGGAGCTTTCCCAGTGGAGACTGATCACCTTATTGTCAGTGACCTATAAGGCACTGGCAAAGATGATTGGTAGGCGACTACGCCCCGTGCTTCCAGACATTATCCGTGACACACAGACAGGCTTTGTCCACGATAGGAGCATCCTCGACAATATATTCACCTTCTTTGAGGCGATAGAGTGGGCTCAGCACAGTGGGCAGAGACTGGCCGTACTACTCTTGGATTTCGAGAAAGCTTATGACAGGGTGGACTGGGATTTCCTAGAAGGCACCATGGTGAGGTTGGGTTTCCCCTAGGCTTGGATTCGCGGGGTCTTCGCACTTTACAGATCGGCCACCAGTAGGGTTCTCATAGGTGGTAGGCAAGGGGAGGAGTTTCGGCTGGAGAGATTGGTCCTACTCTTTGCCCCATTGCCCCGTTGCTCCCTTGCCCCGTACCTGTTTCTACTCTTTGCAGAGGCGATGTCCCATTTTCTCAGGTCTTAGGTGAGTGGATTACGCTGCCTCCGACTTCCCGTAAGGGAGGAGAGCTCCGGATCATAGACTCAAAGTATTAGAGTATGGCCCTTTTGGGAAATCTAGTCGTTCGTGGCCTCACACCAGGAGGGCAGACTTGGAAGGTCCTATTGCAAGAGGGTCTTCAAGAGTGTAGACTGAGGCTCGATGGTGTGTGGAGGCCGTCCCTGAGATGGATCTTCATGTCAGCCTAGATAAACCCCCCCACCCCCCCCCCCCCCCCCCCCCCCTCCCAATTGCCTTTCCTACGCAGCTTGCTCCACGTGTGGCAGGGCTTCCGTAAGGCCCTAATCCAAAGCTCCCCAGGCTACGAGGAGGAGATAGACCGTCAGCCGGTGATCTAGAACCCCCAAGTCAAAGATCGGGATGGGGTATAGATTGGTGACCACCCCCATATCCAATGGGTTGGGTGGGAGGCCGGCCCGGCTTGTACCATCAGGACATGGTGGGAGGTGTAGAGGTTGGTGGACAAGGAGATGTTGCATCGAGTATTAGGCTGCTAGAGAGGAGTGGAGCTGAGGAGAAGGGAGATAGATGCAGCAATACCTCAGGGGTGGCTTGCTCCTCCGATACGAGAGCCGATAAAGCTTGGGGAGGTATGGGCCACTAGGTTTTCACTAGTAAGCATCCCTCTCCAAGTGGCCGGTAGAGGGGGCAGGGCTCTACTTGGGACTTTCTTCACCGTGCAGGAGGGGGGGTGTCTGGCTCTTGACAGGGGGTAGCAGGACGAGGGGATTGCTATCCTTTCATGGAGGAGGATCCGAGTGATTGGCTTTCAAGGGAAGACATGGTGGTTGGACGGACTCTTTTGTCTTCTGGCAGGAGCTCATGGAGTGGTGCCTCTGGATCTGGGAGGGTAGGCCACTTGATGAGTTGGAGTGGGATCCCAGAGAGTGGCTATGGCCTGCCACTGTGGTCACCAAGAAGCCACTGAGATTCCTGGAGTACACTACCAAGATTGGCAGATACGTACTGATGCAGGAGGATATGGATTGGGCGCCGTCGCGTAGTAGGCACTGGGCGGAGCACGGCATCACGGAGCCTTTCCGACGGACCTTTTGGCACCGCCTATAGGATAGCTGGAGACCGAGAAGGGTATCGTATTTCTTATGGCTGGTGGCACATGGAGGCTTGGTGGTGGGAAGTTGGCTAGCCTAGATGCAGGAGGGAGTTTGTAAGCGTTGCACACAGTAGCTTCTGGAAAACCCAAAACAATGCCTTTGGTTGTGTGAGATGGTGCAGCTAGTGTGGAGAGGAGCATGCCGCGTCCTTCGTTGCATGGCTCCTAGCCTTGGATGCATCTCTTGGGGAGCTTTCTTCTAACACGTAGCTAGCCAGGGCCATCACCTTCTGTATGAGGCTGGGATGCAGGACATGATATTCATCATCGAGGCAAGGTCGTGCGCAGTGGTCGGTTTGGAGGCTCAACGCATCCGCCAGGTATTGGAGCCCATAGCAGACCGCTTTGAAGTATGCGAGATTATAGGGAGTCTTACTGGATGGCCTATCTGGAAGGCACAATGTCAGGAGGTTTTTGGCGGTGACAGTCTTTCAGTACAGGCGACCTTAGCAGAGCTCTGGACCTCCATCATCCACTCCCTCTGCGGACAATAGAATCAAGTGCAGGGCGAGTCTAGGGCTCGTCAAGAGCTTCATTGTCACTTCATGCGCACTTGGGGCAGCCAGGACCTATTTTTCAAGATGTACGTAGGCAGCCCCAAATGGCGTTACACCCCCCCTCCATGGCTTCGTGTCCCCATCCCCCCTAGACCGCCCTGAAAGGCTTGTACATTTGATATGTTTGCGACTCTGCATCAGCTCTAGCTAGTCTGTTGAGCATGAGCACTTTCTTATATTCAAAGGGTTTTTTCTTGAAGTAATATAATTAGCCACTCTTTATTTGCAAAAAAAAAGGGAAAGAGCAAATATGCGATGGAAATGTTATCGCAACTATTTCCGCAATGTTTGGAAAAGAATACCATTGTTTTTATTGGTTGATCGAACAACACTCTAAATGCTTTTACATTCAACTGATTGTTGGATTGTGGTTTGGATTATTATTCCAAGTGCTTGTGATTGATGGTAAATTCATGGCAAGGGTCTGTGATGACAAGTTGCCATGGGGATAAAGAAATGTTTTCTTGGAAGATGATATTAGACTGATTGCCTTGATTGTGCTTGATTCTTAATTGGATTAATTAAGGAAAGGATATTTTGCGTGGGTGGATCATCTCCAAGGTCACACCATGCTCAACCTAAGAAGGGTATTGCTTGATTCACGGGCCAAAGGTGGAGTGGTGAAAAGGCCAATCATGGAAATTGTGTCTCACTCCTAGGCCGCTTGTGGGTCAAGTGGAACTCTGGACACCCCTTGCATAGTCCGAAACGGAGTTGAAGACTGCCATGAGCCCAACGTCTATGGCGTTGGAATATCTTATTCTAGATAAAGGATGGAATTTGTGGTGCCATGTGATTTGGACCAGTTACTTCTGTAGGGTAGAAGGGATATATAATTTCTCCTATATGGGCAGGAGACAAAGATTAACTTGAAGATAAGTTAAGGAATTTGTTTGAACTTGTTTGTTAAAAGGACTGCTTGCTCTGTTTTCGTGTCAGTGCTATAAGTTACGCGAAAAAACCATGTTCCTTGAAAGGCTTAATTAAAGAAGCCGATTTTAAATGTCACACATAAATGTGATAGGATCTAATCAGATAACTAAAAAATGCCTATTGAGGGAAGCGGGTGGGTGGAATCCCCGACGGGCCTGTCCTACGGTAGGGTGGTCCTAGAGAACTGGGAGGCTTCTCACAACTGACCCTTAGAAATTGTTAAGTTAGAAACCCGATTCATGCCGTTTTAGGGGACCAGAATGGGACTATGCTCTATGGGTAGAGAGGTTGAGTGGCGCATCCCTCTCGTTTCCCATTCTCTTTGAACCAACTGCGACATGGGTTTGCTTCGGCTTTGGTATCTCTGCGTAAAGTAGGATGTCGAGGGCCCGACACTAGAATTTGTCAAGAGACCTTGACCACTAGGGATCCAGATTTCAAGTTGATCCTAGTGGGTTCGGTTGTGAACGTTCCGTTGTGAGACGGACTCGAGAAACCCTAGGCGACAAACCCCGAAATATTCCATGGGAGTGCCGAGTAGCGTCACTTAGATTTGTTTCTCGATGGACCGCTAAAAATGTGCTTGGACAGCCGATAGGCGAGCACGTTACTGTATTGCACGGAAAGACATGGCTTGTGGCCATGCCTCTTGATCCCATTGTCCATCTTTTTAAGGATATCCTCGATTAGCCCTTTGACGAGTACACCTAGTCTTCTCAGTGAGTATTTTACTGTATCGAGGATATCACATTGGATTGCATGTCTTCATGTTTTGAGATATTTACGATGTACCTATTCTTATCGCTTGGCTTATGGATTTGGTTTTTGTTTGCAGGGGTACACGAACTCTGATTGGGGAGGAGATTCTGACACCCAACGTTCCCATGGCGGCTCTCTTTACCTTGGGCCTGTTACCCATCTCTTAGGCCAACTAAAAACAGAAGAAAATAGTAGCTTCCATGGCGGAGGTTGAGTACAAAACTCTCTTTGATGGTACCATGTAGACTATCTACTTGAGGAGCTTATGCACTTCATTTTCCATGCGACTCTCCTACCATTGTCTACTATGAAAACCAAAGTGCCATTGCCCTTGCACGCAATCTGATCATCACACCACAGATGTGACATGTGGGAGTTCACTTTCACTTCACCAGAAAGTAAGTTAAGCTAGGCACCATCCGCCTAGAGTTTGTGCCTCCATAAGATAATTTTGTAGACATATTGACCAAGACAGTGCTTCAGTATTTGCTACCTAAGATCAGCTTGGGTGCACCCTCCCCCACTTCTTCAGATTGACAAGAAGAGATTGATTCTCCCCTTTTTTCCTTCCAGTTTGAGAAGGGACAACTTTCTTCTCTTGGTGATGATAGGATGTTGTTTACAGTTTTTTTCTCAGACATTATGTATATTGTACTTTATATCTTTATATGTATCATCAAGATGACATGATTGTAAAAGGGCGCTTGGACCAATGAACAATTTCCTTGTGAGACTACTGTCCAAGTGGCACCATTGAATAGCATTTTGCATGACCATGATCATGCCTTCATTGCCTCTTGCATAGCTCTAGTGTTGGGGGTAAATGTGCCTCTGCCTAGCCACCTGTGTATTACTACACTGACAGTACGCGCCATTGCACACTGCAGGTGGCGGGCGCCCGTCACTGTCACTTTATTCTTTATTCTTTTAGTGACAGTTTGAATAAAGGAAGGTCTGGTCACACATTGTGAATGTTGGAGTTCTCATTTGTGTCTCTCTCTCTTCTTGCTCTTGCTCTCCGCCATAGCTCACTTCCAAGCAAGCTTCGATCCTTCTTACCTTTCAACTGGTATCAGAGCTTGGCTTTCCGACTTCCCGAGCTTGGTTCGTGGCATTCTTAGCTTCTATTCAAATACGTACAGCAGTGTGTCTCCTTCTCGGCAGCCATAGCCGACCTTCCCGAGCTCCCGTCACTCCCCGGATTCCGGAGCACCTTTCGGGCCTATTGAGGCACCCTTAGGGCATTGCTACAGAGGTATTGGAGTATTCTTTCAGTGCTTTTATTCAGTTCTCAGGTTGCAGTCAATCAGGGCAGCCATAGCTAAAACCCTTGGAGCTTATATCTTGCTCCCCCTTGCATTTGGGCACTTGAGGCTTGTTGTGTGCATCCTTGGGCACCCCCTGGAGCCTCTAATCATTGCCATTGAGGCCACGTGGATGTACAGCAGCAAAAGAACACATCAGCAAATTTGCACCATTTTTGGCTGGTTCATGGACAGCATAGCACAGCAGCACACCTACTCCTTAGTGATGGCTATGTCATGCTTTGGGCTTGGCAATGCACTTGGCTATGGTCTCTAACATGTGTTGAAAGCCTCCTTGATCATTGGCGTCAGATTTGGGTCTGATCTTTACATTCCTAGGACTGTTTACAGCAGTCCCACAGTTATGTTATGCAGAAGTAACGTTGGCATCTAATGCTATGCTTGTTTGGGTACTTTTACTTAACCTATTTGGTACCTATTGATGCCCGATTGTTTGGGGGATGCAAGGCACATGTTATGCCATCATTTTGGACTAATTTGCTTGCTGAAAATACTCAATTTTAACAGTAAATCTTTGCTGTACTAGAGTGGGCTGAAGCTATCTTACATGCCTTTGGTTATGCCTATTGGTTTCAGGCTATGTCTTTGGGATTTGCAATGAAGTATTGACCTTCGAGGTATGACATCAAGCTTGTCTTTGGTTCCGGATCTTCATTTGAGCTTGAGCTCAGCTTTGGAATGCATTTGATGCACAGTCTTGGATGTACATATGGCATGTATGTTACCTATGTCTGACCGGTCTTGACATGCTTGGCCTATGCCACTACTACATGCTAGTTACATTGTTTGGAGCCCATTGCTACTAGAGCCTTGTCTTGGCTTGCGTTTGGATTCCCGAAACTTACTTGGGATGTTTCTTGGCTTGCCAGAGTTGTATTTGGGATACAGTTGATGTCTATGGATGCTATAATTAGAGGTTACAGAGCCTATATGCTCATGATGTTTTATTGATGCTTGGTCTTGGATCTTTCTTCATTGGTGCTATCATATGCCTTTCGTGAGCTTCTTGGCTTGATCCATATGGCTTTTGTGCTAGTGGGAGCATCTTTGGATGCTTGACAGAGCAGGTGGTTTATGCTATTGAGCTTTGAGTCTTCTGAGACTGGGATCTTCTTCACTTGGATGTTGCATGGTTGATATGCCGTGGTCCACATAGATGTACTTGGGCTGATTTGGGCTTTGCACTCCCTAAGCATACACCTTCTTGTGTCAGGTTTTGCCAGTAGTGTTGTATACACTTTGCCCTATTACACAGGGGGTGTGCCGGCTTACTGCCGGATTCGTTTGACATGCTTGGGTGTTTGCTCGATGTCCGTATGACTGTCACATGCTGATTTATGCCCGCTTGATACTAGTTATGCTTTGATAGTCAGTGGTTGCCTTCGTGCATTTATTTTGCCAACAGTTTGCTCTTATTGTACTTGATTGTAATTTATTACAGCAAGTAGTTATGCATGGACTGATGTGGAATTTTTCATGCTAAATAATCTTGCTTGATGTACTTTTGATGGTACTTGATGGACAGCATCATTAAATACTCGTTTCTTGCCATTTTGCCTTGTTTTGGTGGTTTTTTTTGGTCATTTTCTACAATTTACAGCAAGCAGTTCCTACACTATTTCAGCTTGCAGTATGGTATCTTCTTCCACTGACGGTGCTATCTTCAACATCACTAAGCTTGATGTTAAGAATTATGTCTATTGGCCAAGTTTGGCAGGTATTGGTGCAGAAATCGTAGATAAAGCCACTAAGGATGCATGGAGAGCAGTCTGAAACTATGACTGATGACGAATGGGATGAGCTTGATGAGTTATGCAAGTCTACCCTCATCTTGTCTCTCACTGAACAGGTGCATTACAATGTGGTTGAGGAAGCACAGAGTGCTTGGCAGCTTTGGGATAAAATCAAGAATCTCTATGACCAGAAAAATCGAGCAAGTCAGATGTATTGGCTGAAGCAACTTATGGACCTGCGCATGAAGTAGAATATGACGATGTCTGTTCATTTGAGCCAGTTTCATGCTATTCTCAAGAACTTGACTTCGCAGGGTATTACCTTCAATGATGAGGTTACTCCATTGCTTTTGCTTGGGACTCTGAGTAAGTCATGGGATGTATTTCGCAGTGCCTTATGTGCTCCTGCTACTATTTTGAACTTGCCTGATGTAGAGAGTGCTCTTCTGCAAGAAGAGATCAACCGTAAGAACTTGGATGCCTCTCGTGTGTCGCATGCTTTGATTGTTAGAGGCAGAGATGGTAAGAACGACCGTGGCTATGGACATGGCAAAGACTTGCAGAAGTCTAGGTCTAAGTCACATGGTAAGTCACGCAGTAAGTCTCGTGGGAGAAATACTAATGTGACATGTCATCATTGCGGCAAGAAGGGTCATATACGCCCACAATGTCATGAGTTGTGCAATGAGGAGAGCAAAGATAAGGGGAAAGACAAAGTACAGGAAAGGTTCTCTGATCGTAGCACGGTACTTGCGAAATCCAGTGTAAAAATAGAGGAGATAAATGTCATGCACACTGATGAATCTGATGGGGAGTACATACTTGCAACTAGTTTTTGTGATGCCATGCCATTGACCGAGGTTCACTCTATGTATGCGCAGTGCTGGCTTTTGGATTCTGGTGCTTCATTTCATGTTACACCTTGTCGTGACTGGTTCCACTCGTACCGCATAGTCTCTGGCTTAGTTCGCTTGGGTGATGACAGGTGACTTGCTATTGTTGGCATTGGGGATGTACGGATGTAGTTCTCTATTGGTAGTACTTTTCTGTTATAGGATGTACGCCATGTACCTGCGCTTATACGCAGTCTTACGTCTGTAGGGCAGCTTGATGATGCTGGGTTTCATATATCTTTTGGGGATTCTGCTTGGAAGATCACTCATGGCAGACTTGTGCTTGCTAGAGATGCCAAGGCTAGTAGCCTCTATCCTCTTGTAGTTGATGGGTCCTCTGTTGATCTTGTTTTATTAGTGGGCTTCATCCCACATGTATCTCTTTGGCATGCCCGTTTGGGCCATATGTCCTTGAAGGGAATGAAAATGCTTTCTGGTTTTTGCAGTACTTACCGCCCCTTGACTATGCATGTTTTGATTTATGTGAGCATTGTCTTTATGGAAGACGGATTAGAAATACGCATATGAAGTGTGGTAGGACATGCATGAGTGAGCCCTTGGCATTGATACATTTGGATGTCTGTGGGCCCATGCCCTGTTAGTCTATGGGTGGCGCAAAGTATTTTGTGACGTTCATTGAGGATTTTTTGCGTAAAGTCTGGGCTTACCCCATTAAGCTTAAATCAAATGTCTTGGCTGTGTTTCAGAGATGGCTTGTATTGGAATAGTGGTGGATCTTGGATCTCCCCCTCAATTAGTGCCTTACAGCATCTCTAACTGGTTTGGTCATTTACCTCCCATTAAGCTATCTCTTTTTGAGTCAGTCATCCTTTGGAACCTTAGGCTAGTTAGACTTCATTTCCCTTAGGCTTAGACGTATCTTTACTTTTCTAGTCTTCTGCTACATATTGAGTCACTCACTTTTCTATCTCTTTCTGCTACATCTAACACTCACTCAACTTTAGTTATTTCACTTAGCACAATATCCAAAGCATCTCAATATGAAACATATGGTCTGTATTTTTCTTTTCTCGTCCTTTCATGCTAGGTTTTGTATTTTAGTTCAAGACTAACATTGTAGGTATTTACCAGTCCTAACTGGGCTAAAGGTTAGTTTGTTTGACTCTTGCCTTGGTGAGTATTGCCTCCATCAACATGGAGATGGAGAGAATATCTTCTCTTCGAGATGGGGCATCCTTTTTCCCTATCTTGGGTATCCATCTTTTTTTCTTTTAGTTTTTTATAATTTAGCCTTTCTTTACTACCCTCCTAGGTTCTTTCTTTTCATGTCAAGTAGATTGCTAATTTGGTGGTTGTGCCTATGATAATCAATCAGCATTAGAACCATCTGCTGAGATCGAGTACTGGCGAATCCCAACTGCCTTGGTGGTCATCCCCCTTGCATTTCTATATCAAATTCTAGCATTTCTCTTTAGGTTGTCTCGCTTGACTTACAGTTGCAACATCTCTCTGTAATTCTCCCTAGACTTCCATTTCTCATAGGCCACCTCTCCAAACTTAGTGAGGTTTCTCAGGAGCATGTATGTGACATTTTTAAAGACATTTCTATAGCGATTCTAGAGACTTTACAGCTATACAGTATAATAGTATGCTTGCTCTACTATATAGCAATTCTAGAGACTTCACAACTATATAGTAGAGTGAGCATACCACTTTGAGGAACCCAACCACACCATGCACAACCACTCTGAAATTGGTGTTCATGCCTTCAATTGAACAACGCAACTGACCTCCTCACTAGGGTGGTCAATAGACTGACACTCATGCACTTGTGCAAGGGCATTGGTCTTGCTCCTCTGCCTTATCAACATGAGAGAGGAGGAAACGGGGTTGGGGGGCTGGGGATGTGTGCGGGGTTTGGGCTCCTCTTCAACGAGCAATATAGAGATGGTGGGGAGGGTTTTTTTCCTTGTTTGTACATTTGAGAATCGATTTGTCTTATACTCTTCATTCACATCTATTCCTATGTGTATATCGATGATTCTAGTAATAGGGCACTTGGGAAAGTGAAAATTTGCCCTAGAAAAGCATTGCTCAAGTAACATCTACTGCACTAGCTACATTTCTTGTTTTATCTTGCATTATTCTTTGCATTTGCATTGTATTTCTGTATTATGGACAAGGGTGAAAACCCATTTTGGCACTCCTCCAATTGAAAACTCATCCATTGTGTGAAACTTGAGATGCTAGGAGGGGTTATTCTCTTTGTACATTCAAGAATTGAGTTGCCATATACCTCTTTTATTGACACCTATTCTTGTGTGAGCATTGATGATTCTTGTAACATGGCACTTGGAAAGTGAACAATTCCCCTGTGAGAGAATACCTCAAATGGCACTTGTTGCACTAGCATTTTGTGTTTCATCTTGCATTACCCTTTGGGTTTGCATTATATCTATGTATTATGGGTGCTTCTAAGGGTGAAAAACCATTTTGACATTTTGGCACCCCTTCAATTCATAGTGAGATAAGGCTATTCTTTACCCCTTTTCTCTTTTCATTTCTAGTAGAGGCCATGGCCTTCTACTTGACACATAGGTCCTTAGGTGTTCAAGGGATTAGATTGCATATCCTAGAGTTTGATCAGCTTCTATATGTGAAGTTTGCAAATTATATAGCAGTCTACTTAGATGGGGTTGATGGCAACTTTGTAGCAGTGGTAGAGATCTTCAGTAGAGCTTTAGATGCTCTCATTAGTTGGCACAAATCCTATGGATTTTGGGTATGTGACACAAAACAATCCGATTCAAGATCCCATGAATACTTCGTTAGTGAGATATCTTGAATCTCACGTGATATGGAGATAGACATCACATCAAAGGAGTTGGCACCTCTACTTTTGGTAAGGTCAGATTCATAGTTGCCGTTATTAGAGGTGGAGATCATGTATCATTTGGCCTTCACCAGTGAGCCCCGAGAAAATGAGGCAGCCTCTTCTCTTTAATTGCCAATGAGATCAGACTCCAGTCCTACTTTAGGACAGAGGATTCACATTCATTGAGGAAGGCTCTCTACATATGCTGCTTCCGCAGTGGGAGAATAGTTTTCTTTTTAGGTTTATCAAATGGGGCTAAAAGATACAGACTTTAGGCCTTAGGGGTGTTAAGCTACAACACAGAATCAAGATAGTGAGGAAGGGAGTGCCTCCTGAGTGGAGGACAGATTCAAGCACCTCTCAAACTTGGATTGGTCTCTTTTTATGGGAGACATCCGATTTCGTGTAACTGCAACTAGTAGAAATAGAGAATTTATCTTTACTGTGTTAGAAACAAATGGCTTTCAAGAGGAGAGATATTGGACTAGACAAAGTTCACAAGTTGCTCCCAACACAAGATAAGAGTAATGGCTCGATATGATAGGAGATGGTACATTGACATGGACACAACTTCTTACATGTTGGAGGATGGAGACACGGGGCTTATCAAAGGACAAACAACTTGCATGTTGGAGAGTAGGTTTAGAGAGAAGCATTTGTTGACAGACCTTGTGATGTGGTCTTCTTTGGTTACACCACCACACTGGGGAGGAGGATAGAAATGAGCAAGATCAAAGTAGAGCCAATTGTTGCACAACATTGGTATAGATAGGGTATCTCTGTACCTTTCTTAGCCAATGTTTGGAGGAGATTGAATGATAGCTTCAATCAAGGAAGATTTCACTCTCCATATGCCTAGCAACAAAGGAGTTTGGTTGTCAGCACATGGCTTGACTATAGGCTATAGCATGTTCCCTGCAGTTTTTTTGAGATGCGAAGTGCTAGAGGCACTCAAAGGCACTGCCTATGGCACTGCCTTCAGTCCCAAGAGGTTTGGAGGATAGCCCTCAAGATGGTTTCCAGTAGTACAATTGAGACTATGATAGTGACATGGGGGACGATTGCTTGGGATAGGGATAAGAGGCCCAACATTTGGATCTGAAGATTTTCAAGGGAGTCATTACTTTCTCATTGTCAGTCAACATTTGGGCATGATTCAGAGCCATGAGAAGGAAGAGAGATGCCTCTCTTTGCACTTGAGATTCTGGCACCTTCCTCCACTATGGTCTGGCTCTGAATTGTTTCAAACACAACCACACTATCGGTTGGGTAAGTCCACTTCCTTTGTTTTCAGGATGATCAATATTTACTTAGTAAAGTATGCAGGCAAGTCCAAAGTTTACATTCTTAATCAACAACACAATAGGTAGAGGATAGAAAACTTAGATACATCAGATCTAAACTGGAATGGAAAACAATGCTGTTACTCACCTTGTCAAGAGTTGGTGGAAACTGGGGCTCAGGAATTTCAAGTATCCGTGCAACACAAGAATCTTTACCAGCAAGATGGTTCCACTTGCTACTAGCTAATGCACATCCTGGTATTGCTAGTGCCAAGTCATAGCATGCATAACATTCCACAGTTGATTCCTTCACAGCTAAAAGAGGATTAATGGTGTTAACTTTATATGTATGTTTTAATCAGTAACTTGACAACATATATTTCAGGAAACTGACAACTTTCTTATTGCTTCCATATTGCCAGATCACACAAAAACTCACTTCAAGGGCCTTACATGTGCGTAGTGATGCAATGCTTAAACAAGGTCAAATCTAGCATAAAATCTTAGTAAGAGAATAAATCAAATCATTAAAAGGGTGGAAATACTGAACTATTCATAAGAAAAGTGTTTAACTTTATATGTATGCCATAAGCAGTAACTTGTCAACATATTTTCAGAAACAGACAACCTTTCTTATTGCTCATTTTCATTAAAGCAAATTTCATATTGTCAGATGACACAAAAACTCACTTCAAGGGCCTTCATGTGCATAGTAATGCAAAGCTCAAAGAAGCTAGCATCAATCTTAGTAATGAGCAGAAATAACCAGTCATTAAAAGGTAGGAATACTGATCTAATCATAAGAAAAGGCAGATTGTTGTTTTTCCAAGAAACTCTCTCAAGTTCCCTCAGGGTACAAGAGAAAGGGCCAAGAGGGAAGCCAAAACTACCCAATATGGGGGCAATAAATGGGTGTTGAGAGGTGCTCCCAAGGTGACTGCTTTAATGGGTAGAATCCTTATGGCAATAACATTTCTTTCTGCCCATTTTCTTTTTGTGTTGGAACCTTCTTTCTTTTCTTTTCTTTTTTTGTTTTGTGTGTATTTGTTTTGTTGTTGTTTGCTTGTGGAACAATTGATCCCTCCTCCTATGTCCTAGAGCAAAGAGCACACCTTAAACAATTTATTATGCTTAAAACACACAGAGGACTTGAAGTGATAAGAGTCCTAAGAGTGCTACTACATCCAAAAGTGCTTTGCCAATATAGAGGACTTTGCCTTTGAAGAACATAGCTATTGCAGCGTGCCTCTTACGAACACAAAGAGCATTTAGGAAGGGCTTTTAATCACTGCTAGTATAAGACAAACAAAGCCAATAAGTACACGATATGCACCTAAGGCTCATCAAGCAAGTGAATAGGATGTGTGATGACTGCTAGTTGTCCAATTCTCTTTTGACAAACATCCTTTTGATTGGGCAATACAATCATCTCTACACTCCAAAACTTGAATACCAGGTCTTTGATCTCATTTGTAATGATGTAACTCTGAGGTGGTCTTCTATGGCATGTCTCCAAATCCTCAAGGACAAAATCTCCAAGATATTAGGGGAGCCAAGATCATTATGATCATGATGTATTTGCTGATGATCTCCAAGCTACTCTAGTTGTTCACTACACAAAGCATGCGAACTTACTCTTAGCTCTAGGCATGATGGACATGGACGGGACCTTGGAATTGAAGATTCCAAATGTTTGAAATGTACTTTTAGTTGTGGCTTTTGATTGTACTGTGAAAGTTTGGACCAAAGATTGGGCTGGCCAAAAGTTTGCAGCAACCATTTATAAATTTGGACAGCCAAATGAAACTTTGGGCAGATACAATGCTTAAAATAACCATTAATCTCAATGTCTCTCATTCAGCTTCATGCAAGTTGTCGAGCCATTTTTGGGTTCGACAAACTCATTCCTGATATTGTGAGAGCAGGAACAGGATTGTGGAGGCTGGTACAGAATTACAGCTGTCTAGAACAGCAGCGCCATCATCTGGAGCAGCATTGTGACCGGCAAGAGAAGCTCCTTCTGCATGTGTTCACTTCTCTAGCATTACAATTGTTGTCTTAGATTTCTCCATCCTTTTTTTTTGTGAAGGACTTTGAACTCAAGAATAAAAATATTTTCAAAGGGCCTTCTGGCCAGCCAGGCAAACTCAAAGATAGATACAAGCCAAGAAGCCACGAGGCTACAATGACAAGAGAAGGGAATCATGGAGCTTACTTGCCAATATGATAGTCCTCAAACATGGCCAATATTACCATGGATACCTTATGTTGAATCAAAAATGAATGCATTATGTGTCCTCCAAATGTCCCAGAGACCAGTCTAACCCATAACATGAAAGGGATGGGGTTGCTCTAACTGTGAAGCAGCTATCAATGAAATCTTGCCCAAAACCTAGGAATGGATGATTGTATGTTGCCATGTCACTTAAGTCTACACTCCAGAAATGAAAACCTAGATCTATCTAGCCACTCGGCAAGATATGAAAGAGATGAGTGAGAATCTCATCACATGTGATACAGAAGATGCATTTACTATGGGAGATCTTGTGGCATTGTAGCATATCGTAGGTGGGGAGGCCCCCCTATAAGAAGCCTCCAAATAAATCCCCTTGTCAGGAATTCTAAACCTCTGAATTGAGGCAACCATTTATGCCACTTAGCTTTACTGTCCCTAGAAGAGCAAACTTTGTTTGGTTTCTCAGTCACCTATCTCTTACCCTCAACCATCTTATGATAAATCTGATTGCCTGGTCACTTCAAACACTCATCCAGGGACAAATTTGTAATGCAAACAAAGGGGAATGCCACTGAAGCCCTTCCTCTGAACTGATCCCAATCAGTCAATAACCCTAAGGAACCCGAAATTGACAGATATGGTGGAATTAATAAACCAAAGACTGATGATCAGTTGGACTGCAATCACATTATCATCTAACCATACCTGCAAGCCTACAGAATTAAGCCTGCAAACTTGGACTATTTTTATTATAGCAACTCACCCAATCTTTTCCTCTCATAATGATAGGAACACTGGAACAATCGCAATGTGCCACCCCAAGGTCGTGTACTGGGGGAGAAACTGAGAAATATTTCATCATATGGATCAATCTTGACAAGATCAAGGATAGCCACACACAAAAAAGTGTGGAAGCAATTCAGGATATTAACAAAATCCAAGACCATGATATGGAAAATCTGGAAGAAATAATGAATGCTCTATGTGATCAAACAATGCAGAAAATCAGAGAGGAAATGCATGCAAAAATAGAAGCGTGGAAAAAGGTACATAACAACATATGGGCACATTTCACCTTGTTGAGGACATTGAGAGGTTTCTTCAAGAGAGGATTAACAAATTACAAATTGACATAGCTACCTACAAAATTCAGCTTGGACTCTGCAAAAATGAGAATTGGGAGATGATGTTGATTATGCCTGTAAAGGTGACAACTGATATTAAGGAGCTTAAATCACTGATGGAAAAGGAACTCCAACATAGGAAACAATAGTAAAGAAGGCCCATGAGAATTTGGCAGGAAATTCAAAAGGATTGTAGTAAAGGAGGCCCCATCAAGCAAAGATACATTTGTGAATGTCGCACTAGAAAAGGAAAAGAGAAGGAAAATCAAAGCCATACATGTTTGAGTAGTGGGGTGGAAGAAAACGAACAGCCCACTAGATGATGTCAAGATTCTATGTAGGAAGCTAGGGGTACCCAACACTTTTATTGTTGAGACTGCATGGAAAGTGGGCATTGACTTGGCCTCTAATCCTTTTGGAGACACAAAAGCTCTCAAGGGAGCAAAAATCTACCTTGAGGATGACCTTACACCAGCACAACTAGCCCGTCGACAAGAGTGCATGCCATGTATTCAATATTATATCTTCTCCCCAACCAATTTAGCTTTTTTGTTGCTGATAACCAAGCTCTTTTTACTTGTGGTAAAGAAACCTTACACTACATGCTGCATAATTTGGTGTTTTCTATTGCTTTAAGATTTCTACTTTTTCATCGTGTTTCAAATGGCAAGCACCATTGCATGGCTGATTTTCTTTCTTGACTATTAAAATGAGATTTTCTTTCTTGACTAAAAAAATGAGAGCTAATGATCAGCTCCCACATACTCCTTTTATTTGAATTTCACACTAGTGTCAAATTGAATCAAAGTAATTCTCACCAGAGGAAAGCTTGAAAAGTATTTGACAATAAACTCATTTTTTTTCTCAAAGAAAAGAGTAATCTACTAGTAATCACCTCAGGAAGAAACTTCCCAAGGTCAAATACATAATAAGCTAGTGTGGGACTCCAATAATACGTGAAAAATAAAACACAAAGATAAATTCAAGTCAATTAGAACAAGGCCATATCAATATACAGGCACATGTTTAAAAGCACGAAACTGACAGCATCCTTAGGAAGATCCATGCATGAATTGTTTGAATTGACACTTCCCAAAAATTGTCTCTCAAAAAATTATCCAATCAAGGTTGTGGTGGCCTACAAAAGTTGTGCTACCCATGTCAAAATTGAGATGGATGCCCATGACAAGACGCCTAACCCTCATGAACATTTGAAAAATTAGATGTCAATTTTGTGGAAATCCATGAGTCTAGCAGCTCAAAACACTCAAGCTTGATATATCATAGTGGCTACTGACCATCTTACTAACTGGGGAGAGGCAAAAGAAGTGTGCTGCACAGCTGTAATGAATTCAACCATAATTCCTTATAGGAATCCAAGATACAGTGCTTAATATACCTATGCAGGCAAGCTGAATCTACCATCATCAAAGCCTTAGCCTTCCAGTTGCATAGAACAGCTCACAAAGTTGGCATTGCTCAAACACAATTTGAATTAAGTTATGGAATAGAGACAGTGATGCCACAGGAGTCAATTCTTACCTAGACTTCAGCTAGCTGTTCAAGAATGGATATAGAAAAACGATTTACCTAATCACTAATGGCACTGCAAGAAACCAGAGTCTGTGTGGTCCATGCAATGATGTAGAAAGAAAGAAAGGAAGAAAGAAAGGAAGACACACTAATGCTATAAAAGGCCAAAGTGACCTATGAGACCTAAAAAAATAGCAACGAGTTAGAAATGATCTCACCATAGAGTACAATAAACCAAGTAAACATGAAAGTTCCTATGTTCAGGTGGACAGTAATGAAATGTAGCCTGATCCTTCAAGATAGACTTGAGTGATGACACCATAGGTTCGGTCTGACCCTCCAGTATTTATCTCATGGGCTGTGGCAAGATATGCTCAGTCATGTCCAGGTGAGGTGTCTCGGTGGGCACCTTCTATGGCAGGTGAAGATGGCCTAGATCTGTCATGGTGGATAGAGGCAGCAAGCTTGTCATTTAGCAGGTCTGAGGCCTCTCGCTTGGCTTAGGGTCATGGTTTTCTCCAAGGTGACTCCTTGTGATGAAGGTGTGCCCCAGCCTAAAGGAGTGGCCTCCTAGGAAGAAATGGGGAGAGCACTAGTACTAGTGATCATCTTGAAGAAGAATTCAGACAAGGATGTCTCAGTGGATCCAAGGGTACTGCCAAGGTTTGAGAAAGAGACCTTCTGGTATAAGGTTCTAGACGAATTGGATGCATTTAAAGATGACTCCAAGTCCTCAAACACCACAACAAGTGCTAGGAAAAAAAGGGAAAAGGAGGAGACAAAATAACAAATGATATCAAGTGACAGTTATCATTGAGATACCAAGATAAATGCAGATGTATTTATCGAATGCAAAATATACAGAAGTAAAACCAAATAAACGAGGAGGAATAGAAGGCATGATAAGAAAAAAGAGGCTTAAAAAACAATTGTACAGTGAGATTGATGCTACAAGGTGTCATTGCTCTAATCGGCTGTAGCCTGTAACTGAATTCAGGAGACAAGAATTAAGTTAGCACATTTTGATTGATAGATTTATCTTTAAGCTTCTTCTAATTTTACAAGCTACAAGGGCATACCCAACACTTCCCGGAGGAGAACAAGTCTTTGAAAGTTAGTACATCCTCAAACAGAGCAAAATAGTTTTTTTCATACACTGCCGTGTCATGCATGCATGGGTATGAAATCATGATTGAAGTATGATTCATCATTCGAGCCTGAAGCCTGAATCATACATGGCCCTGATATTTTCCTTGTTTTCTTGAGAAAAAGTAGAGAAACTGTACTGATTGTACAGATCATAACTCGAAGATTTGAGTATCAGGAAGCTATGCAATAAAGAACTATTAAATTTTCTTTAAATTGGACCTTTTAAAAATTGTACATTGTTTAAGGTCCAAATATTACCAAGCATTATTGGCCCATATCATACATGCATGACATTCAATGTATGACGAGTATGATTCAATCAATAGTCAGACTAGCTAAAAACTTGCATTTTATTTCATCCATAGCCAGGGCTCACTTCGAGTCAAGTTACAAAGATCTTCACTTTTTTCATGAGATGTTCACTTATGGGTAAGAGGTTATGACATACTTACCTTTATCGGTACCTTAACAAATTGGCCATCAGTGTCGACTGGCATCAAGTGGAGCCCACATCTTGACAATTTCTGACAGCAGAACTGACATGTTAGCACAAAAAAAGGGTGCATAAATTGAAGACATGAGAATTCCTTGAAATTGAGAAGGGACTGATGGCCATGCATCCCATACTTTGGCACACCTTCAGTAAGATTATTGGATCCATTTCCTGGCCTATTAAATATTTGCATTCTACATAAGGCGTCTCTACAAGCTTGCACCACCCAGTTCCAACTTCAATTTTGATGGCTGCCTCACGACTATGCAATGTCAGGACTGCTTTGCACTCAGATAAAGGATTCAGTATCCACGATCTAAAGGGAAAATGTTTAACTCGACTCTGGATTCAGTAGAATTAGCATAATTAGTATAGTTATGCATTTACACTGACAGATTGAATAGACTGATAAGAATCTTAGCATTTAAATCCGACCCTATATTTTGTACCTGTATCATAGCATGAGGTTTAGCTCTAAGAGTCTGAAATTTCAATTTGTGTGTCTCCCTGTCATATTCTATATTAGATATGCCATCCTTTTTCCAAACCTCTTCCTCCTGGGTGCATTGGAAAGCATCAGTCTCAAATTTTTTTTTTGCATTGCACACTTCAAGAAATCTTTTGATGTCTAGCAAATGAGTTATATGTTAAGATTATGTCACAACCAGCTAGAATTAACTAATGCAACTTGAAGATCTCAGAGTTTTAAATTCAATTTCATGTGTTTTCCACCAGAAGAACACAAAGTTAAATACACAACAAAAATGTCCTAGAATATGGGAAATACTATGGTAAAGAAAATGTTCACTGACCTCATCCCACCATCCTATTTCAGGAAGACTCTCAGGAACAATAATTGTTGCTGGAATGGGGAATTCCAAACCAAGTGGAGCCGGAGCTGCAGATGCTCCTTGCCCAGATCCAGCAACAGGAAATGGATATCCAAGATGTACTACAGAACTTGTCATTAATGTGACTGCATAAGGTTTTGAAAGCAGTTGGATAAACTGTGCAAAAACTATGGAATTTTCAAAGAACGGAATTTAGCAAATAAAAATCAAAATCAAAATTAAGATGCACACACAAAAACATACCATGTTCAAACGTCCAACCCTTGGCAGACCTAGGAGCTGCTGGTACTGCTAGTATGTCAATAGCGAAAAATCCCCCCTGGATCACAAGGTTCTTTGTGAGGTAACTGCATCACTGACTAACAATTAGTAAAATGAAGTTACAAAACAAGAGAGGAAATAGTCAAGTCCAAGAGCACCCTGTACAGTTTCAGTTGTTTTGGAGTCCAAAGTAGTGTATGTCAAACTCCTCTCTTTTTCTTTTTTTTTTTTTTTTTTTTTGAGGAAAAGAAAATCCTATCAAAACACCTAGCAGAACTATGGGAAAGATGCATCAATCCCTGAACTATGACAGAAACTGAAACAGGAAATGAGGCTTCTTCTAGGCTGGCTGTTCTCAACGGAGAACATCTAGTTAAAGGGCAGCTGTCTACTTCCCCAAATGAGATGGGTGACAGCTGATTTGCTAATGCCAGCTGACGGCAGACCCAACCAGGCAGTAAACACAGCCATTGAGTGTAGGTGACAGCAGCTGCATGCATGAAGACTTGTTGTGATCAGCAAATGCAAGCTGAAGGAGGACTGATCAGGTCACCAAGGGCTGAAGGTAGGCTGGACAGCACCATGAAGCAAGCTATCTGCCAGAGAAGGGGGTGGGCAGCAATGGAATCAGGCACCAACACAGCCATTGAGTGTAGGTGACAGCAGCTGCATGCATGAAGACTTGTTGTGATCAGCAAATGCAAGCTGAAGGAGGACTGATCAGGTCACCAAGGGCTGAAGGTAGGCTGGACAGCACCATGAAGCAAGCTATCTGCCAGAGAAGGGGGTGGGCAGCAATGGAATCAGGCACCAGCAGTAGGAGAGTCTAATCTGCAACACAAAAGGATGGCAAAATGGTTGTGCCACCCTTCTATTTATAGATGAGGAACCAAGATAAGTTTGCAGGTTTGTTTATTAGACACAGAAACTATGTAGCATTTTGAGTTTTGGGGCTGTTTAAAAATTCACATTCAAACTGAAATGCACCTTTTTCATCTTAACACCCCCTCCCAGGCCCAAAACTAGAACCCAAGAGGGACTGCACTATGCTCACCCCAGATTACCCTTTCCAGATCACCGACTGAAGGTCTATCTCCTCCTGGCAGCCTGGGGGACTCAGTATTAGGGCCTTACGGAGGCCCTCCCACACGCGGAGTAGGCTGCGTAGGAAAGGTGATTTGGGGGTGGGGGGGGTGATCTTGGCTGACGTGAAGATCCATCTCAAGGACGACCTCCACTCACTGCCAAGCCTCGGTCTACAATCTTGAAGGCCCTCCTGCAATAGGACCTTCCAGGTTTGCCCGCCTGGTGTGAGGCCGTAGACCACTAGCTTGCCCAAGAGGGCCATACTTTGATATTTTGGGTCTATGATCCCGAGCTCTCCCTCTGACCGATGCCCTATGATGGTCGCTCACGCCACCTTGGCCCTGGAGTCCTTGGAACCATCTGACCTTGACCAAAGGAAGTTCCGCACTAGGCGGCGGAGCTACGCTATGCAAGATGAGGAGAAGCACCAACACGAGGCGATGTACCAGGCCGTTGGTAGGAGTACCTGGTTGACCACCAGGGCTCGGCCGGCTAGTGAGAGGCGAGCCGTGCTCCAGTAGGTCAGTTTCCTCCGAATAGAATCAAGCATAGGAAGAAACTATTGGGCAGGAGTGATGTCCAGTCCCACCTGGAACCCAAGGTACCGGACGGCGTGCCCTCTGCTCAACCATCTAAATCCCAGGTGGACGTCCCACTCCGTGCTAGAGTCCGGGTCTGTGAGGAAATCAATCGACTTTCGCCGGTTGATTTTCTCTCCTGCTGTGCAGAACAGAATACGTCAAGAGCCAGCCTCACTCTCTCCAGCTGTGGGGGCGCTCGCCGATCCCTCCTGCAATAGAGTGCTGTGTTATTTGCATACTATGAGTCTAACAACTCAGTCTCCTCTCTCACTGGAAGTTGGAGGCCGCGTAGTCCGCTTACACGTGACCTGAGGAAGTGAGACATTGCCTCTACAAAGAGTAGAAACAGGTATGGGGCAAGGAGGCAGCCCTGTCGAACCGATCTCTCCAGCTGAAACTCCTCCCCTCGCCTTCCACCTATGAGAATCCTACTGGTGGCCGATTTGGTTTGGTCAAGGTATCTACAAAATTATCTTATGATGATACAAACTCTAGGCCAATGGTGCCTAGCTCCACCACCTCTTGGGTACAATGATAGTGCATCCCAACATGCTGTCTTTAGACTAATGATGGGATTGCCGACAAGTGCTCTGCACTCTAGTTGTCGCAATAGATCACAATCAGGATGGTGCATGAGAATATATCTCCATCTATAAGATCCTCAAATAGATCACCTCAATGGTGTCAGATGGGAGAGGATCGAGGTGCAGCTGAAGTGCAGTAGACAGTGTGAGAGTGAGAGACAGAGTTGAGCACGACTCCCAATGCAATAGTACTGAATAGAGTGTAAGATGAAAGTACAAATGATAACCCTTATACCTTAGGGTTATAAGGGGCTGTTCACACCCGAACACAGTAAGTGCCCGTAAGTGTGCACCACAAGCACATACAAAATAGTACACATAATCTGGGGGAAAAAACCTCTCCTACCGAGAGTAAAAAGTGCCCCAGTGTCCTAGTGATCACCCGCACACTCCCATATGAGCATAGGCGTAAGTAAGGCGTGTGAGATACCCAACAAACCCCCCTGGAGTGAAGAGTGATCAAGTGTACAAGGATCATCCGCCACCAAAGGGCGTCAAATTCAAAGCATCGCGAAATGCTTCAAATTTGTCTCGTGGAAGAGCTTTGGTGAAGATGTCTGCCACATTGCTGGTGGTAGGACAGTAGACAAGGCTGATATCACCTGCATGTAGCCTCTCTCTTACAAAGTGGTAGTGAATCTCTATGTGTTTCGTGCGAGCATGAAACACAGGGTTCCGTGCCACTGCAATGGCACTCTGACTGTCAGTATATAAAGGAGTAGGCTCCGTAACAGATACATCCAAATCAGCAAGTAAGCGTCTAAGCCATACGCACTCAACTGCAGTAGTGAAGGCTGCCTTGTACTCAGCTTCACATGACGACGTGGCAACAGTGGATTGTTTCTTGCTAAGCCAAGAAATGCATGACGAGCCAAGAAAGAAACAATTGCCACTAGTGGAGTGACGAGTATCAAAATCACCAGCCCAATCAGAGTCACTGTAAGCATGTAACTGCAGTGGTCCCCCCTTGGCATAAAGCAATCCAAGAGCTCTAGTACCCTGCAAGTAACGAAACACACGCTTCACAGCTTGCCAATGCGACATACGAGGCTGATGCATGTACCTGCTCAAAACTGAAACGGCAAACTGTATGTCTGGCCGAGTGTGGCATAGATAGATGAGACATCCCACTGCTGGAGCATAAGTATGGATATCAAACAAATCACTGTCATCATGTAATGACAGTTTGAGCCCAGGTTCCATGGGTGTACAAACTGGCTTGCAATCCTGTAAGCCAAACTTCTCAAGAAGTTGCCCAATGTACCTTGACTGACATAATCCAATGCCTCTAGCATCATGTACAAACTGGATGCCCAAGTAATAGTGCAAAATACCCAAGTCAGACATGTCAAAAGTTTGCTGTAAATTATTTTTGAATGCTGAAATCTGATCAGCACGTGTTCCAGTGAGCAAAAGGTCGTCTACATATAGACACAAAATCAGCATGGATCCCCCCTCTTTATGTACATAAAGGGTAGACTCAGATGGGCTGTTTACAAACCCCTGACTAAGCAAGAAGGCATCTATCTTTGCGTACCAAGCTCGTGGAGCTTGTTTCAAACCATATAGAGCTTTTTTCAGCTTGCATACTAAATTTTCTGAGCCTTCAACTGCAAAACCAATGGGCTGCTGTACATACACTTCTTCTTGAAGTTCCCCATGTAAGAATGCAGTCTTTATATCCAGCTGATGCACTTTCCAACCAAAATGTGCAGCCAAGGCAATCATAGACCGAATGGTCGTCATACGGGAGGTAGGAGCAAAGGTCTCCTCATAGTCAATGCCCTTTTTCTGTGCGTAGCCTTTAGCTACCAGCCGTGCCTTGTACTTATCTATGGATCCATCTGCATTCCTTTTCAATTTGTAGACCCATTTCGTACCAATGGCACGCTTGCCAACTGGCAAAGACACCAAATCCCAAGTATGATTCTTATGAATAGAATCCAATTCAGCTTGCATGGCTGCCATCCAATGCACACTATGTCGTGCATCCTCAAAACATTCAGGCTCCTCATTATCATGAGTACATGCTGCCATAACAAACTCCATGGAATGTGCTGAATCATGCAGTCGAGTTTGCCTTCGAGTATGACCAGCCAAGGGTGTTTCCAAATGACTATCTCTCATAGTCTGCGTGTACCATCTAGGCACCTGTCTTGCTTCCTGACTGTGTACAAGTTCCTGCTGAATTTCAGTTTCAGCAATGTGCTGATTTACTGCATGTTCCATAGGAGCAGCTGGCTGAACATTAGGTTCATTTGCTGAAGTACCAGCTGAATCACCAAATGTGATGGGCAGCAGCCCTTCAAAGACATCACGGGCAGCCTGATATGTATCAAAACCAGCCAAGGATAATTCTGATTTTTCATCAAATACAACATCCCTGCTGACAAAAACCTTCTTGGTCACGGGATCATAGAGTCTGTAGCCTTTGCTTTCGCTGCTATATCCCATAAAGATGCATTTTACAGCCTTGTTGTCCAACTTCTTTCGAAGTACCTGTGGAATATGGGCATATGCAAGACACCCAAAAGTACGGAAGTGGCCAACATAAGGTTTGCGGCTGTGCCAAGCCTCAAAAGGTGTGACGGTTTTCAAGGCCTTGGTAGGGCATCTGTTCAAAATGTGGCAAGCGCACATGACGGCTTCCATCCAAAAACTATGAGGCAAACTCTTTGCCTTCAGCATACATCTGGCCATCTCCATGAGTGACCGATTTTTCCTCTCTGCTACCCCATTCTGCTGTGGAGTATATGCAGTAGTGTACTGATGGATAATGCCCTTCTGCTGCAAATAAGAATTCAGCATAGAGGACATGTATTCCCCCCCTCGGTCCGAACGGAGAGTCTTAATCTTGCAACCAGACTGAGTTTCCACAAGTGCACTGAAAGCCAAAAATGCATCATACACTTCTGACTTCTTTTTCAAGCAGTAGACCCAGCACAAACGTGTAAAGTCATCAATAAATGTTACAAAATAGTAACAACCACCCAATGACTGTGTCTGCATGGGCCCACAAACATCCGAATGCACAAGCTGCAATCTGGCTGTTGCTCTAAAAGCAACATCACGGGGAAAAGAGAAACGATGCATTTTCCCCAAAATGCAACCCTCGCATAAATGCTCAGGAGGTCTCTCCAAGAGAGGTAATCCATCCAACATCTGAGTACGCTGTAATAGCATCAAGCTGCCATAGTTTACATGCCCCAAACGAGCATGCCATAACTCTGCCTCTAACATAGCAGGAGTAAGAGTGGATGTCAAATATGCAGACTGATCTACCGAAAGAGCATCCAACTCATATAACCCATGACACAGAGAACCTGTCAAGACCAATGTCATGTGTTCCTTGTCACGGACCATGCAACGGTCATCATCAAAGGTGACCTGCAAACCACAACGTGCCATAGAAGAAATGGAAAGCAGATTCTTCTTAATGCCAGGCACATACAAAGCATCCTGTAGGCGGAGAATAGAGCCATCAATGGCTGTAAGCTGAATCTCCCCAATACCACGAACAGGGTATGATGCATTATTAGCACACTGAACAGACTTCCCAACGGGAGGTGCACCAAGAGAAGCAAACAAATCTCTACGAGATGTGATATGCCGTGAAGCACCACTGTCAAAGAACCAAGTGTCAGCATCTTCTGTAGAGCTAAATGCTCTATCAGCCCAAGAGACATCATAACTGCAAGTGTAAAAACAATAGTCCCTGTCTGCAACAAAGGACGCGGACTCACTAGCAGTGGAAGGAGCTGCAGAAACAGACATCCCTGACTCCTTCTTCTTCTCTTTGGCGATGCGCTTCCTGCACTCAGTGATGTAGTGGCCAGGCTTCTTGCAGTAATGGCATTTTCCTTTCTTGGCTTGCGTGCCCCCCTGTTTCTGACTTGTCTGTGAAGTGTTACTACTACCAGAACTCTGCGAAGCATTTTTCCCTTGGCTGTTTTTACCCTTCTGCCTTGACATAAAAGCCTGCTCAGAGGCTATACCATCCACACCACTGTTCCGTCTAGTTTGTTCCTCCTCTAGAAGCAAACTGACAAGCTGAATGAAAGTGATGGGCTCTTTCGAAATCCTCATAGTGAGGTTCAAGGCAGTATGAAAAGCCAAGTAAGAGGGAGGCAGTGAATTCAATGTCGTAGAAATCAGCTGCGCATCTGAGTAGTACTCAACCACATTCATGAGTTGCTCCCGCAAGTCCTGAATTTTGTTGAGATGATCCTGCATAGAATCACCCTCATTCATCTTTAGAGTCTCTAGCTCTTTCTTCAAGAAAGAGATGCGAGTCTCATTCTTTCCTGCAAACATCTGCTCCAATATCAACCAAGCTTCTTGTGAAGAAGCTGCTGAACGAATATGAGGAATGATAGAACGCTGAACTGCCAATGCAATCAGCGACATAGCCTGTGCATCCCGTGTATCCCAAGTTTTCTGAGCTGCAGTTCTTGGGGGAAGTGGCTGAGCGGGCTGAGGTGGAGGGGGCTGAGGTTGCCCTCTTGCACGTCCTCCTGGAGGAGGAGTAGCGGGAGCCACAACTCCCGGTCGTGCTTCCTCTCCACTGACATAATCCCACAAATTTTTTGCCACTAATACATTCTTCATCATGAAAGACCAAAGGGAATAATTGTTCCCATCCAATCGGTCTTCCTTGGACACATAGGTGAATACATCTCCTCCCTGATTTGCCATTATTTCCCAAAAGGCAATTGAGCAATGTCAATGCAGTACGGGCTGGAAATCTGCAAATTTCCAGAAATTGCAGCAAACACAAGTCTGCAATTAATGTGCAAAGGGTACTCTGTCACAAAAACTGTCACTGATGCACGCTTTCCAAGGTGCAATTAGTGCTCAGCAGCACTAAAACATCAAAAGCCCCAAAATTTTCTGCCCAAAATTTCTGTCACAAATGTCTGTTACAAAAGCCCCAAAATGTGCATTCAATGTGTCACAGACAGACACAGCACGTTTCCCAATGCTGAAAACTGAACCTGCTGTTCAGCACGTTTCCCAATGCTGAACCTGAACCTGTTGCACGAACTCCTGTGTAAAAGAAAAGTGCAGAATGTTACCTCTGCGTGTTGACGACGGGCACGATTCCCGAGGTAATGACTGCTGGGTACAGTCGGACTGACGCACAGGTACAGGCGTGCAGGTCCAGTGACACGCGCAGGCAGGACTGGGCGCGCGCTGGGCAGAGGAGGCGGCACCCAGGACTGGGTGGTGGAGACAGGTGGAGCGCTGGCAGCTGGAGCTGACGGCACAGTCTAGCTCAGCGCAGGGAGGCTGCGCAGGCAGACTGACAGGCGAAGGGGCACGCTGGGCAGACACAGGGCAGAGGACACGCTGGGCAGAGGTGGCAGCACGCAGGTACAGGTGGCGCGCTGGGCAGGGCGCGCTGTGCAGGACAGATAGCACGCTGTGCAGGACACGCACAGGTACAGGCGGCTGGGGCAGAACTGGCGGGGGCTGGCTGAACTGGAGTGGGCTGCAGACTGCAGACTGAAGACTGCTCTGAGCTGAGCTCTGATACCAAATGTCAGATGGGAGAGGATCGAGGTGCAGCTGAAGTGCAGTAGACAGTGTGAGAGTGAGAGACAGAGTTGAGCACGACTCCCAATGCAATAGTACTGAATAGAGTGTAAGATGAAAGTACAAATGATAACCCTTATACCTTAGGGTTATAAGGGGCTGTTCACACCCGAACACAGTAAGTGCCCGTAAGTGTGCACCACAAGCACATACAAAATAGTACACATAATCTGGGGGAAAAAACCTCTCCTACCGAGAGTAAAAAGTGCCCCAGTGTCCTAGTGATCACCCGCACACTCCCATATGAGCGTAGGCGTAAGTAAGGCGTGTGAGATACCCAACAAATGGTGCCATCATAGGGAGCAGAATACCCAACCTTGGCAAATGAGGCAACAACTATTTCCTTCTATTTAAGGCTTCACCAAAATACCATTCTACCCCTTATTCAGAACTTATATATCAAAACCACTTCATAGGGGGTCAACTATATTCTTCTATAAGTCGATGATATGTTGCTCACTAGTTCAAACTTAACTACCATAGTGGATATAAGAGCACAACTTTGCTCCGTATTTGAAATAACCGATCTTCATCAACTATGTTAAGTTTTGGGTATGGAGTTTTTCATCATGGGGATGGGATCTTTGTATCCCACTAGAAATGTGCCCTTGAGTTAGTGGATCAATATTTTCTCTGATTAGACACGATCCATAGCCACAACATTAGATCCTACTGTAAAGCTATGGATCCTCATGCACTACCTTTCAAGAAGCACACCTATTGCTCAGTCATGGGAAAGCTCTTATGGTTGATACATACTAGGCCACATCTTGTATACTCGATTTCATTGCTTAGTCAATATTTCAATGTACCAAAACTCTCACATTGGATTTAATGTTTGCATGTATTGAGATTTTGTAGGGTTACACTGACTATGATTGTGCAAGAGTCTATGGAACCATAGATATCATCCTTGCTTCAGCCCATAAAGGACATTTTGTAAATAAAAGACCTTATCTTTGTGGTCTGGAAGAGAAAACCCGAGAGCCTGCTTCACATAAGCTTCTCCCTTCAAATAACCATTCCGAAAGGCACTTTTGATATCCATCTCATAGATAGGCCAATCATGATGGTAAGGCCAAGGCAACTAACAAACAAAACAATGTCAACCACATTGTAGGCCCAAAGGTATCTTTATAGTCAATACCTTGTTTCTATCAAAACCGTTGTACCAAAAGGCGAGCCTTGTATTTAGTCACCATTCCATCAGCTTTTGATTTAGTTTAAAAGATCCATTTGGTCCCAATGACCTTCTTGTGGCCCAAATGATCTAACAAAGACTAGGTTCCATTCTTGTCAATGTTCTCAAGCTCCTTTTTCATGGCCTCTCGCCATTGAGGATGCTTTAGAACCTCCTACCCAAATATTCAGCTCAGAGTATGTTATGTAATTTGTCATAAAGACAAATACAAATAAAGCAATAGGTACAAGCTTATTAGATTTTCTAGGTCCCTCCCAGACTATATCTATTGGAATGATCCCTGAATCCCACATGATCTACTCATATCAATGAGGTAATGGATCCCCATGAGGGGGCCTAGGAGTCAAAGATGTGAGATGGAGAGAGAATCGCAGCTCAACTAAGAGTGCAGTAGATAGTGTGGAGAGTGAAGCATGATACCCAATGCAATAGACTGAAAGAGTGTAATTTGAAAGTACAAAGTACAACCCTTAAACCTTAGGGTTGTTGGGGGTGTTTACACCCGAACACAATAAGTGCCCGTAAGTGTGTGACATAAGCACATACGAAAGAAGACAATAAGTCTAGGGGAAAAAATCTCTCATACCGAGGGTAAAAAGTGCCCCATTGTTCTACTGATCACCAACACTCCTCTATGAGCGTAGGCATGAGTGAAAACCCAATAAATCCCCTTGGAGTGAAGAGTGATCAAAAGTATAAGGATCATCTGCCACCAAAGGAGATCAAATTTAAAGCATTGCAAAATGCTTCAAATTTGTCACGAGGAAGAGCTTTGGTGAAGATGTCTGCCACATTATTGGTTGTAGGATATTAGACAAGGCTGATATCACCTGCATGTAGCCTCTCTCTGACAAAGTGATAATGTATCTCAATGTGTTTAGTGCGTGCATGGAACACTGGGTTCTGTGCCACTACAATGGTACTCTGATTGTCAGTGAACAAAGAAGTAGGCTCTGTAACAGATACATCCAAATTAGCTAGCAAGTGTCTAATCCATACGCATTCAATTGTGGTAGTGAAAGCTGCCTTGTATTCAGCTTCACATGACAATATGGCAACAGTGGATTGTTTCTTGCTAAGCCAAGATATGCAAAATGACCCAAAAAAAAAACAATTGCCACTAGTGGAGTGATGTGAATCATAATCACCAGTCCAATCAGAGTCACTATAAGCATGTAATTGCAGTGGTCTCCCCTTGGCATAAAGCAATCCAAGAGATCTAGTACTCTACAAGTAACAAAAGACACACTTAACAGCTTGCCAATGTGACATGCGTGGCTAATGCATATATCAGCTCAGGGCTGAAACTGCAAACTATATGTTCAGCCTAGTGTTGCATAGGTAAATAAGACATTCAACTGCTGAAGCATATGTGTGTATATAAAACAAATCACTGCCATCATGTAATGACAGCTTAGTCCAGGTTCCATTGGTGTACAGACTGGCTTGCAATCCTGTAAGCCAAACTTCTCAAGAAGTTTACCAATGTCTCTTGACTGTGATAAACCAATGCCTCTAGCATCATGTATGAACTGAATGCCTAAGTAATAATGCAAAAACCCCAAGTCTGACATTTCAAAAGTTTGTTGCAAATTTTGTTTGAATGCTGAAATTTGATCAGCATGTGTCTCTATAAGCAAAAGATCATCAACATATAGACAAATGATCAACATGGATCCCCCCTCTTTACATACGTAAAGGTGAGACTCAAATGAGCTGTTTATAAATCCTTGGCTGAGCAAAAAGGCATCTATCTTTGCATACCAAGCTCTAGGAGCTTGTTTCAAACCATATAAAGCCTTTTTTAGCTTGCAAACCAAGTGTTTGGATCCCTCAACTACAAAACCAATGGGCTACTGTACATATACTTCCTCATGAAGTTCCCCATGTAAAAATGCAGTTTTAATATCCAACTGATGCACAGTCCATCCATAATGGGCAGCCAAAGCAACCATAGACCTGATGGTCGTCATTCGGGAGGTAGGAGCAAATGTCTCCTCATAGTCAATGCCTTTCTTCTGTGCATAGCCTTTAGCTATAAGCCTTGCCTTATATTTGTCAATGGATCCATTTGCATTCCGTTTCAGCTTGTAGACCCATTTTGTTCCCATGGCTTTCTTCCCAAAGAGCAAAGACACTAAATCCCATGTTTGATTCTTAGTGATAGAATCCAATTCAGCTTGCATTGTTACCATCCAATGCATATTTTGTTGTGTATCCTCAAAACATTCAGGCTCCTCATCATCAACTGTGCTTGCTGCCATAACAAACTCCATGGTATGTATAATATTATGCATTCGAGCTTGCCTTCTAGTACGACCAGCCATGGGTGCATCCAAATGACTATCTTTCATAGTCTATAAATACTATCTAGGCATTTGTCTTGCCTCTTGACTGTGCATAAGCTCTTGCTGAATTTCAGTTTCACCACTTTGCTGAATATTCAGATCAGCCAATGGCTGATTTTCTGCATTTTCCAATGGAGCGACTGGCTGAACATTGAGTTTACTTGTTGAAACTCCAGGTGAATCACCAAATGTAATGGGCAGCAGCTGTTCAAATACATCACGGGCAGCCTGATATGTGTCTAAACCAGCAAGGGACAATTCTGATTTTTCATCAAATAGTACATCCCTACTGACAAACACCTTTTTAGAGACAGGATCATAGAGTCTGTAGGCTCTCACTACTATATCCCACAAAAATGCATTTGACAGCCTTGTTATCCAACTTTTTTTTGAGTACCTATGGAATGTGTGCATATGCAAGACATCGAAAGGTAGGAAAGTGTCCAACAAAAGGTTTCCGCCTGTTCCAAGCCTCAAAAGGTGTAATTTTCTTAAATGCTTTGGTGGGGCATCTGTTCAAAACATGGCAAGCACACATAATGGCTTCCATCCAAAAATCGTGTGGCAAGCTCTTCGCTTTCAGCATACATCTGGCCATCTCCATGGGTGAACAATTAATTATTCCTCTCTGCAACCCCATTCTGTTGTGGAGTATAAGTAGTAGTGAACTGATGAACAATGCCATTCTGCTTCAAAAAGGAATTCAGCATAGAGGATTTATATTTCCCCCCTCGGTTCGAATAGAGTCTTTATTTTACAGCTAGATTGGTTCTCAACAAGTGCAACAAATGCCAAGAATGCATCATACACTTCTGACTTTTTCAGCAAAGAGTAGACCCAGTAGAATCGAGTAAATTCACAAAATAGTAACATCCTCCCAATGACTTTGTCTGCATAGGACCACATACATCCGAATGCACTAACTGTAACCTGGTTGTGGCTCTAAAAGCAACATCACGGGGAAATGAAAACCAATGCATTCTCCCCAAAATGCATCCCTTGCACAAGTGCCCAGGAGGTCTCTCCAGAAGAGGCAATCCATCTAGTATCTGTGTACGTTGTAAGAGCATCAAGCTACCAAAGTTCACATGCCCCATGTGAGTATGCCATAACTCTGCCCGTATCATAGCAGGAGTAAGAGTGGATGCCAAGTACGTTGACTGATCAACTGAAAGAGGATCCGACCCATATAACCCATGACATAAAGTGCCAGTCAAGACCAAAGTCGTGTTCTTTGTCTCTCACCATACATTAGTCATCATCAAATGTGACCTGCAATCCATAACGTGCCAAAGAAGAAATAGAGAGCAGATTCTTCTTTATACCGGACACAAACAAAGCATCGAAGAATAGAGCCATCAATGGCTATGAGCACAATCTCCCCAATACCTCTAACAGGGTATGATGCATTGTTGGCACATTGTACAAAATTGCCAACTAGAGTTGCACCAACAGAAGCAAATAAATCTATGCGAGATGTGATGTGCCTAGAAACATCACTGTCAAAAAACCAAGTGGCTGCATCCTCAGTAGAGTTAAATGCTCAATCAGCCCAAGAAGTGTCATAACTACATGTGTAGAAGTAATAGTCCCTGTCTGCAAAAAGGAACGCGGACTCAGTGACAGTGGAAGGAGCATCGGAAACAGACATTCCTGACTCCTTTTTCTTCTCCTTGGTGATGTGCTTTCTAGACTCAGTGATATAATGGCCTAGGTTCCTGTAATAATGGCATTTTCCCTTTTTGGCTTGTGTGCCCCCTTGTTTTTTACTTCTCTGTGAGATGCTTGAAGTCCCAAAGCTCTACAGAGCATTCTTTACTTGGCTACCTTTTCCCTTCTGTCTAGCTATAAAAGCCTGCTCAGAGGCTATGACATTCACACCACTATTTCTTCTTGTTTGCTCCTCCTCTAGAAGCAAACTCACTAACTAAAGAAAGGAAATAGGCTGTGGAGCTATCCCCATTGTGAGGTTTAGGGTAGTGTGGAAAGCCAAGTACGAAGGAGGTAATGAGTTCAATGTAGTAGATATCAGTTGTGCATCTGAATAGTACTCATCGACATTCATAAGTTGCTCACGCAAGTCTTGAATTTTGTTCAAGTGATCCTTATTAGAATCACCCTCATCCATCTTCAATGTTTCAAGCTCTTTCTTTAAGAAAGAGATGTAGGTCTCATTTTTACCAACAAACATGTGCTCCAAAGTTAGCCAAGCTTCTTGTAAAGAATCTGTCAAACGAATGTGGGGAATGATGGACCGCTGAACTGCCAATGCAATTAGCGACAAAGCCTGTGAATCCCGTGTATCCCATGCTTTTTGAGCTGCTCATCTTTGGGGAAGTGGTTGAAGTGGAGCAGGCTGAACAAGTTGAGGTGCCCGTTGTCCATGTCCTCCTGGAGGAGGAGTAGCAGAAGCCACAACTCCATGCCTAACTTCTTCTCCACTGACATAATCCCAAAGATTTTTTGCAACAAGCACATTCTTCATCATGAAGAACCAAAGTGAGTAATTGTTACCATCCAATCTGTCCTCTTTGGATACACACGTAAATACATTTCCTCCCTGATTTTCCATGATAATCAATACCAAAAGAAGGCAAAAGAGCAATGTCCAAGCTGGAATAACCTGAAAATCTCCAAAATTTCTAGAAATTACAGCAAATAGCTTGCTGCAATTAGTACACTGAGGTACACTATGTCAAAACTGTTTGTAATGCACACAGTCCAAGGTGCATTCAATGTTCAACAACATTGTATGAGCAAAAACCCCAAAATTTCTTGCCCTAAAATTGTCCAAAACAATCTATCTCTAATTGAGACTGTAGTACATGTGCTAATGTCTTCAAAAAACTCAAAAGCCCCAAAATTTCTAATAAATTTTCCCAGAAATTTGCATCAACCGTGTCCTAGACACGTACCCAGACCGCTGTACCTGTTGGGCAAAAGCCCCTTTTCCAGAGGTGAATCTGAAGTAAAAATGTAAAATTAAAAAAAAAACCTCTGAAATCAGTTGACCAATCAAGCTCGTGGCCATTGGCATAGGAGGTACAGGTGTAGGCGGTGCTTCCAAGTGAGTTGGCGGGTAGCTGAGTATAGGTGGACACAAGTATAGGCGTAGGCGCAGGTACAGGCGCAGGTAGACGTGGCACAGGGTATGGGTGGTGGGTGCCTGAGGTCCAAGCGGGTGGTGCGGACGTAGGCACAAGAGGCAAACGTAGCACAAGCATCGCTTAGGTTGCAGTAAGGAAGGCAGTCACGGGCCAGGGGTTGGTAGTCGTCATAGGCTATAGGCGGCTGTAGGCATCGTCAGAGGTAGCCTCGTGGGTGATATCCCAGGCATGTCAAAGGCACGTATGGATGGACGGTGGTGCTGCCAGGCGAGCTGGCATTAGGGGCTGAGTTGACGGGTGCAACGTTGGACTGAAGACAGTCGTGCACTGCTGACGAGCTACTGCAGGCGGCACAGTCGAGCACTGCTAACGAGCTACTGCAGGTGGCACATGCAATCTTCCACTATGGCATTGCTAGTGAGACGAGCTATACTGAGCCGGAACTTTTGAAGACTGAGCAGAGCTGAACTAAGCAGAACGTCAGCTCTGATACCAAGTGTGAGATGGAGAGAGGATCAAAGCTCAGCTGAGAGTGCAGTAGACAGTGTGGAGAGTGAAGCACGACACCCAATGCAAGACTAAAAGAGTGTAATCTAAAAGTACAAAGTACAAAGTACAACCCTTAAATCTTAGGGTTGTAGGGGTTGTTCACACCCGAACACGATAAGTGCCCGTAAGTGTGTGACATAAGCACATACGAAAGAAGACAATAAGTCTGGGGGAAAAAACCTCTCGTACCGAGAGTAAAAAGTGCCCCAGTGTCCTATTGATCATCGACACTCCTCTATGAGCATAGGCGTGAGTGAAAACCCAACAAAAGACTCTACGAGAGGGTAAGAAGCAAGAAGAGGAAAGATCAGATGACATGATCTCAAGAAGTGTAGATTAAGGAATAGGCTTAAGAGGACTTGGTTGATGCAGGAGTCTGCAAGATGTCCCTCTCATCAAATACAACATCTCTTCTTTACAAGATACAGTTAGTTTTAGGAACAAATATTTGGTATGCCTCGGCTTTGGAAGAGCAGTTTACAAAATCCAAGAGCTTTGCTCTAAGTACAAGCTTACTCATCTTGTCATCATGAGTATGTGTGACCCAAATCAAGCCACTTGTCTTGTAGATGGATGGAGCTATGCGGCATACAAGAGGAGGCCTCTACAACAACTTCAATGGCACATAGACCCAAACCAAACTACTTTTCTTGTAGAGGGATGGAGCTATCAAGTATACAAGAGGAGGCCCTTACAAAGACTTCAATGGGACCTACGAGTGTGGTGTGGAGGGTCCCTTTCCTTGATAGACCATGCAATGTACCTTTTTTTTTGCTATACTACTAAATTGGGGCAAAGGGTATAGATGTGTAAGATTAGAGCACAGCCAACAGCCACCCCCCATTGGCACAGAGAGGGAATCTCAGATGAGCCCTTATTTGGAGGAAGCTACATGATAACTTCAAGCCTAAGAAGATATCTCTTTTTCTATTGCTTCTAGCCCATAGAAATTTTGTAGTTGGCACTTGGCTTGGATATGGTAAGGACCCATTCGTATGATGTGGTGAGCTAGAGGAGATACAAAGATATAGAGACATTGCCTATGGGACTACCCCAGAGCCCAAGAGGTTTGGAGAAAAGTTCTCAAGATAGTATTCCATGGCACAACAGAGTCCATGGTGGTGCAAGGGGGGATATAGCTTGGTTCATAAACAAAGGTCCAGTGTGCGGCTATGAGGATGTTTAAGGGAGTAGTTCTTTTCTCATCATTGGATAGCACCTGAGCAAGATTCCTACCCCTAACTACTTGCAAACACAGTGGACTCAAGGATATTGTCATAGATGGGAGCCAATATCCAGTATTATCTCTACCCCAAACTACTTGCAAACACAATGGACTCAAGGATATTGTCATAGATGGGAGCCAATATCCAGTATTATAACTTGGTACATATAGACTCCGCAATGTACGAAGGTCATTGATCTTCACGATATATCCACTCAGGAGTCTATATCAAGGATTTGGATAGAGGTAGTCCACACTCTACATGGGATATGGGAGAGGATGCAGGGCGGTTGTAAGAGGAGGAGGAAGAAAAGAGAGGCTTTCTTGCAAATTTGGGATTCGGACACCTTCTTTCATACTATCCCTTAGATGGTCTGGTCATTTAGTCCACCAGATTGGTTGTTCACACAATCTTGTATTTTTTATTTACTTTGGTTACTCTTCACAAAGATCCTTGTACTTTTGTATTTACCTCAAGGGGTTTTTTCTAGGAGGTGTTATTAATAGAATTCTCTTTTCTTGGAAAAGAAAAAAAAGGTGGGATGGGTGGGTTTTGAAAATGAGGTGTGGATGAAAGTGAAGTGTATGCAACGGAAAAGTTTTGTAAATTAAGTGGAATTGATTGAAATTGAATTGTGTAGAAGGATTTTGCGAATGAGATTATGACACCTCAAAAGCAAATAGACCTGAAGAACGAAACTTCGAAGAAGATATGCATTTTTTAAAAAAATAATCACCTCGTTTTGTGTATATTGGTACAGATCTTCTTGGTGACTTACCTTAGCATCTTGCATTACAGGAGCAATGGAAGGACTGGAAATTTAAACTTGTTTACCTTTTAACGATGAAGATGGACTTGGATTGAAAAATGGTAGGTATTGAGTGTGTCCTTCTCCAATTGGTGGATCTAGTCCAATGTGTGGCTCCAACAGTTCTACAAGATCCTCTGATTTGTGCAAAAAATTCAAAGGGAGTTTGCCATATTTATCTTCAAGAACCTATTGGGTGTGATGCATAAGAATCAAGTCTTATTCAGCCCAAGTGACCTTATGTTAACCTCAACACGAAGAAAGCAAAAGAAAAAAGCAAAAGAAAGTGGAAAAGACGCAGGGCAAAGGCGGAAAAAAGATAGCCCGGGTGAAGAAAGAAGAGGAAAAAAGACCAAAAGCGCAAGGACAACCTTAAAAGTCCAAGGGAAATGCAAAAGGGAAAAGACGCATTTTAAAATAAAAAGGCGTACCCTGAAATCTTGTAAAAGAGCGCCGGGCTCTCACCCGTGCAATTTGTAAATGTAGACAGGCGGTGGAAAGGAAGCTAGGAAGATAGAAGGACAATGAGAAAAGGGGCCTAGGCTAATGGCCGGCCATGTAAAAAAGGGGGATGACCGCCCATGGAAATTAGGGCATGTACATAAAGTTGAAAAGTGAATGAGAAGCTCATTCTTTGGTGTGTGGCAAAAGGAGTCTTCTTCTTCCTCTCTTCTTCTCTCCTCCTTGCTTGTGTGTGCTCTTGAGAGAGGGAGTGTGAGAGTGTGAGGGAGTGAGTGTGTGTGAGAGTGAGGGATCAAGAGGGTGAAGCTCTTCACCATCTCCTCTCCTCTTCTTCTCTTCTCTTCTCTTCTCTTCTCTTGCGCGCGCGGCTATGGAGGATGGAGCTTGGAGATGGAGGAGGCTTGAGGATGCTTGAGCTAGCATCTAGGATCGTGGAGCTACTGGAGTGCAAGAGAGAGGAGGGTACTCGATCGAGCATCAAGGTAAGGTTACTACACTCGTAGGATCGACGACACGTCGGCTAGGTGAGAGATAGCCATTAGAGCTCGCTTGAAACGCTTGAAAGAATAAGCGGTCCGTGGGTCTTGGCGGTTGAGCGAAAGCTCCCACATTTTGGTTCCGTTGCCGGGACAAACGGATTCAAGCTTGAGCACTTGCGCGCCTCATATCGAGCATCGAAGTAGGGTATTTATCCCCGAAACGGAGCTTGAGATAGGTAGGAAGTTGGGTGTTTTCGATCTTCAGAACAGGTAAGTATTTTGGGATATTCTGGTTGTTTGATGATTGGAAAACATGGAGAAACTAGTTCAGTGTTTTGCTTTCGATTTATGTTGTGCTTAGAGTAGATTAACAGTAGGAAATCACACACGAAGAGGCAGAGGGTTGCTGCTGTGAAACAGGGAGAAAATCGGAGAAAACAGGGGGAAAAATGGAGGAAATGCGAATGTAACTGCGTAGGAAACGCCAGGAGAGTGATCTGTAGTGTTCAGGGAAGGACCAGCAAGGTATAAATTCTGGAAGGGCAAGAGAACCCCCATTTGCAACCAACGGAGAGAGAGAGAGAGCGAGCTTGGCGACTGTCCGATCGACTAGGGCACGGAGTGACATTGCATTCGGCGATCCCCAGGTACACCGATCTCCCCTTCACCACTCCAACTCCATCGCTGGTGAATTTCGTGGTCAATAGTAATAGACATCTGGAGATTTGGGCGAATCCGTGTGCGCAAGCTCATCGGGCCAGCGGACTCGGACGTCCGACCCAGTGTCCGATTCCCAGAATTGGACGCCCGGACAACCGTCCGATCGGACCAACCCGTTCAACTACTAGAATCGGACCAACTCGTCCGACTCGAACGCTCATCCGATCGGACCATCCTGTCCGATCGGACCACTCGGACCAACCCGTCCGATCGGAGCACTCGGACGCTTTGACTCGGACCCACCTTGTCCGATCGGACGAATTAAGACACGTTACCAATCGGACCACCTGCTCGGTCCGATTTCCAGAATCGGACCCGCCCATAATCGGACCACTAGGATCAGACACTCGGACCAGTCTGCCCGATTCTAGAAATCAGACCACCCTGTCCGATCGGACCATTCGGACGAATCGGATCACCCAAAATCGGACCAACCCAGAATCGGACCCCCCTGTCCGATTCATTGAACACTTGCCTGTCCGATTTTTGAGAATTGGACACTCGGACTTGAGACTGCCACTCAGCCCTGATACACCTGGTCCGATTCCCAGAATCGGACCACTGGTAAATCGGACGTCCGATTCCCAGAGTCAAAAAAAAAAAAAAAAACTTGACCCATCCAGGGACACACTGGGGCACTCCCCCAGCGACCCACCCCCGCGTGAACAACAGGAAGCAGCACAAGACCCTAGAACCCGTTAGAACGGCCAGGACTGGAGTAGCAAAGCCTATCAGGCCCGAAACGAGCGAGAGTGAGTAAGACGCCGAGGAATTGCTTGCAGCACTCATGTTGAATTTCCGCACTTGAAGTACACTTAGGAAAGCTGAAAGCCGGATTGAGCACAAGTGCACGAGGAACAACACACTCACGAGTGACCATAAGTTGAGCACTGCATTCAAAAATTAAAGAAACTCACTCAGATAAATCGCTAAAAAAAAAAAAAAAAACCCACCAATAGGAGAAGACCCAAGGTATAGGCAAACGCGCGAAGCGCAGGATAGAATCAAGCAAGGAGCGTCAACGACAAGGATCTGTCTCACGACCGGTTAACCTGATCGAGAGCGCAGCGAGGCGCAAGAATTCAACCATGACAGAGGAAGGCTCAGACCATCGGTTTACCGAGGAGCTCGATGTGAGCGCATTCCCAGACGCTATACAGCAGATGGTGAGCAGTTACGATGCGCATGCCCGGTACGAGTACCGTGGCAGGACGGCAGATGCAATCATTGCGGACCTAGAGGAGGAGAGAAGGCTAGCCCGCAAGGCATTGCAGGGCATAGCCGAGTATAATAGGGATCAACAAGCCAGGAGCCTAAGGCAAAGCATGGAGCTGCATGAGATGCAGCGAGTGCTGAACTTGGCTGGCCGGAACCGGACAGACCAGGAAAGAGCACTAGAGGGAGACCTGACGCTGAGCGAGCTCCTCATGAAACGGCTGCTAGATAACACTGCAGTAGAGCAGAGTGCCACTACACTAGCGACGTCGCTGCTTGCAGGATTAGGGGCAAACCAGGGCTCAAAGAACCAGGCCAAAATACCGATTGTTGCCAAGCAACTCGACAAGTACCAACCACGTGACGATCCGTACAGCTTTGTTGAGCAGTTTGAGCAAGTCTGCGAAGCCAATGGCCTCAACGACCAGACTCAACGTGTGCAAGCCTTCGGACTTTGCTTAAGCGATAAGGGTAGGACGTGGTATACAAGCCTGGATGCCGTAGAGCAAGCCAACTTCAATAACCTCAAGGATCTCTTCATCAAGAGGTTTGCCGAGCCCGGATACTCCGACAACCTGCTAGTACGCTTGATGAATGTCAAACAGAAGGAGGAGGACATCCGCGACTATGTGACCCACGTGAGAAGTCTCTTTAAGAGAATCCCCTTGGGCGAGCGACCGACGGACAAAGCAGTATCAACTGTATTCATCAGCGGAATTAGAGATGAGGAGTTGTACAAGGCATTAGCAGGCAATTCAAGCTTACAGCAAGACGTGGTGGCCAGGGTTTTTGAGGAAGCCATCAGAGTCGATGACCAGCTGAAAGAGCGAAGCTCTAGGAGCTCAACTCTGGAAGAGACTAACCCGCGAAGCATAGATCGAACGTCAACCTCTAGCGAGTGATCAAACCCATCATCCCAAGATAAGAGGAAGACCACCGAGACGGATCAAGGCTTGGCCGAGGTCAAGATGGAATTGGCCAAAATACAAGACATGTTGAGGCGACCGACGCGTCCGCACATCCAGTGCGTGTACTGTGGAGGAAACCACCTGCCAGCAGAGTGTCAAGACCTTGCTCTAACTGCGGTAGGTTCGGCCACGATGCCGCACACTGCAGACTACCACGAAGACTACCATATGCGCAACCCTATGGCCAGCCTTATCCGGCTAACAGGCCGCAGCTATTCTTCGGACGGGGAGCCCCGCTAGCCCTACCTGCGCCTAATGATATGAAACTAGCTGTCTCTAAGCTAGACATAAATCCTACCGGCATTCCTAGACCGCCTGGTCCCTATGTGACCCACCCACCGAGCGATGCTCCCGTACACTACGTGGAGGAGCCCAGTGACGAAGAGACCTACATATACCCTTACGTCTCGCATGACGACGAGGGCAATGCGGTCCTCATGGATTATCGACCCGTGCTGGTGATGGCATTAGGACGAGGACGGGGTAGAGGCCTAGGAGGGTAGCCACAGGATCCGGTCACTTGTTGGACTTGTGGACATCCCGGTCATGTCTCATCACGCTGCCCCGAAAGAGAGCAGCAAAACAGGGACAAAGCTGACCAAAGATGCGCAGAGTGCGGAATCACCCATCTTTTCATAGACTGCCCAAAACGGAAGTCGCCCTCCGGTTTAGCTAATTTGCTATCCGTCCCATTGGGGCTGTTGGGTGTTGAAAACCCCGATGGGGAGGCCACACCTATTCCCTTGCGAGTTATGACCCGAGCACAAACGAAGCAGGCCGGCATCTCTCTGCCAGGACCTAGCAATCTTGACGCAACCTCAGTAAAAAAGAAAAGCCGTAGGCGGAAAAAGAAGAGATCGGAAGCTAAGGTCGCACTAAAAACCGATAGTATTACGACCTTACCTAATGGGAAGAAAGTCTCAGACGCAGAGGCAGAGACTTCAGTCCCTAAAACAGCCCAAAAGGGAAGCGCTAAGATAGGGGAATACCCACACCCCAAGCGGCAACTAGAGGCCATAGAAAAGGTGAAGGAATGGGTGAGGGAGACTCAACAGCACCTCAAAGATGTTGAACCCATCATGGAGGACGAGATCGATGATCTCTCCAGCATAAGCACGCCAATGTCACCGCCTCAACCTAAGTCAGCCGAGGCTACTATGCCACAAGCAGTGCCATTGAGGCCAAGCCTAGACGCAACAAAGCCGCAGATCAGCCGCGGCCATTGGCCCGGACAGTCTAGGCTAAAGGAAGGACGAGTGTTTAGCAATCTCCTGACCACACTAGTGACCACCCCTGTAACGTTTGGCCTGGGAGATCTGCTTAAGCAGCACCCTGACCTATGGCAAGACCTCAAGCAGTGGGTCGAGGGATCGCAAGAGCAGGCCACGGCAGATCCTCAAGACCAGGATGCGGAAACACAATTGCCACGTTTGACGCTACACTCCGGGCCTAAACCCTTGCACGTCAACGCCTTCTGGGAGGGCTCGGAGATGCACGCAGTCCTGCCGGTCCTAGCCCTGGGGGACGCAACGAGGCCCCAAGCGTCGAATCTCCAACGGCAATTGTTTCTTTTGCACCACCAGTGTGGAATCGGCCCGTCATCGATTTATTTCTTGTCCTCTCGCTAAGAAAATCTGGTCACTCTTGTCAGCGGTTTGGTGAGCAGTGGTTGGTTTCTCGCTAAGCCCTTTTGATTGGGTTTTTGTGCAGCCCAAATACCCCACACTGGCACAATCCATATGAAGATCTTGTTTCACTTTCTTAGATATTGGGGCTGTTGGCACAATTGGACCATTCGGAATGCTTTTCTTTTTTATTCAGCCTCTAATGTTCAGGGACATATTGCTAGGCTTAAAGGTCTCTTGCATTGGCAGATAGATCTCATTCGGCACTCTAACTTACTCCCTCGGGAGGACTTACTTTCTGGCATATGGCAATTTCCTCTGCATCTTTGCCATGACTTTTGTAACTCTCTTGTTGTTTAGTACTTTATAAATATAACATCCATTACGAAAAAAAAAGAAATACTCCAACAAAAAAGAGAAACTCAAAATATACGATAGTAACACAATGGAAAACAATCTCAAACCTCATGTCTTGGTTAGACCGGGTGAGCTGAAAAATGTCGTACTCTGAATGGATCCCAGAACCCAGCATGCATCCTGAGGACGTGATCAACTGCTGTAAACATAGATAGTGAAGTCTGGACAGCAGGCAGCAAGGCCGCCTACACAGGCTGAAAACACAGGGTATGACACCTCCAGTCAACCGCTAAAATGAAGACACAGCACCTCCAGTCAGGGCATCAACAATAGAGTGATGGTAGAGGACAAGATGGCTGCTGTATGATGAAAACGCAGCTGCCTACTACCCCAGAAAGGCAGGGCAACAGCTAATTTGCTGACATCAGGCAGTAGACACAGCCTCTGAGTGTAGGCGACAGCTGCTGGATGCTCCGGAATGTGTGAAGTCTGGTCATGAGCAACAAATGCAGCCTGAAGCAGGGCTGATCAGGTCAGCAAGGGCTGAAGATTGGCCAGACAATACCATGAGACTAAGATGGCCATCAAAGAATGGGCATCCAGTAGTGGAATCAAGTGCCAGCAGCAGGATTGTCCGATCTGCAAAAACAAATGATAGCTAAATGGCTATGCAGCCTTTCTTTTTATAGGTGAGAAACCAACCAAAGTTTGGGGGTTTTCTTAAGTACTGTAGCCACTCCTAGCCAAGCCAGGGGAGGGGACATGGTAATCCCTCAGACACTTTTCCTAAGTAGCACTATCTGGGCCCTTTAAAATTTACGAACTTAGTTGATCAAGCGACTTTTGAGTCTACCTCACAGCGAAGCATTTGGCCTCAACCCACTAGCATCAACTTGAGGGACTTGTGACCTAACAGTCTCTATCAACAATCTACTAGCCAGCCAAGAACAATGGCTTTGCAATCAATCAATGCTAAGAGCGGACAATCAACTCACTTGGTTCAAAGAGAGTGAGGAACAAAGGGGAGCTGGTGAAACCATCCTTCCTTCTCCCAAAAGGGTGATGAACAACCTGAATTAAGCACTAATTGCAGCAAGCATAAAATTCACATAAACTGGAATATAAAGGTTACTAATTAATCTCAGAAAAATGGATACCCAATTGGCCCCAAAAACCGGTGCCCCTTGCAGTATTTCTTTAACTTATATTGCAATCCAATGGAGTACACTCAGATTGCTCTAATCTCGTTTACTTTCCAATGCCTTTTGTTGTCATAAATGACCAGAAATCCTTTTTATCAGTTTGCCTCTTGATTCACCCAAGTATTGGCCCCATGGCTGGCCAAATCTGCCCTCGCAGTTCCTTGTCAAGCTAGTTAAGCAACCTAGATGTGGCCAAGACCTCTATTTGCAAGGAATTCACTTCAATTCTAAAATCAAGGGTGAAGAGACTCTTGCCATGATGCAATTAAGTGGATAAGAAGAAACAATTTTGAAGTTTTAAATGTCCAAGTGGAATTCAAAAGATTCCACCATGAGGCCCAAAAAGAAGTGCAACCATGTGAAATTCAAATATCCTTCATAAAAAACTTGGCAATATCTATCCAAGGGTGAAACTGAACACGAAAAGGACTGTAGAAGGGCAAACCACACGGCCATCATATGAATTTTAATATCCAACAAGGCAGCAGCATCTATGAAGAATGCTCTAAACGCAAAAAGCACAAAACCAATCGTATGACAAAGCACAAATTGATAAACTCAGAACACAGTTAGGGTTAGGGTTAGTGTAACTTAGAGACAGTGAACACAATGAATAATAAAGTGAATGAATAATGAATGTACAATGCTCATGCAACAAACACACTATGCAATGAATATTGAATCTCGAACTCTCATATCTCTGAGATCAAGGCAAAGGTTATGAGCAGTAGAGTGTTCTTGAGGAGAGAAAATCTGAATGATAGCTGTTAGGTGCAAACATAGTAGACAAAGATGAGAGAATGTCAAGGAGGCAACAAGAAACTGAAAACACAGCATTCAGAGGAGAGAGAAGATCAAGGCAACAGTTCCAAGCTGATGGCGACAGCACCAGATGCTGATGTCAGCATCAAATGCAGCAGTAAACTGTAGGCAACACCTCCTAGCAACTTGGCGATAGCTGCAAACAAGAGGGGAAGACTGGAATCGTGTGCCAAATGGTACCAAATGGCTAGGGGAATCTGTGACTGTGATGCCCTCCACAAACGGGGTGTGGGCGACAGAGATACGAATCCTGGGTGCATAAACAAGATTGAGGGAGAGTGGTGGACTACATGTCTATTTATAGAAAGTTTGGGGCACCCAAATTAGGGTTTTGCATGTAAGACACAGTAACTGTCTAGGATCACATTTCTTTTAAAATAAGATGTTTTCTTCACTAATTAAGCATGTTTTGGGACTGTTTAACTTAGGCTAATGCCTTTTTAGCTCAACAACACCACCCAACCATTTTGGCATACTAACATGTTGCCAGGATACCCACACTTGGCCCAATCGATTGCCTTGCTTTTTCCAAAGTATAAGCGAATAGGCTATACTAGTTCTCGCAACAACTTTTGTGTCCATGGAAGAAATGGCAAAAATTAAGAAATCATATTGATCATGATTGTTTGAGCCACTTTTAGTCACACATGCACAAGTCAAACCTTGGGACTTCCAATACATAAACTTATCATGAATACCTGAACATATCTAGTTGAGCAAAGCATGAGGATCCACATCCACCCTATGGGATAATCCACATATGCATACTTAGATCAGGTGTTTGCTAGCATACCAAGCATTTGTGTGCCATTGAGATGACTACCCTTTACCTTACATTCGCTTTCCCTTTGAGAAATCAAAATATCCTCATCTCCAGAAAAACTAGGGTATTGACTTTGAAGCATAACTTACTGATACAAGTTTTTGGGCATTACCTAACCCATTAATAAGGATTGGAGTGAGATTATGCCTTATGAGCAGAGGGGTTGAGCCTAGCTCCCCTTTGTCTCTCACTCTCTTTGAATCAAGTGCAGTGGGAGGTACAATGTTAGTGGGTGATATTCTACTCAACCCCATCACGTCGCACATGCTACCCCCGCCCCCCTCTGATCGCCACGCCATCCCCCACCGGATTCATCGCCATCGCCAGGGCCACTGTTCCCTCCCCATCGCCATCGCCAGGGCCCCCTCCTGCTTGCGGCACGTTGCCACTGCCCCATCCAACGCCTGTTCGCTCCCCCTGCTTGCGTATACATAGAAATGGAGCACCAGAATTTAAAAGCCAGCACTGCACATACATAGAGTGAACATCGATCAATTTCGCAGGTATAATGCTGTGATCAGAGGACTTTTCTTGTACTTTTTCTTTCCCCTTCTCTTTGCGCTTCTCGTTGCGCAACTCATGACACTGTGGGCGTATGTGACCCTTCTTGCCGCAAAGATGACATGTCACATTAGTATTTCTCCCACGAGACTTGCTGCACAACTTATTACGCGACTTAGACCTAGACTTCTGCGAGTCTCTACTACGGCCATTCCCACAGTCATTCTTTCCATTACCATCTCTGCCTCTAACAATCAAAGCATGTGACACACAAGAGGCATCCAAGTTCTTATGGTTGATCTCTTATTGCAGAAGAGCACTCTCTACATCAGGCAAGTTCAAAATAGTAGCAGGAGCACATAAGGCAGTGCGGAATACATCCCATGAGTCACTTAGAGTCCCCATTAAAGGTAATACCCTACGAAATCAAATTCTTGAGAATAGCATGGAACTGGCTCAAATGAGCAGACATTGTCATATTCTCCTTCATGCGTAGGTCCATAAGCTGCTTCAGCCAATACGTCTGACTTGCTCGACTTTTCTTGTCATAGAGGTTCTTAGTTTTATCCCAAAGCTGCTAAGCACTCTGTGCTTCCTCGACCACATTGTAATGCACCTATTTAGTGAGAGACAAGATGAGGGTGGACTTGCATAACTCATCAAGCTCATCCCATTCGTCATCAGTCATAGTTTCAGGCTGCTCGCTATGCATCCTTAGTGGCTTTATCTGCGATTTTTGCACCAATACCTTTCAAACTTGGCTCTTCCAATAGGCATAATTCGTACCATCAAGCTTAGTGATGTTGAAGATAGCACTGTCAGTGGAAGAAGAACCCATAATGCAGTCCAAAACAGTGCAAACAGTTCAAAACTACTTGTTGTTTCTGCTCTGTAAACACCCAAAATACCACCAAAACCAAGGCAAAATGACCACGAATTGATAGCTAATGATGCTGTCCACCAAGTACCATCAAAAGTACATAAAATCAGGATGATTCAGCATGGAAATTTCACATCAGCCCATACATAACTGCTTGCTGTAATAAATTACAGCCAAGTACAATGAGAGCAAACTGTAGGCAAAATCAATGCACCAAGTCAAGGACGGACTGTCAAAGCATAACTAGTATCAAGCGGGCATAAATCAGCATATGACAGTCATATGGACATTGAGCAAACACCCAAGCATGTCAAACGAATCCGTCAGTAAGCCGGCACACCCCCTGTGTAATAGGGCAAAGTGTACACAACACTGGCAAGACTTGACACAAAGAGGTATATACTCAGTGAGTGCGAAGCCCAAATTAGCCCAAGTACATGTATATAGACTACAGCATATCAACCATGCAACATCTAAGTAAAGAAGATCCTAGTCTCAGAAGACTCAAAGCTCAATAACATAAATCACTTGCTCAATGTTTGTCAAACATCCAACGATGCTCCCATTGGCACAAAAGCCATATGGATCAAGCCAAGAAGCTCAAGAAAGGCATATGAGAGCACCAGTGATGAAAGATCCAAGACCAGACATCAATAAGACATTATGAGAATATAGGCTCTGTAGCCCCCAGGTATAGCATCCATAGACATCAACTGTATTCCAAATACAACTTTGGCAAGCCAAGAAATATTCCAAGTTCGTTTTGAGAAGCCATATGCAAGCCAAGACAAGGCCCTAGTAGCAATCAGCTCCAAACAATGTAACTAGCATGTAGTAGTGGCATAGGCCAAGCATGTCAAGACCGGTCAGACATAGGTAATATATATGCCATATGTACATCCAAGACGGAGAATCAAATGCATTCCAAAGCCGAGCTCAAGCTCAAATAAAGATCCGGAACCAAAGACAAGCTCGATGTCGTACTCCCAAGGTCAATACTTTATTGCATATCCCAAAGGCATAGCCCCAAACCAATAGGTATAACCAAACATGAGGTAATAGGCTTCAGCCCACTGTGGTACAGCAGTGATTTACTGTTCAAAACTGAGTATTTTCAGCAAGAAAATCAGTCCAAAGCGATGGCATAACACGTGCCTTGCATCCCCCAAACAATCGGGCATCGATAGGTACCAAACCGGTTAAGTAGAAGTGCTCAAACAAGCATAGCATTAGATGCCAATGTTACTTCTACATAACATGAGTGTGGGACTTCTGTAAACAGTCCTGGGAATGTACAAATCATACCCAAATCTGATGCCAATGATCAAGGAGACTTCAATACATGTTAGAGATCATTGCCAAGTGCATTGCCAAGCCCGAAGAAGCATGACATAGCCATCAATGAGGAGTAGATGAGATGTTGTAGTGTGCTGTCCAAATCAGCTAAAAAATGGTGCAAATTTGCTGATCTCTTCTTCTGCAACTGTGCACCCACGTGGCCTCAATGGTAGTGGTTAGAGGCTCCAAGGGGTGCCCATGGAGGCCACAACAAGCCTCAAGTGCCCAAATGTAAGAGGGAGCAAGATCCAAGCTCCAAGGGTTTGAGCTATGGCTGCCCTGATTGACTGCAACATGAGAACTAAATAAAAGCACTAAAAGAACACTTCAATACCTCTATAGTGTTGGGTATTTGACTCACTTGCGCCTCACTTGCGCCTACGCTCATATGGGAGTGTCGGTGATCAGTAGGACACTGGGGCACTTTTTACTCTCGGTAGGAGAGGTTTTCTCCCCCAGACTTATGGTCTTATTGTCGTATGTACTTATGTGCTTATGTTACACACATTTGAGCACTTAGTGTGTGTCGGGTGTGAACACCCCCTACAACCCTAAGGTTTAAGGGTTGTACTTTGTACTTTCTGGTTACACTCATTCAGTCTATTCTCTTGGGTGTCGTGCTTCAACTCTGTCTCTCACTCTCACACTGTCTACTGAATCCCAGCTGCACCTCGATCCTTCCATCTCACATTTGGTATCAGAGCAGTCTTCAGTCTGCAGTCTGCAGCCCACGCCAGTTCTGCTCCAGGCCGTCAGCTCCAGCCATCAGCGCACAGCTCCACCTGCCTGTCCCAGTGCACCACCAGCAGGCGCAGTCAACGTCTGTACTTGCGCGTGCCCTGCCCAGCGCACCACCTGTAAGCTGGAGGTGTCGCCTCCTCTGCACAGCGAGCCACCCACCAGCAGCTCGCAAAAGCCTACACGTCAGCCCAGGCGGTGTTCTTTCGTTAGACATCAGCGTCGTGAGCAGTCAGATTTCGCCACATCGTCGTCAGATTCCGCCAGCTGTCACTCAAGGTAAACGTCTACTCGCGACTGTTCAGTCCGCCCGCCTGACGACCAGCGACCTGCAACACTGCTCGCGACTATCCAGCCCGCCCGCTTGCCCAGTCCACGTCAACCGTAAACGTCGCCAGCGCCATCACATCTGCCCAAACGGCCGCCCGCCTGCCCAGTCCACGTCAAACCTGTCACTCTGCTCGTTCGCCTTGACCACGTCAGGCGTGTTTTTCTTAAAAAACAAAATTTTTAATTTTAGTCCAGAATCAATTTCTGTGGCACAGCACAGGTGTGGGATAAATTTGATGCAAATTTCTAGACTGGATCATCAGAAATTTTGGGGCTTTTGTGTATTTTGAGAACAGTTGCATATGAACTGCTGGTACAGTCACAGAAAGACTGTTTTGACAGAAATTTTGGCAAAAATTTTGGGGATTTTGATATAACAGTGTTGCTGAGCACCGTTTGCACCTTGGGAAGCGTGCATTAAAAGACAATTTTTTGACAGAGTACGCCCTTGCACATTAATTGCAGAAGTGTGTTTGCTGCAATTTTTGGAAATTTGCAGATTTCCAGTCGATACTGCTTTGACATTGCTCATTTTGTCTTTGGAAATTTGTCATCATGGCAAATCAGGGAGGTGATGTCTTTACGTATGTATCCAAGGAAGATAGATTGGACGGAAACAACTACTCGCTTTGGTCATTCATGATGAAGAATGTATTAGTGGCCAAGAATTTATGGGATTATGTCAATGGAGAAGAAACTCGACCGGGAGTTATAGCTCCCGTTACTCCTCCTCCCCATGGTGCACGTGGATAACGGGGACCTCAGCCCGCTCCACCTCAGCCACTTCCTCCAAGAACTGCAGCTCAAAAAGCTTGGGATACACGTGATGCACAGGCCTTGTCGGCTGATTGCTCTACACAGGCCTTGTCGCTGATTGCTCTGGCAGTTCAGCGGTCCATCA